>NC_090260.1:33429602-33524602 GCF_037325665.1 Littorina saxatilis | reverse complement strand
GCATGACCACTCGTCATGCTTCAGTGTAATCTCGTGAAACTCGGGGAATATTGAGCTCTCACCATGTCTTCCAAAACCCATAAAAGCGGATTGTTCGCCACAAAGAAATCAGACGACAATTCAGCGACGAAAGATGGCCCGATTGAGCAGAGAAGACCGCCAAATTGCATTGGGTCGTTTACAAGCAGGCCAAAGTCAAAGTGCAATCGCCAGGCACTTCCACGTGTCCCAGAGCACCATCAGTAGACTGTGGGTCAGGTTTCAAGCCACTGGCTCCGTTGCTGACTTGCCACGAGCGGGAAGACCAAGGGCGACAACTGCTGCTCACGACCGCTTCATACGGCTCCGCCACCTCCGGAATCGTTTCCTGTCGGCCTCATCTTCTGTCCAGGCTCTCCCCGGGCCACACCGATTATCGGACCAGACCGTGCGGAACCGCCTGCATGAAGCTGGTTTGAGAGCTCGCAGACCTCACAGAGGAGCTGTCCTCACCCGCCGCCATCGCCAGAACCGAGTGCAGTGGGGCAACCAGCACCTTCGCTGGACCGTCCGGAATCATTGGAGACACGTGTGGTTCAGCGACGAGTCCTACTTCCTGCTCCAGCGACATGATGGTCGGAGGAGGGTCTACCGGAGAGTAAACGAACGTTACGCGCCCAACTGTGTGGATGAGGCACCCGTTCATGGTGGTGGAGGCGTCATGGTGTGGGGGGCGATCAATACCGCTGGAAGGAGCACCCTGGTGCACGTCCAAGGGCGCATAACTGCCCAGCGATACGTGGAGGAAATTCTGCGCCCACACGCCCTTCCTCTTCTGGCTGACCAGGATGCCATATTCCAGCAGGACAACGCTCGCCCGCACACAGCACGACTCACCACCCAGTTCCTCACCGACCACCATGTCCAGGTGCTTCCCTGGCCATCCATGTCGCCAGACATGAACCCGATAGAACAACTCTGGGATGAATTGGACAGACGTGTGCGCAGGCGAGAAGAAGCGCCGGCAAATCACCGCGATCTATTGCAGGCACTTCAGGAGGAGTGGGACACCATCCCACAGCAAGATATCCGGCATCTGATCCAGTCCATGCCCAGAAGGTGCCGGGCAGTTGTTGCTGCTCAAGGCAGTCACACCCCCTACTGACTTGACAGCCTCGGCACCCAATCGTATTGATTGACTGATTGATTTGAAGATGCAAATGAACTGTGTGTGCATTCAACTGTGTCCATACCAAATTTCAAACAAATAATCTAAATATTGGATTTTCTGTTAATTTTTTCGAAAAATAAAACAAATTTGGCAAGTAGCAACTATGCGTTTCTTTTTTTGAACAGTATATAAGTTATAATTTAGAAACAATGAACAGAACTCTAATACAAGAAATAGCAATGCTTACATCTAACCAGAAATACCAATTATGAATTCTGATATCTACCAGTACCAGAATCAGCTAGAAACAATAACAGAACCAGAAAATATGTATTTAGTGTAAAACCAGAAACAATATGTATTACTGGTGCAAACCAGAAATAGTGTGATAAGGTAATTATTCTAGTAGCAACCAGAATTTCTGGTGCAAACCAGAAACAATGTAATCCAGAAATAGTGTTATAAGGTAATTATTCTAGTAGCAAGACATATAACTATGAGTTCTGGTATCAACCAGAAACAATGTAATCCAGAAATAGTGTTATGAGGTAATTATTCTAGTAGCAAGAAATATAACTATGACTTCTGGTATCAACCAGAAACAATGTAATCCAGAAATAGTGTTATAAGTTAATTATTCTAGTAGCAAGAAATATAACTATGAGTTCTGGTATCAACCAGAAATATAACTATGAGTTCTGGTATCAACCAGAAAGCAGTATAATTAAAAAGGCAATATTATTCTGGTAGCAACTAGAAAGCAGTGTAAAGAAGAAGGCACTAGAAAGAAAAGAAAATACAATTATAAACAACATGCCTTCTAAGTCACACATGACATAATACAAAGCATAAATCAATGAATGTATCATTGTACAAAATAATCATGACAAATATAGACAAGTAACAATACAGCCAAAATCCTGCAGACACAGCATTCTCTGAAAGAGAATCCACAGTGAGTTAAGGTAGTTCACTGGACCCGTTAAATATAAATTGGTTTCTCCCAAAAGTTGATTATTTTTTAAGTTCGATCTGTCTGCTATGCATTCAGCATAAAAAAAATATAGGGTAGTGGGTTCGTTTCGGAGCTATGAGTCTCGGAAGACAGTGCCCGTTTTGAATTTTTGACCGAAAAATCGAAAAATGGGTATGTTTTGAAAACGGCCAATTACACAAACATCTGCATAGGAATAGTCATTTAAAAAATATCACCCAAAGCAGCAATGGGCAGGTAACGAAGTGCACTGGTAAACGAAAATGTTGCGCATACTCAAACTTTGTGACGTCACGTCTTTTGCCAGAGTTTATTTTAAATTTGTTCCTCATGTTGAGGTATTTTATTGCTGGTAGCCTGGAAATAAATTACGATTTGATGAGATGGGTTGTAAACGCAAGAGCGATCAAAACGGCATTAAAAAAAACAAAAAAAACGACAGGTTGGTGGTGTTTTTAGGGGGGGTTCACTCCCTTGATTAACCCCACCCTTTGCACTATTACTGTCCAGTGTGCCTCAGAAAAATATGTGTCACGATAATGTAAAGGGCTGTTGTCCGATCATTTGTCTCAGATATATGAGCCAACTAAATTATGTTTTTAAAAACCACTGTTACATATGACCTCTGTTGAAAGTCAAAGTTCACCGCAACTTTGAAAGGCCACAAGTCCGATTCAAATGTAATAAAAACGCCAATCAAAAGGTGGAGGTCACTTGTTTGATACAAGTGTAATAATAAAAATTAATAATCAAGGCTTGGTTTATAATTTTGCTTAATAGTGCGTACTGTTATTTGTTACGGTTTGAAGGCTGGGACTTTTTGAGGGTGGAATTAAAGCAATTTTTCGCCTTATGGGCCCCTTATGCCTCGAAGGACTTCAATTATTGTATTATCTGCTGCCAGCGTACAGTAGAAAGAGGGCTGCATACACAAGACACTTGTTCTTAATACTACTGGCTGTTATTCTAGTTCAAACACCGGTTTTAACATGTGGTATTCTGATGCAATCACGCTGTGAGCATCACCGGTTGGGAGACACTCTCTTACCTGCTACCGGAGCTTCAATGTTAGCTTTGGTGATTATTACGATGTCACTGGCAAAGAGAACGGCTTTGTACCGATTTCATTAGATGCCCACGTGTTTTTGACCTCGTGGTTGGGAGGCGTGTCGCATTGTTTTTATTTCTGGCGGTGTCGTCATTTTCTGACGTCATTCACTTACGCTGCCTGAAAAATGTGACGTTTGTTCTATTTACGTCATTCGAATGTTCGACGTGTTCTTCTTCTTCTGCGTTTCCTGTTCGATGTGTTCGAATTCCCAGCCTGCCAGGAAAAAATGGCGACACAACTCAGTGGCTTCCCTTTGTGTATGAAGAGTAATGTCCCTGTCTCCATTTGACCTGCCTTAAACAACTCCACAACAGCTAATGTCAAGGGAAGTAACCAACATCTTCCCTTAGGCCTAAGCCTTGCATAGGAAAATGCTTTACATAAATTAACCAACTGCATGAACCGCAACTGCAAAATAATTGTTATTATTAAGCGTGTTCATCGCCATGAAGACACATCTTCATCGAGTTGAATAATAACGACAAGAATAAGAAAGATAACTCAGGCGTGGGGTAAGCGCAAGCTCCCATGCTTCAAAATGAAGCGTTAGACAACAGTCTATTACTTTACAGGGAAGCGCGACTAAATCATAACGCTTTAGATTAAAAGTCTGTTTTGCACCTATGCGACTGCACAAAATGTTAGGTTTTACCAGTCGCAAAGTTTTTCTGTAGGCAACCGCCTTTAAAGTGCAACATGGGAATTGATAGTTAAAACAAGAGGCGAAGCCTTCAAGGCTCACGTAAGAAATCGACAAACAGTAACATAAACTCAATCACTCCGTCACACACACACACACACACACACACACACACACACACACACACACACACACACACACACACACACACACACACACACACACACACACACACACACACATGAGGAAGGGATAATCACACATTGTGCGCCAGTGAGGTTAGATCGGCCACGGTGAGATGGGGTCTGAGGCTGGTAAGGAATTTGGGGGTAGGACCGACGAGAGGGCACGGATTCGGCGGTTTGCCGTGTCGAGTCAACTTCATATAGATCTGTGTAGGCGATCAACAGCCCCAGCCGATCTGGATCTATTCAAGTCAAAAGTAAAGTCAAGGATACGAAGAAGTTTACCGAAAAACATCGATCCCAAGAACTCATGTTGTAACTTTTCAAAGCAGTTACATTCAATCAAAGCTCCATCCACATTAAACCGAACGGGAATCGTCGAAGATCCGCGCAACTTCACTGCAATGTCGAAAACGAACTCATAATGTCACCGCAGATCTATAGTTGGTTTTGGTTTTGTGTCGCAGCAAAGAAAACGAAGCAAATCTCGGGCTTTTATTTCACACTAAAACATCGTTCATTTAGCGGATTATTAAAATATATTTCTTTGAGGTTGCAAGGCAATGGCATCGCTGAGATGTACTCCTTCGAACACACGACACAGGTTATAAATTGACTGCATTTGGGCGCTTTTTACGGCCAAAACAGAGTGACCTTTTTGACGGGTTTATGGAAAAAATCACTTCGGGGGCAGGTCTAAAATCCTGTGTACAGTGCCAAATCATACATCATTCAAAAGAGCAAAGCATGTTCTTTATTCTAACATATGGGCTAGGGTAAGTCATAGACAGTATCTGTCTATTATATCTTTGGGTAAGTGTATTCTATTCCTTCGATAGTCTCGTCATCTACAGTACAATTGCGTGAAAAATGCAATTTTGAGTCTGTTTTGCATAAAAGACCTGCGAAATTTGTAGAAGTCAAAACAACAACTTACAGTCCAGCCTCTCAACTTTCGTTCCATGCAATTTTTTTGTCTGTACGTATAGACTGAGGGGTGCCCCGAAATGATTTGTAATCACAACATTCACAGACTTCAAAACGCCATTGAAAAACTCGTCCACGTGCGTTTACTTGGATGACTAAAACTGTCGTACCTGCCAAAGGCCGCTTCGCGTAACAAAATGACTACCAGAGTCGCAAGGCTCGGGATATTATTTACAAGAAAGTCATACTTTCGTTGTTCTAGTCCAACTGAATATGAAGATATGGCGAGTTGAAAACGCCGATTCTTTCGCCAGAAACACGTCTGTTTCCACACCAGAAAGAAGGAATGGACTGAGAGCTACTAGAAGCACGGCGCCGTGCGTACAATCGACCGAATGATGTTATTCACACAATACCATTTGGCGATCTCTAAAAAATCATTTAAAAACAAACTAGTTGACATGTAATGAAACCAGAGACTATAGAGTATATTCTATAGTCTCTGATGAAACTATTTACTGAAATCAAGAAGTATCTTAGTTCTAACAGTGCATATTGGGCACCCCCTGTCGAACGCACACTGGACCGTGCGTATACGCCGTCGCAATCAAGGCAAGTAACTCAGTGAGTATAAACATGAGCAAGAACCGCAACCCGAACACACTCGTAACACCTTAAAAGCTTTAAGTAAAGGTTCATAAGTTGCAAGAAAGTAATGAAGTCGAATAGAAATTAATTTAGTTGAAGCGCACAATTCTTTTGTTTTGCGTTTCAGGTCGGCAGAACGGGCGAAACGGGTTTGGGACCCATTTGGCTTACTCGATTCAGAATTGATTCCACGTTGTTTTTCTCGAACGTGTGTAATTAGGCTTATTGACAGAGAAGCAAATTTTAGGGAACAAATATGTAGGTTTAGATTTAACCATTTGCTCCCTATTTGAAATGTATCTACGTGATAAACTGTTTTGCGAGTGTGTTTGCATGGATGAACTTAAACTGGTATGGGTGAGAGGAAAACGCGACCGACACGTCTGTCACCGCCGATTGATTGCATTTTGAAGGAATATGACTGGATTACAGAAAAATATGTGGACTTACTGCAGAGCCAGGCAAAAGAGTAGACTTGCTCGCAAAACACGTGAAACAGCCGATGTTTGATAGCTGAAGGCGCACACCAAAACACACTACCGACAGATTCTCATAAGTCGTCTGCTAACGATGCAAGGGGAGGGTACTCGTGTTTTTGTTTTGGTTCGCTAGCATCTGGTTATCTTGTAAGTTGAATGTTCGTTTTTTTCGACCTGCATTGCTTTCATAATGAAAGAAACTTTTGCTTATTGCATCTCATACATCAGATCAGTTCTGAGATTCATTTTTGCGTGCAACTGATATGGTTTTCTGAGCCGTGCAATACGATTTTAGAACTTCATACAAATGTGTCACATTGTTCGGCGCGAGGTCAAAGGTCGGGAGGAAAGTAGTCCTTTGCCCAAATCGGAATCTGCACTATCATATATTTTTTGGAGTCCATGATGTATTTATTGAGCTATAAAAATACAACATATATACCCATACTGAAGTAACAGAGACAAAGAAGGGAGGTCATGGGATATAATTCTAAAAACGATCAAATTAAATACCAGAACACAAAAATACCCATAAGAGTATTTGTCATGCATGTGTTATCAGCAGACAACTTCTGGTGCATGGTAAACCATTGAATTTTACATTTGCTGAGTTGGGAATATTTACCGCTGAGCGCTTTTGGTACGAATTTCGTCTGCTGTAAATGCAGCCTTTTATCCCCGAGTACGCAGTACTAGGGTCCAGCAGACTTTAATTGTGTGTCTGTGTGTGTATCTGTCTGTCTGTCTATCTGTCTGTCTGTCTCGACTTAACAGCTTATTGCTGGGAAACTACTGGGCGCAGTTCGTTCAAAAGTTGATACACTAACTTGATAATAGGTCCGATTGATCGTATTAAAACTTCATAATGTTACCTGGGACCTAAATGCCCCAAAAAACACAAAAGTTCTTGACGGTTGGACGAATTCAATCGGAGCGACAGCCAGCCATTGAGCTGATAGAACAGCCGAACCCGTGCGTCATGAAAAGCATGCGTATCGCATGCGAGACGATTTCCAAGCCAGCCAGCGGGTGGGGATTAATTTGGTCTCGGCAAAGAAACTACAGTGCAGGTTTGGTCTCGGTGAGACTGAAAGAGAGACAGAGAGCACGAGAGAGAGCGACAGGGACACTGTGTCAGTGATTCAAGGTGGTGGCTTGGTGGCCAAAGGGATCCGGGTTCGATTCCCGGCATGGGCGGTCTATTTTTTTTTTGTTTATTCTTGTTTACTATTGTTTATTATGAACGTTTTAATGTTTTATTTTACTCTAATAATTTTTTTAATTGTGTAAAATAAATAAATATATTTTTTTTTAATTCACGTGCACAAGACAAAAACTTTCATACTGTGCCAAAGTGATCCGAGTTCGATTCCCGGCATGGGCGGTCTATTTTTTTTATTTTTTTTGTAATTCTTGTTTACTTTTGTTTATTATGAACGTTTTAATGTTTTATTTTACTCTAATAATTTTTTTAATTGTGTAAAATAAAAATAAAAATTTTAAATCCACATGCACAAGACAAAAACTTTCATACTGGGGGAGCGAGCCAGTCTGAAGAGTACTCGGGTCCAGCGCCAGCGTTTTTTATCCCCGAGTACGCTAGTTCTAGGGCTCAGC
This sequence comes from Littorina saxatilis, assembly GCF_037325665.1. Taxonomy (NCBI): domain Eukaryota; kingdom Metazoa; phylum Mollusca; class Gastropoda; order Littorinimorpha; family Littorinidae; genus Littorina; species Littorina saxatilis. The sequence continues at coordinate 33,516,851 of NC_090260.1, read as the reverse complement.
AGACTTTAATTGTGTGTGTGTGTGTGTGTGTGTGTGTGTGTGTGTGTGTGTGTGTGTGTGTGTGTGTGTGTGTGTGTGTGTGTGTCTCGACTTAACAGCTTATTGCTGGGAAACTACTGGGCGCAGCTCGTTCAAAAGTTGATACACTAACTTGATAATAGGTCCGATTGATCGTATTAAAACTTCATAATGTTACCTGGGACCCAAATGCGAAATAAACCACAAAAAACGACTTGGCGGTGGGAGGAATTTGCGGTGCTAGAACGGTGCAAGGTCTCGGCCAACCAAGACTATGGCATACTCGTAGCAAAGCCGCCGAATGGTACCGTAAACCAAGAATAGTGACGTAATTACGTCACGGTCGAAAGTCTTTGACGTCAATGCCTCCCTGTAGTCTTTTTCTCTCGCGCGGTGTGTGTATGTGTGTGTTTATTTTGTGCACATGTGTTAGTGTTACTGTTTGTGTGTGTGTGTGTGTGTGTGTGTGTGAGTGTGTGTGTTTGTGTGTGTGTGTGTGTGTGCGTGCATGAGTCTGTGTGTGTGTGTGTGTGTGTGTGTGTGTGTGTGTGTGTGTGTGTAAGAAAGAAAGAAAGAGAGGGAGGGAGAGAGAGAGAGTGTGTGTTTGTGTGTGTGTGTGTGTGTGTGTGTGTGTGTGTGTGTGTGTGTGTGAATGTCTGAAGAGTACTCGGGTCCAGCGCCAGCGTTTTTTATCCCCGAGTACGCTAGTACAAGGGCTCAGCAGACTTTAATCGTGTGTGTGTGTGTGTGTGTGAGTGTGTGTGTGTGTGTGTGTGTCTTTCTCCACTTAACAGCTTATTGCTGGGAAACTACTGGGCGCAGTTCGTTCAAAAGTTGATACACTAACTTGATAATAGGTCCGATTGATCGTATTAAAACTTCATAATGTTACCTGGGACCTAAATGCGAAATAAACCACAAAAATCCGACTTGGCGGTGGGAGGAATACGCGGAGCCACAGCCAGCCAGGCAGTCTGATAGAACAGCCGAACTCGTCACACATTGACGAGAAATATAGCGTCATAAAAAGATTACGTCACGGTCAAAAGTCTTTGACGTCTTTTTCTCTTGTGCGGTGTGTGTGTGTGTTCATTTTGTGCACATGTGTTAGTGTTACTGTTTGTGTGTGTGTGTTTGTGTGTGTGTGTGTTTTTGTGTGTGTGTGTGTGTGTGTGTGTGTGTGTGTGTGTGTGTGTGTGCGCGTGCATGAATCTGTACTCGTGTGTGTGTGTGTTTGTGTGTGTTTGTGTGTGTGTGTGTGTGTGTGTAAGAAAGAGAGAGAGTGAGGGAGAGAGAGTGTGTGTGTGTGTGTGTGTGAATGTGTGTGTGCATTTTCACTGTCATCAAATAAAAGAGAAAGGCCAGTCACCACGCACATCATGTTGCATGCTTGTGGTTATTTGTTTGAGCGAAGCAATTTAAAGCTTGGCGTAACAGCGTAGCAGTTTGTCTTAAAATGAAGCATGCAATGGGAAAAGCGTAGCAGTGGGCAGTTCTGACTTTCACATGATTTCCACACCATGCTCCCCCTTAACCTGAACCGCTTTTACTTACTGCATTATTGACATAACTTAAAAATGATGTACTTACTGCACGTAAAGCCACCATTGACATAGTCACACACCTGGCCAGTCAGGCACTGTAACTTGTTCGAACTGCAGTTTGCTTTTGTGTTAAATTCTGAAAAGTCAGATAACACTAATAAAGTCAGTTTCACGAAAAACTGATAATTGTAAACTTGTTATACGAGCACATTCAGCGTGTTATAAACTAGGCCAAAATATACTGCACCCAAAATAAAGCATTCATTCCCATGTCATTTCATTAAACTTTATATGCCAGTGAAGGCCGTTCACTTAAATATTTGGATCACCTTTTGGATTAAAACATTCTTATACAAGGATGACGTGACCGCCGCTCAAATAAAGGTATTCCGTAAAATCGAGTGAACAAAAACGGAAAGGCCAATTCAAAAATCGAAAAAAAATTCAAAATAGGCAAACCCTGTTGACATAATTAAGCTTCATAATGTATAATATTTCTTTCACATTAATTTTAAATATATGTATGTACTAGAGGAATACCCGGCTTCGCCGGGGTGAATCGCGAGACAGAGACAGACAGCGTGGCGGTTCATCACAATCACCTCTGCAGGCGAAGTCCTGTCAAACGGGATTGAGAATTTTAGAGCTTATTTCTTAGCCCTATATTATCTGTTGTGGCTTCTCAAATGCCAGAAAATACAGACAGACAAAAGCCGCTAGACCCCATCACAAACAGAACTCTACAATCCACAGGTTTTTGCCCACACACACACACACAAACACACACACAGAGAAGCCGTATATATATATATATATATATATGTATATCTATATCTATAAATATATAGAGATAGGTGAGAGTGTATTTTTCGCGTGGCTATAAATTGATTCGACCTTTTCACTTTGACAGTAAGAACAACTTACGGGTGCAAGGGAAGCGTTCTGGACAGCGCAGTGACATTCTAAAAATAGTTACTCAGAAACGGGAATTTGGGGTGAACGGCGCGAGACAGAGACAGACAGCGTGGCGGTTCACCACAATCACCTTTGAAGGCGAAGTCCTGTCAAACGGGATTGAGAATTTTAGAGCTTATTTCTTGGCCCTATATTATCTGCTGTGGCTTCTCAAATGCCAGAACATACAGACAGACAAAAGCCGCTAGACCACATCACAAACAGAACTCTACAATACACAGGTTTTTGCCCACACACACACACAAACACCCACACACACAGAGAAGCCGTATATATATATGCATATCTGTATCTATAAATATATAGAGATAGGTGAGAGTGTATTTTTCGCGTGGCTATAAATTGATTCGACCTTTTCACTTTGACAGTAAGAACAACTTACGGGTGCAAGGGAAGCGTTGTGGACAGCGCAGTGGACAGCGCAGTGACATTCTAAAAATAGTAATAGTAACTTAGAACTGAACGGGAAAGCCACACGAAGGAAGGGAGATAAACGCCAAACACTGGAGAAGATAAGGAAGAGTTACTTATAATGGTGAAATGAACACAAAAACGAAAATGAGTTCAGCGCTGCGCGCTGAGAGCACGTGTTGAAATATCTCATCGATGATATTGTGTCCGGGGTGTAGCTGAATACGGTGTCCAAATTTGAAAAAGATCCACCGAGAACTTTGGCGTTGTGATGTGGTGTAGCGGCTATGGTGTGTCGGTATGGGGGCCCGGGTAGCTGAGGTGGAACCAAAATAGCTGAGGTGGAACCAAAATCGGTTCCGCGCTGCGCGCTGAGAGCACGTGTTGAAATATCGACCAGGTTGTGTCGTGTCCCGGGTCTACCTGAATATGCCCACCAAATTTGAAGCAGATCCATCGAGAACTTTGGCCGTGCATCGCGCACAGACAGATACACAGACAGATACACAGACACACAGACACACAGACACTAGTCGTATATATATATAGATAGATGTGCAGTTGGATATGTGTCCGCAGCATGAAGTAATATAAACACACATTAATTACATAAAGGCATGTACATGTACATTGATCAAGGTTTCCCTTACCAAAAATGATCCATTACAGTCGTTTGCTATTTTACTTTTAGAATGGATAAAAGAACGTTGGGGAAGGGCTCCTAATATGGACCACTTTTTTTGTGTCATGCTGATAACTAGCTTGTTTTCTTGCGAAGAAGTTTCATTTTGTGTTTGGTAGTCCTTCTCTCGTATGTTAACCGTAAGGCCTAATTAGAGTAAATTACCTTTGATAGACATTCAGCAAATATTAACTACAGAAAAAATCACAAATGGTCGGTATTAGGAGCCTGGGCGCCCAATATGGACCGGTAAAGAGGACTTCGCGAATCACTGTATAACATTAAGCCAACTATACTTCAAAATAACATGATACAACTTAGTGTGCAAGTCAGACTAATTAAAACGTCATGCTTTAGATTTATCATTTATCTGTTTCAGGTTTAAGAAAGCATTATTTAAAGCACACCAGGGCCGGAATGTATGTATCGAGGTCTAGGCACGTTTCATGATATTGAGGATTGCAGTTTCCCCCTCACACACAATATTCCAAAATAATAAATAGTCAAACAGGGGCCAAAAAACAGTTTGCACCAAGAGTTCAACTTTTTATCTATCCAAAACAGTAAAAAAAATTATATGAACATTCGTATTTCCAAGATGATTGGCGTTCCAAGACACTATATCCTAAAACCCCCAAAACATGCTTTTACAACTTCAGTGCATAATAACTGCCCAAAGGTGCTGTTTAAAGCAACCATTGATAATAATTTTTAACATACTCCTTGAACACATTAAGAAAAATGGTTAACTTGCAAATAAAGGGACAGCATTGATCAGAACAATGGTAAGATAAAGGACGCTACTTATATTTAGTACATTTTTTATCTTTATCGTTTCCTGTAGACCTCAGAAGTTCTAGCCAGCTTAAGAAATCATTCTAAAATCGAAAAACAAACATCTATACATTTTCTACGCAAAGTAGATTGATACTTGACACAGTCACACAGACATACGTGGGCTATGGGGCAACCCTACCCCCTAAATTTGAAAACGGGGTCAATTTCTTAACTGCATGCATTCAGCAAAACAATCCCTAATTTCTTTTTTTGTTCCACAAATGAACTTATGACTTTAGAAAAGCATTCAAAAATGCATATATAGAACGCTTTTTCTTTGGTCCCAATTCAAGGGGGTGTGCTATTCTCAGGTAACACTGTGAACGCTCAAATGAGACTTGGTCACATTTAAAAAAAAGTAATCCCCCCCTGTTGTTCATGGTTGGTTGGTGGGATTTTTTTTATCTGAGCCATTGGCAAGCATGAAATGTCATCAACATTAGGAAAGACATAGTATCTCCCATTGTCTTTTGCGCGCAAACACTTCACACAGATCTCCTCTCGATCTGGCCCATCGGGGAAATGGGTTGACTTGGGGATGATCACCGCCCTGTATCTCTCCACCTTTCCATCCATGCTGACAAAGTCAGCGGTCACAAAGTCCCCAACTTGAATGTCTCACTGTGGGACAAAGAGCCTGGTTTTCACGACTGGCACCACATGGTTGGCTGACCACGCGGCATCCAGTGGCGTGTTGTGGGTAGACGTCCATTGGACATAAATTGGGAACGACGTCGCTGGATCATCTGGTTTGCATACTTTGTTCATGTACAACATTTAGTCAAGCTGTCGAACTAACAGAATGAAACTGAACTCACTGCATTTTTACAGCAAGAGCGTATACTCCTAGCATCGTCAGTTCACCGCTCGATGCAAAGGCAGTGAAATTGACAAGAAGAGCGGGGTAGTAGTTGCGCTGAGAAGGATAGCACGCTTTTCTTTATCTCAATTCTTTTAAACTTTCTGAGCGTGTTTTTAATCCAAACATATCACATCTATATGTTTTTGGAATCAGGAACCCACAAGAAATAAGATGAAATTGTTTTTAAATCGATTTCGGAAATTTTGTTTTAATAATAATTTTTATATTTTTAATTTTCAGAGCTTGTTTTTAATCCGAATATAACATATTTATATGTTTTTGGAATCAGAAAATGATGAAGAATAAGATGAACGTAAATTTGTATCGTTTTAAAAACAAATTATTTTTTTTTACAATTTTCAGGTTTTTAATGACCAAAGTTATTAATTAATTTTTAAGCCACCAAATTGAAATGCAATACCGAAGTCCGGCCTTCGTCAGAGATTGTTTGGCCAAAATTTCAATCAATTTGATTGAAAAATGAGGGTGTGACAGTGCCGCCTCAACTTTTACAAAAAGCCGGATATGACGTCATCAAAGGTATTTATCGAAACAAATAAAAAAAATATCCGGGGATATCATTCCCAGGAACTCTCATGTCAAATTTCATAAAGATCGGTCCAGTAGTTTGGTCTGAATCGCTCTACACACACACACACACGCACAGACAGACACACACACATACACTGCACGACCCTCGTCTCGATTCCCCCTCTACGTTAAAACATTTAGTCAAAACTTGACTAAATGTAAAAAAAAAATTTAAAAAATTTAAAAAATGGGATAGCGGCGAAACGGGATTGCGCCAAAATGGGATGCGGTAGTAAGATGACGCTTGGCTTGTGAAATGTCGCCAAAATGGGACGGCGGCAAAACGGGATTGCACGTAAATGGGATATTGCGCGAATTATAAACGAAGGAGTAGGCCCTAAGTTTCTCGTACGAGATGTTTACTGGGAGTAAATATTTGGGGAGTAAAAATTTAGTTCCTTGTGGAGTTCTTTTTTCGTACAAGATTTTTACGGGAAGTTTACTCCGGAGTCAATTTTTCGTGGAGTAAAAATTTCGTGTTACACCGGTTCATGACCGTTGTGGTAACGAGCGCACATTGCTGTCTCCATATTGTGTTCCTACGAATCGAAAGTACGATCGCCAAGCCAGTCTGTCATTGAAGGCAACGTTCGATATTTCCGTCTGTCAGCGTTGCCAACGTTCGACAGATTTTACTACTGTTACTCACAAACTTTCAATTTACACAATGAAATGCCAATAACATGTACACACAAGAATGGGAGACGAAGGGAAAACCTACTAGCGATTGAAATTATGCAAACGAACTCACAAATCCCTCACTTTCCGAATGCAAACGCTGCAAATCCGTATGCGTGCGTCGCTGTGCCGAACGTTGGGTTGACGAACGTTGCTGACAGACACCACAAAACTTGATCAAAAGGCACTAAAAACGATTAAATGTTTTACTCACTGGGTATCGCATTCCTCTTTTTCTTCCTGCAGACGATATGAAGCGGTTGAAACGTCGTTTCCGATTAAAGGCTCGGTTATTTCCGTTAAAAACGAAGTTTGCCGAACGTGTGATTCAGTCTACAGACACCGGTCGGATCACAACAAAAATGTTCATTCTTTGCGATTTTGTGATACTGTTGATGATACACCTGCTTTCCAGTGAAGAACATCAATAAAATGATGTTCACAAGCAAGAATAACAGACAAAAGCACGCGATGTGTAAAATTAGGCTTTGCTTTGCAAACAAAGCACGTGTTTTTTTTACTGACAGACACTTTCGGTGGTGATTGAAAATTTTTCCAGAAACGGTTTTATGCCCCCATTTGATATTGTTTCCCTATTTTCTTTAGTCAGAGACTAACCTTGTGTATTAATTGAATTAATAACCCCATTATCATAAGTTTTGTGTGTTATTTTCGTGTCTGTTGAATCACACTTTGAGATGGGGTCATGTGACAGAAGGAAATGGTGTCTGTCAGGATTCACACGTTCGCTTCGAAAAACGCGCTCAAATAATTGCTCAAACACAAACATTTTAGCTTTTATTTATTTTTTTGTATTGCAAATATCATACTTACTCATGCCAAGCAGAAAAAATGATGAAAATCAACACAGTAAGCAAGTAATTTGAAGGCAAAGTTTACACACATCAAAGAGTCTGATTACCGTGAAACATGCCTCTATCTTAATCCGGCATAACAGCTTAACCCGGATTATTCCCCCTTCTGCTTCTTTCTCTCTGTAACCGTGTAGGGCTAGTTATTTTTCGGTATCTTACCCAACAACCAAAATCACTTACCCAACAACGGGCCTAAATCCTCGATAGCTCACAGGTTCATGAGCTAGATTTGAGGGAACTACTTTAGCGATTCAAAAGTTCCGAACGCTCCAATGTACGAAATATACATCTCTAGACCAAACAATACAAACATATTGCATTTAAACTGGCAACTACAGGCTTGAACACATTAATCTCCATATAAAATCCATGAGTTTGGTTGTTTTTTAAATCCAAATCTAACGATCAGTGCAGAGAAACTCGCTTTAGATCTCTTATGAGTGCAAGCAAACTCCCAAGGCAAGTAACTCTCGTACTCTGTCTAGCGACAAAAGTAGTTCCCCTTCCACATTTTCTGAACTGAGTTGCTTGGACAAAAGACTGCAATCCGACGGTTAGTTTTCTACAATATTTCATTTTATAAACAGATCACACGCAACCAAATGCACACATCTCATCAATTTAAAGAACATACAGCGGTTTCATACACTATTTTGCCCCAGAAAACTGAACTACAGTTTTTAACGTTGGAACACGGGTGCAAAAGTTCGTCTGCTTGTCCCATTCGAAGAAAGAACATTTCCTGAGCGATACTAAAACATGAACAGAACACACACTATCTGCCTTTACCGCCACAGCAGAATAACAACATAACTGTGTACTTGACTTTAGTCCAAAACAGGGAAACTGACAAGAAGTGTTTAACAGAATTGATTGATTTTCCCTGAACTATAAAACCAAGCATTATTCAATCGCCTGCGCAGGTAGACTGGTTGAGTGAATAGGATTCGATCAAACTTTCGCACAAAAACTCCTCTTTTCTTTGAATAACTGAAGAAAGGAGGAATAAAGAGGTTACATGCCTCGTCTCAGTAATTATTAAAATAATGGTCTCAGTTCGCGGTCATGAAAAAGCTCGCTGAAGCTCGAATTTTTCATGATCCGCTAACTTCGACCATTATTTTTAATAATCACTGAGACTCGGCATGTAACCTCTACCTATCTATCTCCAGGATATCATCGATACTTTAGCGCAATGCATGTGTCGAGATTACAGAAAAGATAACTAACCCGAGCTTTCCCCTCGATCTCTTTTTGGCATGGGGATTTCCGCATCTCTGCGCATGATCGAATGTCAAGACGGTTCTAAATTCAGGAATCCGCGTTCGAAAGCTGGTGACGTCGCTCTGTTCTAAATGACCCATGTAGACCGTGACGTCATGAAAAGCGTGACGAAATGTTTCCGTTCGAACTTGGTTCCGGTCTTGTTTTCGTGCCATTGTTTTCTTCGCTTTGTTGTTTTCTTGTGCAAATTTACATTAGGTGAGGCGAAATGTGGCGCAACAAGGGCATTTGTTCTAGGATTCAAGTGAAGTAAGTTGGAGGGAAAGGGAGGGGGTGGGTGGATCGCCATTTCGACTTGAAGTTCAAATTCGTTTTAAACACCGTCAGTGATCACACTCATTTCTGCGGCAAAACCGACATTGTTTTTTACAGTTCATATACATCAAGCACATTAAACAGGTTATTCCTGTATGTGAAAACATGGTTTCTTTGCACTTGAAGTGCGACCGCCGCCATGTTGTTTTTCCACAAACCCCAGGATAAGAGACTTATCAGCTCCAAAACGAGGGGATAGTTTGACCCGGCTTTTAGCGCGAGGATAGAGCTAACCTCGACTCATGCATTGGGATATTTTTACAGTGGGCTAAATTAGCTCGAGGATAGGGTTTATCCCGGGCTAAAGTCTCTATCCTCGCTACATACATTCCGGCCCTGGAAACAAAAGAAGCTTATCAAAAACTGAGTGAAAATAAGTGAAATTATCTCGAGGGCTAGTCACAGGTTATTTTCAGCAAGCTTCTTGAATTAATAAAAATAGCCTTTAGCTTTAATTTTCTTCGATTTGCTGAAGGTTGTCCATATTAAAAAAAACACACGTACTTTGAGATATGGCTTAATTTGAGAAACTCGGGGTCAACACTGCTTAAATGTAACAAATACAGTCTTTGCTGTCATATAGCAACTTGTGTGTGATAACAGCTTTGGCTGTGGACAGAAACGAGTCCGTTTTTGGCGGCACATTTAGAGTGAACGCTGCCAAAAGTGAAAAAAAAAGAGAAAAAGCCTAACGGTTTTGAGGTTTGTGTTTCTGCAGTTGTTTTGACATGTGCAAGGTTTCCAGAGAGGGTGAATACAGCGAATGAAATTGTTTTGAGCGCTCTGGCGCCGTTAGTTTGTCAGAACAGGAGATGGTCCATATTAGGAGCCGGTCCATATTGGGAGCCCTTCCCCTACATTTTGCTAGATTTCAAAGACACGGATTTGCTTTTGTTAGATCTGTACCGACGCTGATTTACGGAGAAAATCTAACCGATATGACAATTTGAAAGCCATTGTGAATGTCTCACAGAACTTTCAGAAGTCTGTAAGGTCCCAGCACCCTCTAAAGTTCTGTGGACCCCCTACAAATACAAATCGAGGGTTTGTGGACCCTTTAGGTAGAGCGTCGATGGGAAGCCATGTAGTATGTGTGTGTGTGTGTGTGTGTGCGTATGTGTGTGTGTGTGTATGTGTGTGTGTGTTTGTGTGTGTGTGTGTGTGTATGTGTGTGTGTGTTTGTGTGTGTGTGTATATGTGTGTGTGTGTTTGTATGTGTGTGTGTGTGTGTGTGTGCAGGGGCGGATCCAGGGGGGGGGGGGTCCGGGGTTTCCGGAATCTCCCCCCCCCCCTAAATACAATATTTGAAAATAAAGAAAAAATCATGGCTTACATTGCACCAGATTGCTCATTTTCCCTGTTGTATCAACATTTTTCTTGGGGCATGCCCTCGGACCCCTCTAGCTAGGAGCCGACCTTTGTCTTCTAAATGACGATTTTGGAACGTAGTTGGAAACTTTGTTGGCTCAGGTTGCACCAGATCGGTAAATTATTCTTGTTTTGTACCAAATGTGTCTCCTTAAATTTGTTTGTTGAAAGGTGTATAACGAGTAGTTTCTTGTCTCAGATAGCACCAATGTCTCCAATTTCCTTGTGTATTTCGCTTTGCGCCCTCATGCAACTGAACGCTTTGCGTCGTCGATCTGTCCCTTGAAGAAATGTGGAACCCTTAACAATGAACTGATCCGCCCCTGGTGTGTGTGTGTGTGTGTGTGTGTGTGTGTGTGTGTGTGTTTGTATGTATGTATGGGGCGATTTATATAGCGCTTGACGTTCTCTAAGCGCTTTACATATTAATTTCTGCCGTGTAAGATGGAATTTTTTACTCAATATATCACGCATTCACATCGGCCAGTAAATCTCAAGCCAATTAAGGCGAATATTTACTTTTCACGGCCTATTATTCCAAGTCACACGGGTATTTGGTGGACATTTGTATCTATGCCTATACAATTTTGCCAGGAAAGACCCTTTTGTCAATCGTGGGATCTTTAACGTGCACACCCCAATGTAGTGTGCACGAAGGGAGCTCGGTTTTTCGTCTCATCCGAAAGACTAGCACTTGAACCCACCACCTAGGTTAGGAAAGGGGGGAGAAAATAGCTAACGCCCTGACACAGGGTCGAACTCGCAACCTCTCGCTTCCGAGGCAAGTGCGTTACCACTCGGCCACCCACCCATCATTGTGTGTGTGTGTGTGTGTGTGTGTGTGTGTGTGTGTGTGTGTGTGTGTGTGTGTGTGTGTGTGTGTGTGTGTGTGTGTGTGTTTGTGTGTGTGTCACAAAGATGTGAGTAGGATATTTCGAGATATGTTGAACGGTGAAACACGTCGTGATTTTAACCTCCCAAAAGATTGAATTGTGATGCGTAGGACAGGTTAGAAGCGATATCACGGGTTTCGTGTGTTGCACGAGGAAATAGCCCTGGTTTAAACAGAATTGTGTTTACGAGTTGGAAAGATATAGCTGGTTGTGAACTAAGATATTCACAGCGTCTAAGATTCTCAACCGAGGAGGTTGTTTAATAGCGCGTGTCGGTCTTGTTCTGGGAACAAGCACTCCTTCTTGAGACGGGTCTCTTAAGGTAAATGATTTATTATGTTGTATATTATTGAAGCTTGAATATATGACTGGAATGTAAACGGTAGTGTATGCAAAGTGCACTAAATGCTAATGTGAAGTTTTTAAGAGGATTCTCGTTGAGATTGTATTACGTGTTTGTTGGGTAATTTCTTGAACATAAATGTTGTTACGCATTTATGTTATGTTAAGATGTTGATGCTATGTATGGTAGTGTCATTAATGGATTAAGTGATCCATGGGTTAATTTAGTTTGGATATTGATTATGGAGAGAATGACATACATGGAATGATGTCAGAAGTAGCCTACTTGTGTAATGTTTAGTTGTGAATGTAGAATGAACGAGAGAGATGATACACGAGAGAAGAGATGGTTTATGAGAATGTTGTATTAAGATTTGGGTTAATTATTTAGGTGTTTCCATGACCGTGTCCGAGGGTTGGACCTCACACTGGAGAGTTCGTGACGATGTCGGAACAGAGGCCACATCGGCGAAGATGGATGGACGGTGGAGTCCCCATCAACACTGGTCGTTGAGACGGACCGGTACTATTCGCTAAGGGCGAAAGAGTTAACTAAGTGTTTCTCGGGGAGGAACGTGAGAAGGAGTGTTTCTGAGAGAGGAACGTGAGATACGGATAACAGCATCTACATGGATTTCAGTGGCACAAGAGTGTGTAAAGGACGGCATGCAGTGAGAATTACGAACTCGTGAGTGTCTGTCAAACTCCTCTCTTGTGTAGTAACCTAATACTGAGATAGTATGGTCAAGAAAGATTATTATAATATATAATCCCATGTATACAGTGATTACCATATCACTGTGTGAATTGAACGGTTGTAACTGGAAAGTTGTATTTCTGTTTATTTGATGTGAATATTGTATTGTTTTTGTAAGGAAATAATAATTCTGTATCCTCCCAAACTCTGTGTTTGAAGTGTGTAGTGCGAAGAGTGAAGAGTCAGTTTAATTTGATAGGGCAGAGCACGTATTAATAGAGAATAACCTTTTATTCGCATATTCCACTTCATGACAGTGTGTGTGTGTGTGTGTGTGTGTGTGTGTGTGTGTGTGTGTGTGTGTGTGTGTGTGTCACTGTGTGTGTAAGTGTGTGTGTATGTGCGTGTATGTGTGTGTGCATATGAATGTGTGTGGGGGGGATGTTGTGTGAGTGTGTGTATTTGTGTGCTTGTTCTGGAATGGGGTGTTGGGGAGCTAGAGAGTAAATGGAATGCGAGTGATGTCCATATGTGTATCTGCAAACTCACTGCAAATGCCATCCAGCCCATCGCTCGCACAAGTCAGTCCCTGGTCGCAATGGTAACCTTTCTTACCATTGCAAAGACGTCCAGCGGGGGCACCTGAATTGAAAAAACAAGAGGAGTAAATGCTAGCTAGACTCACCTTAGTGAATGCTTGTGCGACTCACCTTCGCCACAGGTAAATGTACAATTAATTGGACACAAACTATGGAAAACATTAAAAGTTTTGAAAGCGACGAAATTATAAAGTGTGGTGATTTTAATTCTGACGTTCAGGGGTGGTAATGTGGTGAAACGAATAATTCAGTCTGTGACATGTTTTAATTCTGGAGCTTTTTTTAAACCGGATGTGAAGGAATTTACCTGGTCAAGAAATAATCCGTTTATTGCAAGGAGACTTGATTATATGTTTTGTTTAGTTCTCGTATTTTCGATTTGATTTTTGATTGCGGCATGGTAAGTGTCGTGTTTTCTGACCAAAGAGGTTTAATATTAATAGTTTGATGTTGGAGGGTATTGATTATGTTAATGAAATGAATCTTTACTTTGATGGATTTAGCAGCGAAGAATTGGATTTTCAACTGGATTGGGGAAATGTTGAAGGTTAGAATAAAAGTGTTTATCATTAATTATAGCAAAATAAACCGTGGCCAAAAATAAATTAGGCCGTGCTTTTTTGCAACGACCAGGATGATTAGGACGTTTATTTAAGCAAGAATCCCCATCGCATCGTTACCCAAGTAAAGGGTATACATGTGAAAATGCAGCTGGAATGTATGTTATTATTGAAATGTCAAGAAAAGCGAATGCGTTGTACGCCTCTCCTTCGTCATGTCCATAGGGTTTTGAAGGTCTTAAAGGGAGGATTCCACTACCTATGACCCCCCCCCCCCCCAAAAAAAAAAAAAGCTGTTCCAACTTCATAGAATTATGTTCGAGAGAACGTTCACGTCCGACTGATTGACACAAATTTGATCCTTATGTGAGCTGTATCAATCCATTCAACCCTAAGAATATTTCACGTATTTGAATTTGCGCAACCCCCAACCTCCTTCCCACCACCACCCCTAGCCTGACATACTCAACATCCACCAAATTTGTATTTATATAAGAATCATAATAATCAATCAATCAATCAATCAATATGAGGCTTATATCGCGCGTATTCCGTGGGTACAGTTCTAAGCGCAGGGATTTTTATTTTTTTTCATTTTTTTATTTTTATGCAATTTATATCGCGCACATATTCAAGGCGCATGGATTTATTTATGCCGTGTGAGATGGAATTTTTTTACACAATACATCACGCATTCACATCGGCCAGCAGATCGCAGCCATTTCGGCGCATATCCTACTTTTCACGGCCTATTATTCCAAGCCACACGGGTATTTTGGTGGACATTTTTATCTATGCCTATACAATTTTGCCAGGAAAGACCCTTTTGTCAATCGTGGGATCTTTAACGTGCACACCCCAATGTAGTGTACACGAAGGGACCTCGGTTTTTCGTCTCATCCGAAAGACTAGCACTTGAACACACCACCTAGGCTAGGAAAGGGGGGAGAAAATTGCTAACGCCCTGACCCAGGGTCGAATTCGCAACCTCTCGCTTCCGAGCGCAAGTGCGTTACCACTCGGCCACCCAACTTTAGTTTTGGCTAGCCCAGACAAAATATGTATACTCAGACACTTGAGAGACCTCATTTCTGACACTATGACATCTTATTACCAATTCAGTGCCCCATATGGCTTTTTGACCAATCAGGACGGATTCTAGGTGACCCTCTAAATGTTATAACGTTCAGGCAGGGACCCTTTTTGTTTATCACGCTAAAAATAAACAAGACAAAGTAAAAATTTAAATCAACAATATCAGCGTGATTTATTCTAAAGAATGACACTTCAAATGCTGTCAGATAATACTCTCTTTATCTAAAAAAAAAAATACCGAAAAGCGAGTTTTGTCGGTGGGTGCTTTACGGAACAGCAAGGCCCCACCCACCCTCTGAGTGTGCAAGGCCGCTCACTTGAAATCTAATTTATCAAAGTTCGAAAAAATCAAGTGAAACTGCGTCACTCGCTTTACGTCAGAAGTATCTTTACGGGGTCATTTCCCATCCGTCTGGAGTCGGTTCTAAATCTGTCGCTCTCTGTTCAACAAGAAAAACGACGCAACCGAAACGCATGCTCAACATGGTTTATCTTGTGAGATTGTTATGTCAAACGCATTTGACCTGTGAATATTCATCACGTCAGGTGTGTGACTCTGATTGGCTGACCCAGGTCACGAGAATTCTTTGACTGACAGGCATAATCAGGTAGGAGCGCTCAAGTTCCCATTGCGGCTGTTCTGTCTAATTCGCGCGGTCGCTTCGAAAACATTTTTGGTCGAAATAAACGGTAATAAACCCGTCATTTCTAATATGCTGACTGTTAGCAAATAATAACAGGCATGTCTCACAAGCGATATCAGCATTCGCCTGAAAGGCTCATGCTTGATATCTTTTTTCTCGACATGCCTGTTATCATTTGCTAACAGTCAGCATAATAACTCATAATAACATGATACAATCACCAATGGTCTAGCCAAGACTGTGACCAAATCAAACAATGACATCATAGCTTAAGACTCTTAGGTCAAGACTCATATCCTTGATAGCTCAGTGAACATTTTCAGTGGTGATAATCTTTTCTAGGAAACATGACCCTTTTGGGACTCTAAAATCTGATAAAAACAAGCCAAATGTTGGTCTTGGCTGCAGATTACCAACGCCTACAATTGCTCCCAACATAACTGAGATAATCTCAATGTAAATACGTTTACGAACATGACCCCACGGTGACCCTAAAATGTTACGGGGGTCAACCAAACTAGGGTCATGTCGGTAGATTATCAAACCCCGAAAGTGTTCAAAGTTTCAAAGGTCTAGCTTCAAAAACACCTGAGATAACATCAATGTTAAGTTATTATGGATCAAGCATGACCCCCTGTGACCACAAAACTTGACGAGGGTCGGTCAAATTAACTTACTTCAAGTCGGGTGATTATCAAACCCCAGAAGTGTACATAGTATCAAAGCTCTAGCTTCAAAAACATCCGAGATAACCTCAACGTAATGTTTTTTTTATGAAACGAACGTGACCCCGCTGTGACACAAAATTTTGACGAGGGTCAACCAAACTGGGATCACTCATGAGATCATCAAACCATACAAGTGTGCTAAGTTTCAGAGGTCTAGCTTGAAAAACTTGTGAGATAACCTCAACGGTAATTAAGTTCTTTGTCCACAGCTGCCGACGGCCGGTCCATACAGACGGACACATAATTATGAATCCTAATACTCACCAGGTGAGTCAAAAACGAAAACTTGTTTCGTCTAGAAAAAGCACGAAGCTTATTGATCGCGTGAAAGACGACAAAAGGTGGGTGTACACACAATGACGCTGTGTATGAAGAAATTGTGTTATGAATTTGTATTACAAAGGGAAGCCCAGGTGTGTGTGTGCGTGCGCGCGCGTGCGTGCGTGCGTGCGTGCGTGCGTGCGTGTTAAAAAGTGTTCTGCCCAGAGTTGGTAGATTTATTTCACGTTCTTTCTTAGCAGATTTAACATTCTCATCGGAGTTCACTACTCATTTTGTGGCTTCACCTGCTCGGATGGAACATAACAGCATTCATACATCAGCCATAATTTGTTTCGTCACACCTTCAAGCAGCGCAAGTCTCCCACAGTCAATGACAACAACAACAAGTCGCGTAAGGCGAAAATACAATATTTAGTCAAGTAGCTGTCGAACTCACAGAATGAAACTGAACACAATGCCATTTTTCAGCAAGACCGTATACTCGTAGCATCGTCAGTCCACCGCTCATGGCAAAGGCAGTGAAATTGACAAGAAGAGCGGGGTAGTAGTTGCGCTAAGAAGGATAGCACGCTTTTCTGTACCTCTCTTTGTTTTAACTTTCTGAGCGTGTTTTTAATCCAAACATATCATATCTATATGTTTTTGGAATCAGGAACCGACAAGGAATAAGATGAAAGTGTTTTTAAATTGATTTGGACAATTTAATTTTGATAATAATTTTTATATATTTAATTTTCAGAGCTTGTTTTTAATCCGAATATAACATATTTATATGTTTTTGGAATCAGCAAATGATGGAGAATAAGAGAAACGTAAATTTGGATCGTTTTATAAATTTTTATTTTTTTTTACAATTTTCAGATTTTTAATGACCAAAGTCATCAATTAATTTTTAAGCCACCAAGCTGAAATGCAATACCGAAGTCCGGGCTTCGTCGAAGATTACTTGACCAAAATTTCAACCAATTTGGTTGAAAAATGAGGGCGTGACAGTGCCGCCTCAACTTTCACGAAAAGCCGGATATGACGTCATCAAAGACATTTATCAAAAAAATGAAAAAAACCTTCGGGGATTTCATACCCAGGAACTCTCATGTCAAATTTCATAAAGATCGGTCCAGTAGTTTAGTCTGAATTGGTCTACACACACACACACACACACGCACACACACACACACACACGCACACACACACACATACACCACGACCCTCGTTTCGATTCCCCCTCGATGTTAAAATATTTAGTCAAAACTTGACTAAATATAAAAACGCGAGTAATTTCCGGAAAATCCGAAATCATCTCATGATCTATTTATGCTGATGGATAAAAGTCACAAAGGAATGTGTCTTAAATACTAACGGCACGTTCCATGACAGGCATATCCGTTGGCGCAGTTTTTGATTCCACAAACAGTTCCGGGTCCTGGCTCTGAAACAAATTAAACAATGGGCGTTGTGTTAATTCTAGCTGCAAAAGATTCACCGATATATGTAGATATATAGCTGTTCTGATGGACACGTGGAGGAATTCGGGGGTTGTGATTGGATGGTCTCACACATCCCTTTTACGATCATTAACAGCTATTGTGTTTTCATCGTAGCAATAGGGTCCGATATTTAGTTTCGTCTAGATGTGTTTGAGTGTAGATCTTTGTGATGCGTCCGTTTATTGAAAAGCCAGTCATAGATCTAGACCACAAGCTGAATTTCAATGCCAACACAGAATCTGTTCACAAAAAATGTCAGCCAAAAGTGTGTACTGTCTACAGTTTGAACTTGTGAACTCGTGGTACCTCTGTGCTATCGAGGATTCAAACCTGTACTATCGGGGATCCACTAAGGTTTCCGAGACTGTGTTTTGTCTTTATTGAAATGGTCTGGCGGAAGAGCCGATTCTTAAATTTGCATAGGTAAAATGATCGCTTTTCGGTACAAGCCCCTGGAGCAAATGTTTAATTAGTGCTTTTGTGAACAAGAAACAATTGACAAGTGGCTTTATCCCATCTCCCTTTTCCCCTCCGCCGCGATGTAACCTTGAATAGTTGAAGGCGACGTTAGACACCAAGTAAAGAAAGAATGAAAGTAAAGATACCCAACACCCCTCTGGGTTGAAGTTGTTTTAACCTTGTGACGTACGCGGGATGTGGTGGGCCGCTGAGACTTTCTTTTTGCTTGGAATCCAAACAGTAAATTTTAAGGGGCTTATTGTCCGTCAGGTCTTAATTGCCTATATTGGACATGAATTGGTTTATACGATTCGAGTTTTACGCCCTCACGGCTTTTGATGTATGCGTGTTTAGGTGGTATTAGCCATCTGCACTTATGGTAGAATGACCAAGATCTTTAACGTGCCATTGTGGTGACACGGGGGTGGGCGATGGATACCGTCTCTGGGTCTGCACATAAAGTTGACCCGTGTCCGTCCCGGCCCGGATTCGAACCAGCGACCTTTCGATCACAAGTCCAGTGCTCTACCACCTGAGCTACCCGGGCCCCCGCTTGGAATCCTGGAGTGGAAACAACGTATATTTTGTGCGGTGTGTTTTCTTGACGCCGGTGTGTGACATGTCTGTCACGGGCTGAAATCCTTTTTTGCTGGATGGCGGAATGTGCGACGGGGTTTTTTAGCTAGGTTTTCGTAGATGGTTTTTTTTAGTTTAGTTTTTGGCTCACGTAAGTGTAGCCTATGCGATCGTAACTTTGTCTGTCTGTGCGTGCGTGTGTGTGTGCGTGTGTGTGTGTGTGTGTGTGCGTGTGTTTGTGCGTGTGTATGTCTGTGGTAGAAACTCTAACATTTGAAGACGTCACATTACATTGACGTCACATTATGACGTAAGAGGGTTAGACGTCACGCGAAGGAAGTACTGAAAGTCTCGGTCATTATTATTTTGAGCGGGCCGAGACTCTGTTGGCAGTCGTGTCCCTGTAAGTAGGCTACATGCAGACAGACAGATCTAGATCTAGTGTCTCGCTTTCTTGCACAGTTTCACCTATGCGCTTTCTGTGTGTGTGTGTGTGTGTGTGTGTGTGTGTGTGTGTGTGTGTGTGTGTGTGTGTGTGTGTGTGTGTGTGTGGTGTGTGTGTGTGTATGTGTGACGGAGTGATTGAGTTTGTGTTACTGTTTGTCGATTTCTTACGTGAGCCTTGATGGCTTCGCCTCTTGTTTAGTTGGGTTCAGTTAGGGTTCAGTTAAGTTTTCGTAGACTAGGTTTCGTTAGAGGGGTGCAGTTAGTTTTAGTAGAGGGATTTTAGTTAGGTTTCGTTAGAGGTTTTGTTAGATTGGTTTTTTTTTAAGAATTGTTTTTATGTTGTTTTTTTAGATTTCGTTTGTTTTAGATTAGAGTTTTATTGTGTTTTTGTGTGTGAATTTTTGGATTAAAGTTGAGAGTGAGGATTTAGAGTAGAGTTTTGGAGTGTAGTTTGGAGGGAGGATTGAACGTGTTTTTACGCGTAGTTTTATTGTGAGAATTTAGAATATAGCTTTAGAGTAAAGGATTGAGAGTGTTGTTTTGGGTTATTTAGTTCTAGAGTAATACATTGGAAGTTTTGTATTTGAAGGTAAACCCTCGTTTTCCCACACATTCCCCTCTTCATCTTATGGAATAAAAGAACCTGGTAATATAACTTGTGTCAGTTGCTTGAGGGTTCGAGCTCGGTGAGAAAGGGTAAAGTATATTTGACACTCGGTTACACTTGAATGGTGAAAGTTGGATTTTGCAACGAAATAACATGTAAGTCAAAATATCATTGTTTCACCAAGAATTAGATACATGAGTGGAAGATGGGTCCGAAGTTCGATTAGCAGTACTTTAGGGTGTAACTGAGACAGTCAAGGTGGAGTTTATGTGAGATAAACAAGGCCTGACGTCCTACCTGTTATTCACGTATCGCGGACTCAACATTCACACCGACCGCTAGCTTTTTCTTCTTCGCTGCTCGATCTGCCGAAAGTTGTAACTTCCTCTGCCTCCTGCATGATGGATACCCGCCGAATTTATCTTTAAGAGGCCAAGCTGAGAGGAACATCGCTGTTTGAGACGTCGAACCGATTCAAAATAATGTCCGCATGTTTATGCGGATGTGGTGCACGCGCATGCGCAGAACGACTTCCCGGCTGAAAGTTATTGGTAATGACCAATCAGCGAATACATTTTCAAAGGTGTTCAAGGTCACTTTCCAAATATGGAATATTTTGCAAGTGAGAGTAGCCTTCGCCAGCACTGTATTGTGGCCGATGAGGGGTACGGTACAAACGGACTTTTTTTTCATGACTGTGACATCGTCACAAAAACGGGAATTCCCGCTGAGTACGGTGCAAGCAATAAACTTGACAAACTCATCGACATGTGATCACATGTTGCTGCTGCTCTGCCATGAAAAAACCGATTTTTTTGCAGATTTTTAGCATTCACTCAATTTGCAAATCATCACTTTATTGAAAACAAGAAGGGCAAAGCCCACACGACTCACATGCTGAACAGACCTTGATCTTTCTTTCAGAATCATTTTACAATAAAACTGAGAAAAACAATATTTTACACATTTTTCCTACCAAAATACATGTGACAAGGTCAAGGTCATCCAAGGTCATGCAACACAAAGCTGTTAATTCAAGACATAGGAAGTACAATGGTGCTTATTGGCTCTTTCTACCATGAGATATGGTCACTTTTAGTGGTTCACTACCTTATTTTGGTCACATTTCATAAGGGTCAAAGTGACCTTGACCTTGATCATATGTGACCAAATGTGTCTCATGATGAAAGCATAACATGTGCCCCAAATAATTTTTAAGTTTGAAACAGTTCTCTTCGATAGTTCAGGGTCAAGGTCACTTCAAAATATGTATACAATCCAACTTTGAAGAGCTCCTGTGACCTTGACCTTGAAGCAAGGTAAACCAAACTGGTATCAAAAGATGGGGCTTACTTTGCCCTATATATCATATATAGGTGAGGTATTGAATCTCAAAAACTTCAGAGAAAATGGGAACAAGAAGGGCAAAGCCCATACGACTCACATGCTTTACACATTTTTCCTACCAAAAACATGTGACCTTGACCCAAGGTCAAGGTCATCCAAGGTCATGCAACACAAAGCTGTTAATTCAAGACATAGGAAGTACAATGGTGCTTATTGGCTCTTTCTACCATGAGATATGGTCACTTTTAGTGGTTCACTACCTTATTTTGGTCACATTTCATAAGGGTCAAAGTGACCTTGACCTTGATCATATGTGACCAAATGTGTCTCATGATGAAAGCATAACATGTGCCCCACATAATTTTTAAGTTTGAAACAGTTATCTTCCATAGTTCAGGGTCAAGGTCACTTCAAAATATGTATACAATCCAACTTTGAAGAGCTCCTGTGACCTTGACCTTGAAGCAAGGTAAACCAAACTGGTATCAAAAGATGGGGCTTAGTTTGCCCTATATATCATATATAGGTGAGGTATTGAATCTCAAAAACTTCAGAGAAAATGGGAAAAATGTGAAAAATAGCTGTTTTTTAGGCAACATTTATGGCCCCTGCGACCTTGACCTTGAAGCAAGGTCAAGATGCTATGTATGTTTTTTGGGGCCTTGTCATCATACACCATCTTGCCAAATTTGGTACTGATAGACTGAATAGTGTCCAAGAAATATCCAACGTTAAAGTTTTCCGGACGGACGGACGGACGTCCGGACGGACGGACGGACGGACGGACGGAAGACTCGGGTGAGTACATAGACTCACTTTTGCTTCGCATGTGAGTCAAAAATAGCTGTTTTTTAGACAACATTTATGGCCCCTGCGACCTTGACCTTGAAGCAAGGTCAAGATGCTATGTATGTTTTTTTGGGGCCTTGTCATCATACACCATCTTGCCAAATTTTGTACTGATAGACTGAATTTATAGTGTCCAAGAAATATCCAACGTTAAAGTTTTCCGGACGGCCGGACGGACGGACGGACGGACGGACGACTCGGGTGAGTACATAGACTCACTTTTGCTTCGCATGTGAGTCAAAAAGAGGATGACATTGACAAAATAAACATCATGCAGTTATTCTAGGGTGTTCAAAGTACTTAAATATGCTGAAAACCCAAATCACATCATGGGACCATTTTGGACCAAAATTCCGTGCCACCTCTGCCCTTAAAGCAGAACTGTTTTCCATGAGTAGAAAATAGTTTGTCAGAGTCCACTGCAAGTTTAGTGTCATTTCCAGCTCAATGATACAACTTCATCGAGCCAGTCGAATCTCCAGAGATTTTTCTTGTACTTCTGCTAGTCAATTTCCCGGGCTAGAACGGTTTCGTCTCGCTTTAGCTTCCTCATCATTTTGGCAGGTGGCTCGAAGCGATGTAAAAAAGGCGCCGAATCATTCTTATACGGTATGCTTATACTGAATCCCCGATAGCTACGTTGAAACGGTGACTGTAGGAGACAAAGAGCGTGTTCCCATTCGGATCGACCAGCAACTGTCTGACCGTTTTAGGAACCAACCGTTCAAGAATAGTATGGAATGGAGCGTCGCGATCAGCGGACCGGCCGAAAAACTTGGGTCTATACCTACATATACCCCAACATTTTCTCAGCGGATTTGCACGAATCTTTAAGAATGCTCCCTGGAGCCTAAAAATTTACGGAATTCCGTAAATTTACGGAAGAATCCCATGTCTGAGAGGCACTGGCTTCAAAAATCATCCCAGAAAACCTTAATGTTAAGTTTGTTAGAATCAAACATGACCCCGCTGTCCGAGATAACCTGAACGGTAATGTTTGTGTGCAAGGCCGGGCCTCCTGACACAGATCAATACTATACGACTTAAGGTGAGCAAACAAAAACGTTACTTACTGCAGCTAAAGTCTGCCGATTGCACAATGTATCCTGATGCACACACGCACAAATTGTTGCCGCTTGCTGCACTGCAGATGGCGTCATGGGTCGAACAATTTCCACCGGCACAGCGGCCTCCACCAAGCCCTTCTAGTGGAGCTGTATGATAAATTATTACAGCATGATGTGAACTCACACAACCACACGTGCGCACACGTACACACAAACACACACATACACACACACACACACACACACACACAACACACACACACACACACACACTAAAACACACACACACACACATACACACACATACCAGAAAACCTTAATGTTAAGTTTGTTAGATAACTATGATAATTGACGAAGTGTGCAAAGTTTCAAAGCTCTCGCTTCGAAAACATGCGAGATATTCTCAAAGTTCAGTCGGGAGATCATGAAACCCTAGACGTGTGCAACGTTTTAAAGCTCTGACATCAGAAACACCCGAAAGATAATCTCGAACTGATGGCCGGCCGTCTATACAGACGGGCTCGGTACTAAAACTCACCGATTATTCAGGTGAGTCAATACAATGTATTTGGTCCCAAGAGAAAGCTATAAGTACCGTTTACGGTATACAAACATTGCCAGATAGCTCACCACAAACGGATCCATTGAGAGTAGCGACACTGGCCTGACACTGACAGGTATGGTCTTTGCACTCAGCTCCCGCTGTACACACACGTGACTCGTCACAACTCTGTCCACTGTATAACTCTGTGAACATACACACATATATACTTAGGACCACTTTCAATCACATAATGATAATAATAATAATAATAATAATAATAATAATAATAATAACTGGACATTTTTAAGTGCCTAACCTATGGCTCTAGGCCCTTTACAAAGGAACATTATAAGATGTTTGGTGGCTTGTTGATTCAGCGCTGCGCGCTGAGAGCACGTGTTGAAAATTTTCATCGACCAGATTGTGTACGAGGTGTACCTGAATATGCCCACCAAATTGGAAGCAGATCCATCGAGAACTTTGGCCGTGCATCGGGAACTGACACACGGACACACACAAGTCGTATATAGATATACTAGAATGAATACCCGCTTCCCCGGGTAGCCGGCTTCGCCGGGAAGAAGTACTTAGAGCCGTACGCCGGCTTCGCCGGGTCCGAACAATGGACCTTCCAAGCTTAGGTCCCTCCCAGATTCGTGGAATGGGAACAGCACGAAAATGATTCAGTGGCCATAATGCCATTCCTGACCATATCGAGTCCCATCCTTGTCGACGAATGTAACCGTGTTAATCACCTTTGGAGGCGAACTCCACTCAAACAGGACTGAGCAAGTTAGAGCTTATCTCTAAGCCCTTTTGAACTGTTATGGCTTCTCAAAGGAAGGCCAGTACATAAAATTACACAAAAGCCGCCAGACCACATCACAAACAGAACTGAACAATGCACAGGTGTTGCTCACATAGAGACACACACACACACACACACACACACACACACACACACACACACACACACACACACACACACACACACAAACAAACACAGAGAAGCCGTATCTATAGAGAGATAGATGACAGTGTATTTTTCGCGTGGCTATAAATTGATTCGACCTTTGCACTTTTACAGTGAGGATAATTTACGGGTCCAATTTACGTTCTGGACACTGCGGTGACCTTCTAAAAATAGTAACAGAACGCCGGGAATATCCGAAGATACTATAGTGCACCATACGAAGGAAGGGAGGTAAACGCTGAAAACATGGAGAAGATGAGAAGATAAGGAAGAGTTACTTATAATGGTGAAATGAAAACAAAAACCAAATTCGGTTCAGCGCTGCGCGCTGAGAGCACGTGTTGAAATATCTCATCGATGATATTGTGTCCGGGGTGTAGCTGAATACGGTGTCCAAATTTGAAAAAGATCCACCGAGAACTTTGGCTTTGGTGTGTCGGTATGGGGGCCCGGGTAGCTGAGGTGGAACCAAAATAGCTGAGGTGGAACCAAAATCGGTTCAGCGCTGCGCGCTGAGAGCACGTGTTGAAATATCGACCAGGTTGTGTCCTGTACCGGGTCTACCTGAATATGCCCACCAAATTTGAAGCAGATCCATCGAGAACTTTGGCCGTGCATCGCGAACTCACACACAGACACACAGACACACACACAGACACACAGACAGACACAAGTCGTATATATATATAGATATATATATACAGAATAGAACAATTAAAAGTACAACCTACATAAAACAAATTAATCAAACAGACACAAATCACCACATGTACTGTTCACACAATAATCATAATTATATGCAATACACACTATATTATATACAAACATACACAGCTAACACTCTCAACAATCATAACAACTTTATGGGAGAGGAGTATGTGCAAAAATGGAATGAAGAAGACATTAGACCAGGTTGGTGTAATATTCTGTGAAAAAGAAAGTTTTCAACTGTTGTTTAAAAGAGCTGAGAGAGGTGCAGTGTCTGACAGAGAAGGGAAGAGAGTTCCAGAGTGGTGGTGCAGCACAACAGAAGCTTCTTGCTCCGTGCTGCTTCCTGTGAATCGCTCAACTTTCAGTAGCCTGGTGTCAGCGGATGATCTGAGTGTGCGTGATGGGGTGTATATGTACAGGAGTTCAGAAAGGTACTGAGGGGCACTTCCTGAGAAGACCTTGAAACACAGACAAGCGACTTTGTACTTGATACGTTGTTCCACCGGCAGCCAGTGGAGTGTGTATAGCAGGGGAGTGACATGCTGTGTTTTCTTTGACCTAAAGATGATGCGGGCTGCAGAATTTTGAACAGTTTGGAGAGGTTGGATAACTAACGAAGAGCATCCAATCAACAGGGCATTACAATAGTTTAAACGAGACAATATGCAGGAAGTGGCAAGGTTTTTGTGGCTTCTTCAGTGAGAAAGTGGCGGATGGAGCTGATGCGTCTAATTTCAAGGTAGGCTGCCTGACATGTTTTGTAACATGATGTCTCATAAAGAGGTCAGAGTCAAGGTAGAACCCAAGATCTCTGACCTTCCCTGAGAATGTGACAGATGCTGAGCCTAACTGAATACAAGTATTTGCTGTCACTGCAAGTCTGCAAACACTCGGACAGCTCATTGTTTGAACAGTTCTGCTAACATACGTACCGATACTTTGAACAATTCCGCAAATATACGTACACATACTTAGAACTATACTGCAAACTTAAACAGCTATTGTGTTTTCACCGTAGCATTAGGGTCCGATATTTAGACGAGACACGTATAATGTCGACGAGTCGAAAACCTTTTTTTCTGTTATACTTGTTCGAGGGGTTTCGCTCATGGTGCATATGTTAATGTTAAATATGTGGATGAAAAGAGAACAAGGCATATTTTAGAAGAAAAAAAGGCAACGACTAATGTTTCAGACTGGTAACTTAATTCATTTCAGTATCGCATACAATGGGCGTTGCAAAGGGAAAGGAGAGTTGGCTGATTCAGTGCAAAACACTGGAAAGACCGTCTGCCAGACGGCAGCTACTAGAGTGTTGCAAGGTGTGTCAAATAATTCGATTTTAGCCGGAATATATTTCAAGCACGGTAAGAAAAACATTGGTACATTTTATATCCTCTGTCGACCAGTCATAACGCAAACCTGACCAGGTATGCGAGCACTTCATCCGCTGCAATGCAACTGGAAGCATTATTATATGAAGTCTTATATCGCGCGCGTATCTCCAGACTCGGACTCAAGGCGCAGGGATCTATTTATGGAATCATGCGTTCTTTGTTGTTTAAAAAGTAAAGAATATTGAGCAACTTCCGTGGAAACACGGCCCGATGATTGAAATAAGGTTGCGTGAGACTATTCAATCACAACCCCCAAATTCCTCCACGTGTCTATCAGAATAGCAATATAAAAACACATACTTTGTACAATTCTGCAGACAAACATAAACATACTTAACACATTTTCGAGCAATATAAGCATACACACTTGGGATAAATCTGCAAAAATACATACAGAAAGATTCGACAATTTTAAAAAGATTGCAAAGAACGCACAGTTCTTCGCAGATGTAAAAAAAACAACCAAAAAAACCGAACATTAGGCAAAAAAAAAAAAATTGTCTGTTTCTGGTCACCCGACCGACCCTAAATTTCGGCGCCGACCCTAAACTTTTTTTTTTCCAAACTCAAAAATTTTATTTATTTTTTGGTGGTAAAGGACAGGGTGAGAAAATGAACAACAAAAACGTGTGAAAACGAAAGTCCGCTGACGATTTGTAAATGTGTTGAGTGTCTTGTCTCTATGTATAGTGAATCCAGTCTCTTTGCGCGATTTTTAAAGTTAGTTTTATTGGTCTACATTTGGGGTAAAAAAAAAATTAAAATAAAAAAAAAAAAAAAATCCCGACCTACCGACCCTATTTTTTTTAGCCATGTTACCAGAAACAGACAATTTTTTTTTGTTTGCCTTAGTATACTTGGGCATTATACAAACACATACACCCGTTGGTTATTGAGACAGTTCTAAACAAAGCATACGCACAGATAATTGGGGCTATATATATATTCTTCAAACATACACACACTGTGATCGTTGAGGCAGTTCTAAACAAAACATACACACACTTAGATCATGTGGGCAGATCTAAACCAAACATACACACATTTTGATCGTCGAGGCAGTTCTAAACAAAACATATACACTTTTTGATTCTTGTGGCAGTTCTAAACAAAACATACACGTATTTTGATCGTTGAGGCAGTTCTAAACAAAACGTACACATACGTTGATAGTTGTGACAGATCTAAACAAAACATACGCACACTTAGATCATTGTTGCAGTTTTAAACAAATCATACACATACTTTGATCTTTGAGGCAGTTTAAGAACTGCCTCGTATAATTTGTTTAAAATATACACACACTTTGATCGTTAAGGAAGTTCTAAACAAAACACACACTCTTTTGTCGTCAAGGCAGTTCTAGACAAAACAATTGAGGCAGTTCTAAATAAAATATACACACACTTTGATTGGTGATGGAGTCTTCCGTCGATACGACGGACGAGTGGCAAACAGTTTAGCTTTTGGAATGCGTCCGCATATATATGCGAGTAGAGGCCAAGCAGTTCCAAACAAAACCTACACATGCTTAGATCATTGAGGCAGTTCTAAACAAAACATACACACTCTTTGATAGGTGATGGAGTCTTCCGTCGATACGACGGACGAGTGGCAAATAGTTTAGCTTTTGGAATGCGTCCGCATATGCGAGTGGAGGCCAATTTATAAAGTTATAAACAAAACATACACACCCTTTGATCGTTGAGGCAGTTCTAAACGAATCATACACACACTTTTATGATTTAGGCAGTTCTACACAAAACATACACAGAGAGTCATACTAGACTCAGTTCTAACAAAACCCACATACACACATTTGGCTTATTGGAGCAGTTCTAAACAAAACGTACACACTTGATCATTGAGGCAGTTCTGAACAAAATATACACAATGATGTATACTCACTGCACTGATTTGAGACAGGGTCGCAGTGTCCTTCCGAACAGTGGCTGGGATATGCAGTACAGTCTGACAGAAGCTTATACTCTGCAATGAGAAAAGTATATCCTGCAACCATCAGAAACACGTACATAACTATGGTTTTTGTTTCCCATCGTTGTATGGATGCTATCAGAGGGTGGAAATCAGTCTTCCTCCAAAATGTGGATATCTAGAACCAGTTAGAGTCGGGATACACAGGAGTGTGCGTTTTTAGGTGTTATATTGTCTGAATGATGTACGCACATGAATTTGTCGACAAAACAAAACCACGGGTCAACAACAGAGTTGCACCCCTTGTCTGCACTTTTAGCAGATTGACAGAGATAGTTTACGTTCCTTGGCGACATGGATACCGTCTAAGAGTATCTATGAAGACAACTTTCTTTCTTTCTTTATTTGGTGTTTAACGTCGTTTTCAACCATTCAAGGTTATATCGCGACGGGGAAAGGGGGAGATGGGATAGGGGAAAGGGGGGAGATGGGATAGAGCCACTTGTTAATTGTTTCTTGTTCACAAAAGCACTAATCAAAAAATTGCTCCAGGGGCTTGCAACGTAGTACAATATATGACCTTACTAGGAGAATGCAAGTTTCCAGTACAAAGGACTTAACATTTCTTACATACTGCTTGACTAAAATCTTTACAAACATTGACTATATTCTATACAAGAAACACTTAACAAGCGTAAAAGGAGAAACAGAATCCGTTAGTCGCCTCTTACGACATGCTGGGGAGCATCGGGTAAATTCTTTCTCGTCCCAACCAATATGGCCATCCCCCTAACCCGCGGGGGGTTATGAAGACAATACAATATGGATGTCGCAAATGTTAACACCGCAGACACAACAGCATTGATAACACATTCTTGTCCATTTATGTATTGTAAGAATTCGCGCCAAAAGTAAATGCTAAATTTGCTGTGCCACAGAGTAATGTACAGTTAAACATACAGATACCGAATGTGTTATATAATGTTATTGATTATCGATTAAAATGGCACGCTCAAGCGTCTTAAAAAAAAACACCCCAAAAATGGATTCAAGGCTCACAGATTCAATCCTCCACCGGACGGAAGCTCTATTAAAGCTGAGCTTTCAAAATCTCCCGTTTGTAATCGTGCTTACGTACGTGGATGTTCACACCTTGTGCGCAAATGATCATCAGTCTGTAGGGCTGTACGAGCAAGACGGTTGATCTACTTAAAGCTGAAGGGCACCGATAGAACTAATGAACTGTGCGTCTCCAATCAATCATTGACTACTTGGATACTAGTGAGGTTGCGGGGTAGACGCCAGACAACTCAGCACGACGACAAGTGACAGTGACCTTCTTTTTCCCTCTCACACAGTCGGGACGGAGCCTTTGCGAGCCGTTCCCTATGGAAAATGGAGCAATTTGTCGTCGTCGCCAAAACGGAAGATAGAAATTGATCTTTGCTGTTAAGTCCAGTTCACTTTAATCCAAGTATGACGTGTTATGGACATATAGATTGTTCATTTTGCAAATAGCTTTTGAAGAAAAATAACAAATCTTTGATAGGCATGGATTTACAGGGTTTTTTTCGGGTACCATCTCAGATGCTCATAAGTCTTTGCAAAGAAGCCGCTATAAACTTTGCGCAGAAGACGGACGCGTATGAAGTTCAAAACCAAGACTAATGTGACGTCACTTTTCCGCGCAGCGGTCCGGGACGCGTGTTAAAACAACGCCTGCGAAGGCAAAATTTGGTGTTTTTCACGTCGGGGCCGAACGAATGCACACATGATTCGTTTTTCGTTGACTCAAGGGTGTTTGGGTGGTGTTTTCAATTCTGTTTTAGGTTCCATCATTATGTGGTCTCTTAAAAAGCAAAACATGTTTTTGAAAGGGCAACAAGCGGAGTTATGAGGTGGCCGGGGTACCTTTCATTGTACCGGCACGGTTGGCCTAGTGGTAAGGCGTCCGCCCCGTGATCGGGAGGTCGTGGGTTCGAACCCCGGCCGGGTCATACCTAAGACTTTAAAATTGGCAATCTAGTGGCTGCTCCGCCTGGCGTCTGGCATTATGGGGTTAGTGCTAGGACTGGTTGGTCCGGTGTCAGAATAATGTGACTGGGTGAGACATGAAGCCTGTGCTGCGACTTCTGTCTTGTGTGTGGCGCACGTTATATGTCAAAGCAGCACCGCCCTGATATGGCTCTTCGTGGTCGGCTGGGCGTTAAGCAAACAAACAAACAAACAAACCTTTCATTGTGGTAGCAGGGATATTCAATTATATACTGTTCGGTTATTTTGTATGAAAAGAAATCTTGAGAAAAAGACCAGAGAGTACCAACGGACGTTATGCCAGACCGGCACGGTTGGCCTAGTGGTAAGGCGTCCGCCCCGTGATCGGGTCATACCTAAGACTTTAAAATTGGCAATCTAGTGGCTGCTCCGCCTGGCGTCTGGCATTATGGGGTTTGTGCTAGGACTGGTTGGTCCGGTGTCAGAATAATGTGACTGGGTGAGACATGGAGCCTGTGCTGCGACTTCTGTCTTGTGTGTGGCGCACGTTATATGTCAAAGCAGCACCGCCCTGATATGGCCCTTCGTGGTCGGCTGGGCGTTAAGCATACAAACAAACAAACGTTATGCCAAAACAAAGGCCTAAGCATTTCACGCGGTAACTGGATATTAATGAGAGAAATGAGTACAATTGTATTCGACATTATTGTATGGGTAAGGATGGTTTGGGATCGCAAGCGGGGTTGTGGGGCTGAGGGGGGTGCGTTGGGTGGGGAGGGGAAGGGACTCCTATGGCTCATAAAGGGACAGTAAGCTTGCTGAAGTTTAAATTGTGATCATTTAACTGATATTTCTATTTGGTCATTCATCTTTCACTGTACATATATGTGGACTCCTTTTTCTGTTCACACACACACACGCGCGCGCGCGTGCACGCACACACATTAACACACACACACACACACACACACACACAAACAAATACACACACATATACACACTAACACACACACACACACACACACACACACACACATACACACACACACAAATACACATACATACACACACACACACACACACACGCACGCACGCACACACACACACACACACACACACACACAAATACACATACATACACACACACACACGCACGCACACACACACACACACACACATAAACACACACACACACACACACACACACATAAACACACACATACACACATTAAACACAAACTAATGAACGAACAGACGCACAATTTAACACGCCACGCAGGAACGCCCGTAAACACTGCATTCACACACATACGCACATCCACTCTTCGTGAACTTACTGCAAATGCTGTTCTTGCATGTTGCAAAATCCTTACAAGAGTTGTCTTCCTCCCGGCAGCGTTGTCCCACTTGAAGCTCTGCAACCCACATGTTGAATTATTATAAAAGAAGGTATGATATAGTCCTGTGAGTTTACCATCGTACACTTTTCCGGGAAAAGCGAGCTGCCATACACTACGGTGCTACTTTTTTTCCCGGAATGCCTCTATATATGTTCATGTTTCCATACCCTGAGACTTTCGCTGTGAACTCGGGATCTGTATCGTGCGTATGCGTACACAAGGGGGTGTCTGGACACCAAGGAGGTCCGCAGAGAGTTAACTCTGGGAGATTTTACATCTCTCGTCGAAAGTCGGGGGTAGAAGACACGCCAGTGTCTATCATACTCACTACAAGTACCAGTTGACGTGTCTATCATACTCACTGCAAGTACCAGTTGACGTGTCTATCATACTCACTACAAGTACTGCAAGTACTGCCACTGCAGACTGTTCCTCGGGAGCAAAAATTAATGGACCCACGTAGACCACAGTATTCGAGAGGTTTCAACTCTGTGACAAACAAAGTAAAAAACAATATTGTACACACGCTGTTTCAGAGGTTCAGAGGTTATAGTGCCTCAGATTGTGGCCCGGGAGATACCCCCTCCAACGTGGGTTCAAATCCCATCAGAGTCATTTTTCACACGTGTGGATACGGCCTACTCCTGTCTGGAGTTCTTTGGGTGTTCTTACTTCGTATGTTTTATTGTTCTTAATTTTGTTTTTTAAGGTGGTTGTCATATGTTGTTTTGGTTGTTTTCAGAGCAGATGAACCACACTTTTCCATCCATTGTAATTATTTGTATGAACAATAAATGATCTTATGTCTTATCTTATCTATGTCTTATCTTATCTCATATCTTATCTTATCTCATATCGTATCTTATGTTTTATCTTATCTCATGTCTTATCTTATCCCATGTCTTATCTTATCTCATGTCTTATCTTATCTCATGTCTTATCTTATCTTATGTCTTATCTTATCTCATGTCTTATCTTATCTCATGTCTTATCTTATCTCATGTCTTATCTTATCTTATGTCTTATCTTATCTCATGTCTTATCTTATCTTATGTCTTATCTTATGTCTTATCTTATGTCTTATCTTATCTTATGTCTTATCTTATCTCATGTCTTATCTTATCTCATGTCTTATCTTATCTCATGTCTTATCTTATTTATGTCTTATCTTACGTCTTATCTTATGTCTTATCTTATCTTATGTCTTATCTTATCTCATATCGTATCTTATGTTTTATCTTATCTCATGTTTTATATTATCCCATGTCTTATCTTATCTTATGTCTTATCTTATCTCATGTCTTATCTTATCTTATGTCTTATCTTATCTCATGTCTTATCTTATCTTATGTCTTATCTTATCTCATGTCTTATCTTATCTTATGTCTTATCCCATGTCTTATCTTATCTCATGTCTTATCTTATCTTATGTCTTATCTTATCTCATGTCTTATCTTATCTCATGTCTTATCTTATCTTATATCTTATCTTATGTCTTATCTTATCTCATATCTTATCTTATCTATGTCTTATCTTATCTTATCTTATCTCATATCTTATCTCATGTCTTATCTTATCTCATGTCTTATCTTATCTTATGTCTTATCTTATCTCATGTCTTATCTTATCTCATGTCTTATCTTATCTTATGTCTTATCTTATCTCATGTCTTATCTCATGTCTTATCTTATCTCATGTCTTATTTTATCTCATGTCTTATCTTATCTCATGTCTTATCTTATCTTATGTCTTATCTTATCTCATGTCTTATCTTATCTCATGTCTTATCTTATCTCATGTCTTATCTTATCTCATGTCTTATCTTATCTCATGTCTTATCTGATCTCATGTCTTATCTTATCTCATGTCTTATCTTATCTCATGTCTTATCTTATCTTATGTCTTATCTTATCTATGTCTTATCTTATCTCATGTCTTATCTTATCTTATGTCTTATCTTATCTTATGTCTTATCTTATCTCATGTCTTATCTTATCTCATGTCTTATCTTATCTTATGTCTTATCCCATGTCTTATCTTATCTCATGTCTTATCTTATCTTATGTCTTATCTTATCTCATGTCTTATCTTATCTCATGTCTTATCTTATCTCATGTCTTATCTTATGTCTTATCTTATCTCATGTCTTATCTTATCTCATGTCTTATCTTATGTCTTATCTTATCTTATCTCATGTCTTATCTTATGTTATATCTTATCTCATGTCTTATCTTATCTTATGTCTTATCTTATCTCATGTCTTATCTTATCTCATGTCTTATCTTATCTTATGTCTTATCTTATCTCATGTCTTATCTCATGTCTTATCTTATCTCATGTCTTATTTTATCTCATGTCTTATCTTATCTCATGTCTTATCTTATCTTATGTCTTATCTTATGTCTTGTCTTATGTCTTGTCTTATTTTATCTCATGTCTTATTTTATCTCATGTCTTATCTTATCTCATGTCTTATCTTATCTTATGTCTTATCTCATGTCTTATCTTATCTCATGTCTTATCTTATCTCATGTCTTATTTTATCTCATGTCTTATCTTATCTCATGTCTTATCTTATCTTATGTCTTATCTTATCTCATGTCTTATCTTATCTCATGTCTTATCTTATCTCATGTCTTATCTTATGTCTTATCTTATCTTATGTCTTATCTTATCTCATGTCTTATCTTATCTCATGTCTTATCTGATCTCATGTCTTATCTTATCTCATGTCTTATCTTATCTCATGTCTTATCTTATCTTATGTCTTATCTTATCTCATGTCTTATCTTATCTTATGTCTTATCTTATCTCATGTCTTATCTTATCTCATGTCTTATCTTATCTTATGTCTTATGTCTACTCCTTCACTGAGTGGAAGTTATGTTGTTTTAATGGCATCACTGTACTAGGAACCCACAGCCAAGTTTCATTCGCTTCCTGAAAGCGACTTTGATTGTGCCTTTAATTGCCGAACTTCCTTACCAACCATACCATCATAATATTCATCGACATCTCATCAATCATCAAAATATGAGGTAATTATGAACAGATTTTTTAAAACTTTGAAGTGAATTTAAGCGTTTCAAAATGATTGGCAGTGAGTTCCAAATTGATGCACCAGAAAAGGCAAGACTGGATTTATACATTTCTATTCGTGGATTTAGTGGGATGAGGTTGGCAGATCCATACCTGTCGGAGGCTCTCCTAAATAATGATGAAATATAAAGCGGCACGTTTTCGTAATACATTTTGTGCATTATAATTGCCTTGTTCAGTTAATGATGCTTATCTAATGGAAGATAATTCAGAATTAATAACTTCATATCAGTCGAAACGTGTTCACTAACAATCAGTTTATCAGAACGACGATTGAGAGAAGTCAATTTACTTAAGTGGACATAACTGCTGCCATCCTAGAAAGTTGAAACATAATTTATGTGAGGCTACATATTATGAGAATGGTGAAAACATTTCCAAAGTTTTTCTATCAGCACTGTGTTGTTCTGCCCTTCGTTGGTCTCTTTGCTGGGCTGGTGCTTTTCTTCTCCATGCACCGGTCGGAGCGGGTGTCATGGCGAAACCCCGGTCGTCCTTGTCACTTCTCAAACGGAGAACAAACACTGCCCCTTCCTCTGTTCCGGTCATCTTCCACGATGTTGCCGTGTTTTTGCACAGTAGGGTGGATAAGACATCTTCTGCAGCAGTAGGGAGTCCTACGACTGGCATTACAATGTGACCAAGATGGCTGCAGCAGTAGGGAGTCCTACGACTGGCATTACAATGTGACCAAGATGGCTGCAGCAGTAGGGAGTCCTACGACTGGCATTACAATGTGACCAAGATCGCTGCAGCAGTAGGGAGTCCTACGACTGGCATTACAATGTGACCAAGATGGCTGCAGCAGTAGGGAGTCCTACGACTGGCATTACAATGTGACCAAGATGGCTGCAGCAGTAGGGAGTCCTACGACTGGCATTACAATGTGACCAAGATGGCTGCAGCAGTAGGGAGTCCTACGACTGGCATTACAATGTGACCAAGATGGCTGCAGCAGTAGGGAGTCCTACGACTGGC
This sequence comes from Littorina saxatilis, assembly GCF_037325665.1. Classification (NCBI taxonomy): domain Eukaryota; kingdom Metazoa; phylum Mollusca; class Gastropoda; order Littorinimorpha; family Littorinidae; genus Littorina; species Littorina saxatilis. The sequence continues at coordinate 33,480,700 of NC_090260.1, read as the reverse complement.
ATTACAATGTGACCAAGATGGCTGCAGCAGTAGGGAGTCCTACGACTGGCATTACAATGTGACCAAGATGGCTGCAGCAGTAGGGAGTCCTACGACTGGCATTACAATGTGACCAAGATGGCTGCAGCATGACACTTTTCTAATTACGTGGATTATCAGATGACTACTCATTTGAGCTCCAACGACAGACAGACAGACAGACAGACAGACAGACAGACAGACAGACAGAGAGAGGTACAATGGGAATTAATTAGCAAAGAAAATCAAAATGAACATTAATTACCAGACAGAGAGAGGTACACTCAGAAGTACTTATCAAATAGAATCGCAATGGACATTGATTATCAAGGCACCCACTGCAAATCGATGTGTTTCTATTGGCGTCAGGTTGACAGACGCTGTTAGGTCGACACTTGTAGTTGTCCGGAAAACCGATGCACTTCGTTCCTGGAACCAGCACTGCGGCACGTGCACACAGATAAACAAACACACACACACACACACACACACACACACACACACACACACACACACACACACACACACACACACACACACATACACAGATAATGTATCTACCATAGAAACAACGATTGTCACACAGGCGTATGGTGGATGGACACCTTCCCAAAACCTTATTGAAGCCCTCCTGCGTTTCGCTCCGTCGGGCTTCAGTCAATCAACCATATAATACCCGCCAAGTTTCAAATGGAAGGAACGAGAGAATGCTTACTGTCCTACTGTAAATGTTTCGCCTCTTAATGACACAATGCTGGGTATAAGATAATTTGAGTTTTTTTTCGCCCTCGCCGCTTTTGATGAGATACACAAGTGTATGCGTGTTTAGGTGGTATCAGCCTTCTGCATTTATGGCAGAATGACCGAGGTCTTTTACGTGCCATTGTGGTGACACGGGGGCGGAATATGGCTTCCGTCTATGGGTCTGCACATAAAGTTGACCCGTGTCCGTCCCGGCCTGAATTTGAACCTGCAACCTTCCGATCTCAAGTCCAGTGCTCTTCCAACTGATCTACCGGGCCCCCTGTTTCAAATGAAAGCCTATCAATGTGTACTTATACCATCACTGGGAGATTCGATTGCTGCCTCCTAGTGGAAAGCTTGTAGCTACAGAGTCGCGCTACCCGGGTGTGTGCCTATTCAAGGGTGTAGTCATGCAGTTACTTGAACTTATAGCAGAATGACCGATATATTTTACGTGCCATGGTAGTGACACGCGCGTGGGGCATGGATACCATCTCTGAGTCAGCACTAAATGTTAACCAGCGGCGAATCCGTCCCGGTGTAACACGAAATTTTTAACTCCACGAAAAAAGTTACTCCGGAGTAAACATTTCGTACGAAATTCTTACTCCGAGTACACCGTTCGTACGAGAAAAGAATTCCCCAAGGCACACAAAAATTACTCCCTCCACGAAATGTTTACTCCCCAAGTTTTGACTAAATGTTTTAACGTTGAGGGGGGAATCGAGACGAGGGTCGTGGTGTATGTGCGTGTGTGTGTCTGTGTGTGTGTGTGTGTGTGTGTAGAGCGATTCAGACTAAACTACTGGACCGATCTTTATGAAATTTGACATGAGAGTTCCTGGGTATGAAATCCCCGAACGTTTTTTTCATTTTTTTGATAAATGTCTTTGATGACGTCATATCCGGCTTTTCGTGAAAGTTGAGGCGGCACTGTCACGCCCTCATTTTTCAACCAAATTGGTTGAACTTTTGGTCAAGTAATCTTCGACGAAGCCCGGACTTCGGTATTGCATTTCAGCGTGGTGGCTTAAAAATTAATTAATGACTTTGGTCATTAAAAATCTGAAAATTGTAAAAAAAAATGTATAAAACGATCCAAATTTACGTTCATCTTATTCTCCATCATTTTCTGATTCCAAAAACATATAAATATGTTATATTTGGATTAAAAACAAGCTCTGAAAATTAAATATATAAAAATTGTTATCAAAATTAAATTGTCGAAATCAATTTAAAAGCACTTTCATCTTATTCCTTGTCAGTTCCTGATTCCAAAAACATATAGATATGATATGTTTGGATTAAAAACACGCTCAGAAAGTTAAAACAAAGAGAGGTACAGAAAAGCGTGCTATCCTTCTTAGCGCAACTACTACCCCGCTCTTCTTGTCAATTTCACTGCCTTTGCCATGAGCGGTGGACTGACGATGCTACGAGTATACGGTCTTGCTGAAAAATGGCATTGCGTTAAGTTTCATTCTGTGAGTTCGACAGCTACTTGACTAAATGTTGTATTTTCGCCTTACGCGACTTGTTTTACTTCCAGTAAATAATTTCGTACGCGAAAATTGGATGCGGGCGAAGGGATAATGCCAATATGTGATCTCGCGCAAACGAATGTCGCGCTACCCTCCCTCAACCCCTTCCACCACCAAGACTAATGGGGGACAAGGGAGTAAAAATTTCGTACACCTGGCATGGGAAGATAAATTGCTCGTGTTCGGGTGACGTAATTTATTCGTTATTTATTCGTCAGGGGAGTTACATTTGTGTACAAAATGTTTACTCGGAACTCACCTGTCGTGGGAAGTAATTTTCTCGTGTTATGGGGGGAGTACTTTTTTCGTAAAGGGAGCAACATTTTCGTTCAAAATTTTTACTCCGGAGTAAAAATCTCGTGGGAGTAATTTTCTCGTGTTACACCGACCTGGATGCGAACCCGTTATCCGCAGATCACAAGTCTAGTGCTCTACCAACTAGGCTACTGGGCCCTCAGAAATGTTGATTTTTTTTTATAGTTTGTTTACATTTATTTTTATTGTGCGTTCTTCTCTTCTCGTCTATACCAGGCAGGATAATAGAAGAGTGGTGCTACAGATCTGGCACCATTGCTTTGATGTCAAACTACATAATCAGACTCTCATGCTAACATTTCGATAATTATGCCGATACACAAATACCGGTAATGGTAATTCGTACCGGTACACATGTACCGGTAGCTGCATGTAACGTGAAAGGCTCGACAGATGTGTGGTGGTGAACATGATCACTCACGCGTGACGGCGTGTAGCTTTAACATAGGACCCGTCCAAAACCTGCCAACCCGTGTGAAATCTCAAGTGTAGCCATTCATTTTTGGCTCACGTAAGTGTAGCCTATGCGATCGTAACTTTGTCTGTCTGTGCGTTTGTGCGTGTGTGTGTGTGTGTGTTTGTGCGTGTGTGTGTATGTCTGTGGTAGAAACTCTAACATTTGAAGACGTCACATTACATTGACGTCACATTATGACGTAAGAGGGTTAGACGTCACGCGAAGGAAGTACTGAAAGTCTCGGTCATTATTATTTTGAGCGCGCCGAGACTAGTTGGCAGTCGTGTCCTGCAAGTAGGCTACATGCAGACAGACAGATCTAGATCTAGTGTCTCGCTTTCTTGCACAGTTTCACCTATGCTCTTTCTGTGTGTGTGTGTGTGTGTGTGTGTGTGTGTGTGTGTGTGTGTGTGTGTGTGTGTGTGTGTGTGTGTGTGTATGTGTGACGAGTGATTGAGTTTGTGTTACTGTTTGTCGATTTCTTACGTGAGCCTTGATGGCTTCGCCTCTTGTTTTTGAGTCACTTGAGAAAAAGTGACTCTATGTAATCGGTCAGTGTTAGTCTGTCCGGCCGGCCGTCCGTAGACACCACCTTAACGTTGGACTTTTCTCGGAAACTATCAAAGCGATCGGGCTCATATTTTGTTTAGTCGTGACCTCCAATGACCTCTACACTTTAACGATGGTTTCGTTGACCTTTGACCTTTTTCAAGGTCACAGGTCAGCGTCAAAGGAAAAATTAGACATTTTATATCTTTTCTCGGAAACTATCAAAGCGATCGGGCTCATATTTTGTTTAGTCGTGACCTCCAATGACCTCTACACTTTAACGATGGTTTCGTTGACCTTTGACCTTTTTCAAGGTCACAGGTCAGCATCAAAGGAAAAATTAGACATTTTATATCTTTGACAAAGTTCATCGGATGTGATTGAAACTTTGTAGGATTATTCTTTACATCAAAGTATTTACATCTGTAGCCTTTTACGAACGTTATCAGAAAAACAAGGGAGATAACTAGCCTTTTCTGTTCAGCAACACACAACTTAACGTTGGGCTTTTCTCGGAAACTATAAAAGTGACCGGGCTCAAATTTTATGTGAACGTGACTCATTGTGTTGTGAATAGCAATTTCTTCCTGTCCATCTGATGCCTCATATAATATTCAGAACTGCGAAAGTGACTCGATCGAGCGTTTGCTCTTCTTGTTATATTTAATTTTCAGCGTAGCCAAATAATTGGCTCACGTAAGTGTAGCCTATGCGATGCTAAATTTTGTCTGTCTGTGCGTGCGTATATATGTATGTATGTATGTCTGTGGTAGAAACTTTAACATTTGAAGACGTCACATTATGGCGTAAGAGGGTTAGACGTCACGCGAAGGAATTACTGAAAGTCTCGGTCATTGTTATTTTGAGCGGGCCGAGACTAGTTTTTTCTTCGAAATCGGCCATTCAGATCTAGATCTAGTGTCTCGCTTTCTTGCACAGTGTCACCTATGCTTACTGTGTGTGTGTGTGTGTATGTGTGACGGAGTGATTGAGTTTGTGTTACTGTTTGTCGATTTCTTACGTGAGCCTTGAAGGCTTCGCCTCTTGTTGGGTTTTGGTGTCACATTGTCTGAGCATTATCCGCACATCCTCAATTAGGATATTTCGCGCAAGAATATGTGACCCTCCACCACGAAATGAGTCGCATGTCACCTCGCGCGGTTCTGCCCTGGGCTTAATATAAGTCCGGGGAGTGTCTGGTAACAGTGTGATGGTCACCTTAGTCACAGGCTTATAACTCAAACAGTTTTCGCTCTTTTCTAAAACGGGTTTCACTACCGGATAGAGCATACAAAACTCTTTATGAAAATGTAAAAACATGAAAATCATGCAAAGGTGACATGCGACTTATTCCGTGGTGGAGGGTCACATATAAATATCATTTATTTTACAAATAATTTTTTTCTGGATTAACAAAAGTTGCGTTATTTTTGGCAGCCAGTATATTATCAAGACCGATGTCTGAGGAAGGTGTATTGTGAATTTTACCGCATCAGCGCACTTGCAATCCACGTAAAGCCCGAGTTAGCTGAGACATTTTTCATGTGCAGTTCAGCTGCACGTGCAAGAAAAGCACAAAAGCTGATCAGTGAGTGGTGTTCACTGTCACTAGAGGATACAAATGGCACAAAGTTACAGGTTTCATCAGTCCCTTATTCGACGCTATCGACATGCCAAGACTCACTTCTGCTGAACGCGAGAGAGCCATTAGACGTCTGGAGGATGGGGACACGCCGGAAGCCGTGGCTGCGACTTTCCAATGTCCCATATCCACCATTTATCGTCTCCTGCAGCGGTTTGTGATAACTGGCTCTACTGCTGATGCCGAGCGAAGCGGCAGACCCCGAGTGACGACGCCAAGGCAAGATCGGCACATTTTCCGCAGCCATGTTGCACATCCCTTCAGAACAGCTGCAGAAACAGCCAGAACTGTTATAGGGACACACCAGGCACCCATTTCTAGGCAAACGGCCAGCCGGCGACTGCGCTTCAGGGGGCTGAGGAACTGCCGTCCAGCCAGGGGACCCGTCCTCACCGTGCGCCATAGACAGGCACGCCTGCATTGGGCGCAAGGCCACCTCAATTGGAACAATGTTCGCTGGCAGAACGTGCTTTTCAGCGATGAAAGCCGTTTCTGCATTGACCATGCCGACGGGCGTGTTCGGGTATGGAGAAGAAGTGGTTACCGCTATGCTGACAACTGTGTCGTGGAGAACAACGCCTGGGGTGGGCCCAGCCTCATGTTGTGGGGCGCCATCGGCCACAACCAGGCGCTAGGTCCCGTCATCTTCCAAGGCCTGGGTCCTGGACCCGGCAACGGCGTAACAGAGCAGCGCTATATGGACCAGGTGCTGCACCCTCATGTGCTGCCCTTTTTTTCAAGCCCATGGAAACTGGGTTTTCCAGCACGACAACGCGCGCCCCCACACCGCCAGGGCCACTCAGGATCTCCTGCACCGCTCAGGCATCCAGGTGATGCCTTAGCCAGCGTTATCTCCTGACATGAACCCTATTGAGCAATTTTGGGACTTGCTCCAGACACAGCTCAACAGGGTGGTCCCAAGGCCCACAACTGTCGCTGATCTTGATCGAGCCGTCCGGCAGGCCTGGACCAACATTCCCAGGCAAGCCAGCAACACGTTGATTGGTCCGCTCAATGCACCGCCGATGCCAGGCCGTCATCGATGCTAACGGGGGCCACACACGCTATTGACTGTTCTGTTAAGCGCTAATAACGCATCTTATCCCATGACCTACCTCTTTGTCTCTGTTAGCTGAGGAGGTGATTATTCTGAATATTCCATCACAACCATATGGATATCCCATCACAACCGAGTTTCGATCTCAACTGTCATTGGTCATTGTTTTAGATTTCAGAGTACAATTGAATAAATTATAGAGGTCATCTGCATATTCAGAGTTTACAGATGGACTTTTTTCAACATACAACTGAAATATTTTGTGGTGTCAAAGTCAATATCACGTATAGGTACAGGCCTACATGTGTCAATATTGAAAAAATAAAGAATACTTCATACGATACGCACATTCTGCATGGATTTAAAGAGCGGAGTCGAGATATTTCGCTGGCTGAAGCGACTGCATGGTCAAAGGCATGTTCAACGAGTATCGCGAGTGGGATCAAGGGACGATACTCCCTAATTTTTACACAGACAGCCATCTACACAGAACAGTGAGAGAGAGAGACAGAGAGACAGAGAGAGAGAGAGAGACAGAGAGAGCAATCAAAACACAACCCAGTCACCTGGTAGTTCGAAAACTCAATCTGAAACTGACATCGATTGTCGAAGGCATGCCTGCGGTGCATAACTCTGGAAAAGTTGTCGTAGCTGGGAACCCGTTGAGATCCATTCCAACGCCAAAACAATTATCAAAAGACTCACCATGAAGTCAAATCAAACGTTAGGTTTTCTCATTTGGTTATTTGCTTTGGCTTTAAGTGTATTGCTTCGATTGATAGCTGAATCTGCTTGCAACCGTGCTGTTCAAGACTGTTCGAACCGTTGTCTGCTAGACGGGCTTGTGTGAATCCGAGTCGAGTCAACTGCGGGGTTCAGCAACAAATGAACCCCCCGCGGGTTAGGGGGAGTCCCATATTGGTTGGGACTAGAAATAATTTACCCGATGCTACCCAGCATGTCGTAAGAGGCGACTAACGGTTCTGTGACTCTTCTTTTGTCTTATTTCTGCCTTACCAGTCCTTTCACCTATATTTCCTTCCAAGAAAACTCTCCCTACTATTCCCTGCAGTTTTCCAATTCTTTTCTTGTTGTCTTATTTCTACCTGACTGGATCCATCACCTTTATTTCACTTACCAAAAGTCTTCTTTTCCACATCCTTATTTCTCTGCACCCCGCATGTCGTATGAGGCGACTAACGGATTCTGTTTCTCCTTTTACCCTTGTTAAGTGGTTCTTGTATAGAATATAGTCAATGTTTGTAAAGATTTTAGTCAAGCAGTATGTAAAAAATGTTTAGTCCTTTGTACTGGAAACTTGCATTCTCCCAGTAAGGTCATATATTGTACTACGTTGCAAGCCCCTGGAGCAGTTTTTTTGATTAGTGCTTTTGTGAACAAGAAACACTTAACAAGTGGCTCTATCCCATCTCCCCCCCCCTTTCCCCTATCCCATCTCCCCCCTTTCCCTCGTCGCGATATAACCTTCGTGGTTGAAAACGACGTTAAACACCAAATAAAGAAAGCAACAAATGAGGGAGTGGCACCAAAATGAAAAGAAGAAGACGAAAATAAGTTGGAGATACAGCTAAGATATATGGGGAAGAGAAGAGGATGTGAGGTGTTAGATGTATCCAACCTTTGGTGTTAAAACTCAAGACCGGGACAAAGTAGAACGCGATGTACCGCGACCGACTCTCAGTGCCGACATACAACTTCCAAGCTTTATTGCTTAACGTCTACAACAGGCGAAGTACTGAAGCTTTGGCTCACCTAAACCCGACGACTGAATGTAAGTGATCCACGTGTGAAAACCAAAACTGACAGAACAGCGCGATGACAGCCAACATTTCTATCCCCGACTGACAAACAGTAACACTGCATGCGAACTGACTTGGGTCAACGATCAAACCAGCACGGCCCGAACTGAATTTGTTGCTCTGCCATTATCGTGCGCAATTCTGGTAAAAATATAAACCCGGTATGCCGAATTGAGTATAACGAAAGCCGATGTCAAATATACACAGGGATATTTTAAAATGACTTTCAAAATGTAAAAGCAGATAGCAGACCTTTTTATAAGCAATATGAATGACTGAATGTCCACATACAAGTCGAATGACGCCGTCCATTATGCTGACAAATGGGAACTTGCTTTGCGCATGAATTCATTGACATGAATTTCGACTGCGGAGGCTTTTGGCAAGCTGAAAACAGGCACGGGCAGGTTTTAGTGGAAAAAGTAAGTGTTTTTAATGAAAACGTCGGAGTAATGGGATAAATAGCTTACACAGCTCGTCCTGAATATCTTGCATATTTTCCCTCGGGTCGATTTTCATGTATTACGTCGCCAAAGGCTCGGTAATACATGAAAATCGACCCTCGGGAAAATATGCAAGATAATCAGAACTCGGAGTGTGTAACCTATACGTCTCCCCAACCTTACTGTGTTATGGACCATAAGTCAGTGTTCTACTCTACCAAAAATTGGACATTAATAATGAAATTTGAATTTTTGTACGATTTTTTTATTAGGCAATAAATGACACTAGACACTGTTTTTCGCGTTTCTTTTGGACGTCAGTATATATTCTTCTTTTTTTTTTTTAAGTTATCTGACCAAAAAAATTTCAGTGTTGACAATGTGTTATGACACACATTCTGACCACTACACGGATTGAAATTTAGAAATAAACAGCAGGACTCACAAGAAAGAGCCAACAGTTGCCTGCTTTTCATTACTTAATTGGCGTAAAAGCGTAGTCATTTGTCGTTGCATGCTCTGCATCTGCCGTCCCACACCTTAGCGAGAGAAACTTACACAATGTTTGCTGTTCATCGATCGACTTTGTTGTGGAAGGCTGTTGGGTTGCTGAAAAGGAAAGAAAGAAAACAAAAAAACACTTTTGAGAAATACAGCACAAGTTTTCGAAACATTAAAAAAAATTATATCAAAGAAGCAGTAACTCTCTACGAATTTAAAGAGCAAGAAAAGCAAATGCTTATGACGACTCAATGATTTACATGTGTATATCCCATGACCTCCCTTCTTTGTCTCTGTTACTTCAGTATGGGTATATATATCTGTTGTATTTTTATAGCTCAATAAATACATCATGGACTCAAAAAAATATATGATAGTGCAGATTCCGATTTGGGCGAAGAACTACTTTGCTCCCGACCTTTGACCTCGCGCCGAACAATGTGACACATTTGTATGAAGTTCCAAAATCGTATTGCACGGCTCAGAAAACCATATCAGTTGCACGCAAAAATGAATCTCAGAACTGATCTGATGTATGAGATGCAATAAGCAAACGTTTCTTTCATTATGAAAGCAATGCAGGTCGAAAAAAACGAACATTCAACTTACAAGATAACCAGATGCTGGCGAACCAAAACAAAAACACGAGTACCCTCCCTTGCTTCGTTAGCAGACGACTTTTGAGAATCTGTCAGACCGTCCTTACCTGGCACGGTTGGGCTTCGCTATCAATTATCGGCTGTTTCACGTGTTTTGCGAGCAAGTCTACTCTTTTGCCTGGCTCTGCAGTAAGTCCACATTGGCGATGAAGGTATCCGAGAACTTAACATGTGTATTTTTCCGTAATCCAGTCATATTCCTTCAAAATGCAATCAATCGGCGCGTTTTCCTCACACCCATACCATTTTAAGTTCATCCATGCAAACACACTCGCAAAACAGTTTATCACGTAGATACATTTCAAATAGGGAGCAAATGGTTAAATCTAAACCTACATATTTGTTCCCTAAAATTTGATTCTCTGTCAATAAGCCTAATTACACACGTTCGAGAAAAACAACGTGGAATCGATTCTAAATCGAGTAAGCCAAATGGGTCCCAAACCCGTTTCGCCCGTTCTGCCGACCTGAAACGCAAAACAAAAGAATTGTGCGCTTCAACTAAATTAATTTCTATACGACTTCATTACTTTCTTGCAACTTATGAACCTTTACTTAAAGCTTTTAAATGGTCTGAAAGTAGTGTTACCGCGTACTTATTGATGCACTCATTCGTTTTATTTTTTCAGCGACGGTCACTTAGTTTAAGGTTGCAAAAGGGCTAAGTCTCGCTGGCAACAATGTTTTACACTGCACAGATCGCAACAGTGCCGCTAGTAGTCTACACTTTGTGTTTGATGGTAGAATGGGATATACAGATTACAACACTCGTGGTTTTTTATATGGCTTGTATTTCAGTCAAGACCCAGCGGGAATATCAATCGAGAGCCACTCGCCAGAGGCTTAACGCCGATATTGGGGGAAGCAGAAGATACAAATTAAAACAAATGTTGACAAGCCAATCGCAGAACAGAACTGACACAACAAAGTGAAAGATATTATTATATGCTGAAGATGTGACCCTATTTTTGAACAATATGGAACACGCATTAACCCTTGTTACCTATTTTTCAAAATTCTCAGGTTTGGCAATGAATAGACAAAAAACTGAAATCATGGCCTCTAGGCAGTAATAAATATGGTAATGAAAATGAGTGTGGGTTAAGGTGGACTACACAAGTGAAGATTTTGGGAATTTATTTCAGTAGCTCCTCATCCGTCTCTGAGATTGAAGAAAACTGGACAAGCCGTATTGAAAATATACGACGCAACATTGTGAAATGGTTTAAACGAAATTGTAGTATCATGGGGAAAATGTGCATAGTGAAATCTCTTTTGTTATCGCAGATTATTTATCCGTTGCAAGCACTGGTAATACCCGAAAAGGTATTGACTGAGATAAATACTTTGTTTTACAGATTTATTTGGAAAAAAAACGATTTTCAAACACTAAGGCATTTGAGAAAGTTAAAAGAAAAGTCATGTGTCAAGATTTTCCTGATGGGGGTTTAAAAATGATTGAATGCAGTCCTCTTGTTTGTTGTCCTGGGCTGCGAATTTATTGAACGAAAAGCAGGAAAGATGGAAACAGATACCGTTACATATGTTTTCGAAGCTTGGTGAAAGGTTGTGTTGTTTCCATTCTAACACCACTGTAAAAACTTTGAAAGGATTGGGATTAATTAAAAATGTATTTTGGAAACAAGTGTTAATCTGTTGGTTGAAAATAAGGACATGATTCAGAGAGCAGTAGGTGGAGAAATGTTATTAAGTGATACGTGTTTATGGAACAGCAGTGATATAATGTTTTTTTAGCGATTGGATTAAAGCAGGCATTTGTCGAGTAAAGGATGTATTTGTTAATAATGAGTGTTTGCCCTTTAATGTTATGCAGCAGAACCCCCGCGGGTTAGGGGGAGTCCCAGATTGGTTGGGACGAGAAAGAATTTACCCGATGCTCCCCAGCATGTCGTAAGAGGCGACTAACGGATTCTGTTTCTCCTTTTACCCTTGTTAAGTGTTTCTGGTATAGAATATAGTCAATGTTTGTAAAGATTTTAGTCAAACAGTATGTAAGAAATGTTAAGTCCTTTGTACTGGAAACTTGCATTCTCCCAGTAAGGTAATATATTGTACTACGTTGCAAGCCCCTGGAGCAAATGTTTGATTAGTGCTTTTTTGAACAAGAAACAATTGACAAGTGGCTCTATCCTATCATCCCCCTTCCCTCCGTCGCGATATAACCTTGAACGGTTGAAAACGACGTTAAAAACCAAATAAAGAAAGAAAGTTATGCAGCAGAAGGTTGGATATAAGCCTACAAGATTCTTTGAACATAGGGTTATTTGTACAGCAGTTAAAGCAGCAGCACTACGCTCTGCAAATCTTCTTCTTCTTCTTCTGCGTTCGTGGGCTGAAACTCCCACGTACACTCGTGTTTTTTGCACAAGTGGAATTTTACGTGTATGACCGTTTTTATCCCGCCAATTAGGCAGCCATACGCCGTTTTCGGAGGAAGCATGCTGGGTTACATGGATTACAGGATCTTTTTCGTGCACACTTGGTCTTGTGCTTACGTGTACACACGGGGTTTTTCGGACACCGAGGAGAGTCTGCACACAAAGTTGACTCTGAGAAATAAATCTCTTGCCGAACGTGGGGACGAACTCACGCTGACAGCGGCCAACTGGATACAAATCCAGCGCGCTACATCCCCGCCCCGCTCTGCAAATGGACATGTATGTGGATTTAACGGTTTAAAGAATCTGAGTAAGCCTTGTCAATTTCGAAAATTGATTATAAAGGAAAAGTATGTGGAGCCGGTTACAGTTAAATTTTGGGGAAATAAATGTGATTTCAGGCCGGGAAAAGAGCGGTGGTTAATGGTAAACAAAGTAACCACTGAAACAAGATTGCGAATGTAACAAAGGAAAATATTGCACAATATTTACCCCACAAATATTGTATTGTATAAAATAGGTACTTCCTCGAGTAATTGTTGTATTTATTGTGAGAACGAAATTGATTATATTGAACATTTTATTTATTTTTGCCCGAAAATTATGTCCATTTGGAAATGCGCTGAGGATAAAGTGAATTGTAAATATAATTTGATTATTAAAATTACCGTAGAGGATGTTTTTCGGGCGTGTTTGAAAATTCACAAAGTTCCAAGGCAATAATAAGTTATGTGAATTATTTGATTGTGATAGCCAACATGTGATGTTGGTATTATAGATATGGTATATTGTATGCATTTTTGAGAGGGAATTGTTATATAGAAAAGTTGTTTAAAATACATTTAAAAATAGTATTGTTAATGATATAAGTATATTTAAAGTAGAAACATTAATATAACAAGAAGGGCAAAGCCCATACGACTCACATGCTTGACCTTGACCTTTACATGACCTTGACCTTCAGGGTCAAGGTCAAATAACTAAACCTAGCAATGACATCATACACTAAGAACTGCTTTACACATTTTTCCTACCAAAATACATGTGACCTTGACCCAAGGTCAAGGTCATCCAAGGTCATGCAACACAAAGCTGTTAATTCAAGACATAGGAAGTACAATGGTGCTTATTGGCCCTTTCTACCATGAGATATGGTCACTTTTAGTGGTTCACTACCTTATTTTGGTCACATTTCATAAGGGTCAAAGTGACCTTGACCTTGATCATATGTGACCAAATGTGTCTCATGATGAAAGCATAACATGTGCCCCACATAATTTTTAAGTTTGAAACAGTTATCTTCCAAAGTTCAGGGTCAAGGTCACTTCAAAATATGTATACAATCCAACTTTGAAGAGCTCCTGTGACCTTGACCTTGAAGCAAGGTAAACCAAACTGGTATCAAAAGATGGGGCTTACTTTGCCCTATATATCATATATAGGTGAGGTATTAAATCTCAAAAACTTCAGAGAAAATGGGAAAAATGGGAAAAATAGCTGTTTTTTAGACATCATTTATGGCCCCTGCGACCTTGACCTTGAAGCAAGGTCAAGATGCTATGTATGTTTTTTGGGGCCTTGTCATCATACACCATCTTGCCAAATTTGGTACTGATAGACTGAATAGTGTCCAAGAAATATCCAACGTTAAAGTTTTCCGGCCGGCCGGACGGACGGACGGACGGACGGACGGACGACTCGGGTGAGTACATAGACTCACTTTTGCTTCGCATGTGAGTCAAAAAGCAGGGGATAAAAAAGAAAAAAAAAAATTAAGAAGGATCCTCCCCGCAAAAAAACCCAAAAAAACAAGTCGCGTAATGCGAAAATACAACATTTAATTACCAAGCGGCTGCAAATACCCACGAGTGGTTTATTTTCCAGTAATCAACTCGTGGTCATTGTTTAAGCTATTTATACAACGACCAACACGGGTCGAACATGCAGTCATGCAGACGACATTTTGTAGGCAATTTCATTTCAGCCTAATCACTCAGAGTGTCAAATGCGCGTCATTCAAATAGTCCCTATTCTTTTACTTTATTCTTAGTCTCCGACTCGTCGGCATTATACTTGTCTCGTCTAAATATCGGACCCCATTGCTACGATTAAAACACAATAGCGTTTATATAGCTATTCTGACATTACATTCTGTGTTAAAATCATGTTTTTGTCAGCAGCAAGGACCAGAATGGTCCATGTCGTTGATTGCAGACGACGGTTCCCTTTCCGCATGAAGCCACGTAAATAACCGAACATTGAAAAACCCACGGACATGTATTACGGAGAAAACTCGCGATAACCGGATGTTTAGCATTACGTCAATATGCTAGGAATCCTATGACGTCATGACGTATTCATACTTGCCTACGTAGATTGTATACATGTTCGAAAGTCTGACTGTTGTGAATTCGCGTGGTGAAGACTGCGGTAAATCTGTAGATGATAAGAGAACAAGGATTGTCTCAGAAGAAACGACTAAATGTTTCAGACCGGTAACTTCATTTCAACATTGCACTATATAATGGACGTTCTATGTGACAGGAGAGTTTGCTGATTTTGTGTTAAACATTGGAGAGATCGTCTGCTAGAATCAGAGATAGGTCGCTTCAGATTGCAGCTTCTGGAAATTTGCAAGGTTTGTTGCCTGTTAAAGAACTGGATTTTACACGTAATGTATGTCATGTACAGTAAGCAACAACAAAAACACACACAAAGCAAATGGCATTGTCTGTCGACTAGGCATACACGTCAGCCATTGTTGTTACAGTTTTGAGTCAACATTGTACGTATTCTTCCGCAACAGGGTCCAATCGTCTGGGTTTCAAATGTTCTAAAAATAAATTCTAGTGTTGATTATTTTTTAGCCCTCTTTATTCTTACTTCGAATAATCCACGTGTGATTTTTGGGTTTAATCAAAGTAGTTCGTTCTAATTTCTCACTTGTCTAAAAATAATCAACTAGATTTAATCCACCCCTCGGTTGCATTGCAGGAGTTGTATAAAAGGCAGTAAAATTCACGAGCCTGTTTAGCGCAGTAGTGGTTGCGCTGTGCTGCATAGCATGCTTTTCTGTACCTCTCTTCGTTTGAACTTTCTGAGCGTGTTTTTAATCCAAACATATTATATCTATATGTTTTTGGAATCAGAAACCGACAAGGAATAAGATGAATGTGTTTTTAAATCGATTTCGCACATTTTGTTTTAATCATAATTTTTATATTTTTAATTTTCAGAGCTTGTTTTTAATCCAAATATAACATATAACATGCATGGAATCAGAAAAGGATTAAGAATAAGATGAACGCAAATTTGGATCGTTTCATAAAAAAAAATTATTACACTTTTCAGATTTTAAATGACCAAAGTCATTAATTAATTTTTAAGCCTCCAAGCTGAAATGCAATATCAAAGTCCGGCTTTCGTCGAAGATTGCTTGGCCAAAATTTCAATCAATTTTATTGAAAAATGAGGGTGTGACAGTGACGCCTCAACTTTTACAAAAAGCCGGATATGACGTCATCAAAGACATTCGAAAAAATGAAAAAAACGTCCGGGGATATCATACCCAGGAACTCTCATGTAAAATTTCAAAAAGATCGGTCCAGTAATTTACTCTGAATCGCTCCACACACACACACACACACACACACACACACACACACACACACACACACACACACACACACACCACGACCCTCGTCTCGATTCCCCCTATATGACTGTTAAAACATTTAGTGAAAACTTGACTAAATGTAAAAAGAGGCAAACAAGAAAGGGTTGAAGCAGCCTGTGTGCAACTGAGATAAAACTAAACATTCTTATTTTCTATAGTATTGGCTGGTTGGCTTGGCTTTTAAATACTAACTGGATATCATCATCGTCTTTTTCTTCTTCTTCTTCTTCTGCTTGATCGTTTTTAAGCTGCAACTCTCACGTACATTCGTGCAAAACACGAGTGGGTTTTTACGCGTAGGACCGCTTTTGTTTCCGCCATTTGGGCAAACCATTCTCCGATATCGGGGTAGTTAAAAAATAATCTGATTTGGACAGGTTTTTACATTTAGTCAAGTTTAATCGAGACGAGATTCGTGTACATTTAGTCAAAACTACTGGACCGATCTTCATGACATTTCACAAGAGAGAGCCTGGTTATGATATCTCCAGACATTCTTTTTCATTTTTTTTTTTATAAATGTCTTTGATGACGTCATGTCCGGCTTTGTGAAAATTGAGGCGGCCCTGTCACGCCCTCGTTTTTCAATCAAATTGATTGAAATTGTGGTTAATTGGTTTGTTCATTAACGTTGTCAATAAAATCAAATTTTCACTAACAGATTTATAAATGATTGCATCATTTTCCTTAATTTTCTCCTGAATTCCTGAATTTACTCGAAAAATGTGCTCAGAATTACACAGAAAATAGGTTAAGTTAGTACTGCGTTCTCACGCTACGCGGAGACGAGCGTGACCCATCTCGGTTTTTAGTGTGGTTAGTCGAGACTATCTTAATACAGTCTCGGCGATAACTGTTTTTGTGTGTTAATATGGTGCTTTGATTCCGACAGCGTCACGCGACTTTTTTCTTCCAAAGACAGTCAAGGGTTAACAATACAAAAACATCATGACACCCCCCACTCAATATTCCCCCTCCCAACCCCATTGCACCCTACACTTACCAAAAGTCAAGGGGTAACGCAACAAAAACATCAAGAAAAACCATCACCACTTCCCCCCCCCCCCCCACAACCTACCAAAAGTCAAGGCGTAACGTAACAAAAACATTAAGACCCCCCCCCCCCCACAACCTACCAGAAGTCAAGGGGTAACGCAACAAAAACATCAAGACACCCACCCCCTCACCCACCCCCCTCACCCGCCCCAAATTACCAAAAGTCAAGGGGTAACGCAACAAAAACATTAAGACCCCCCCCCCCCCCACGACCAACCAAAAGTCAAGGGGTAACGCAACAAAAACATCAAGACACCCCCCCCCCCCCCACAACCTACCAAAAGTCAAGGGGTAACGCAACAAAAACATCAAGACACCCCCCCCCCCCCCCTCACGACCAACCAAAAGTCAAGGGGTAACGCAACAAAAACATTAAGACCTCCCCCCCCCCCCCACAACCTACCAAAAGTCAAGGGGTAACGCAACAAAAACATCAAGACACCCCCCCCCCCCCCCCCACGACCAACCAAAAGTCAAGGGGTAACACAACAAAAACATCACGACACCCCCCCCCCCCCCCCACAACCTACCAAAAGTCAAGGGGTAACGCAACAAAAACATCACGACAACCCCCCACAACCTACCAAAAGTCAAGGGGTAACGCAACAAAAACATCACGACCCCCCCCCCCCCCCCCCCACAACCTACCAAAAGTCAAGGGGTAACGCAACAAAAACATCACGACACCCCCCCCCCCCCCACAACCTACCAAAAGTCAAGGGGTAACGTAACAAAAACCATCAAGACACCCCTTTCCCCCCCTCCCCCATCCGCCCAACTTACGAAAAGTCATTACAACCCTCCCCCCCCCCCCCCTGCCCCAACTCCCCACTTACGAAAAGACAATAGGTAACGAGACACTCCCCAACCCTTACCCCATCCGAACCTGCCCCCTAACACCCCATCCCCCCACCACCCCCCTCCACCACCACCACCACTTACCAGGAACATAAATGGATGTTGCTCGTCCCAACACCTGCAGTTCGCACAGATGCATGGGAGCGGGTTTGTCGAGACCGTATCCATGTTCTCTCTGCTTTGGCATCACCAGGGTGACGTATCTGCCGAGAATGGGGGCGTCTTGGCACTTGTATCGCACTGTGGCCCCCAGTCCCAATGTGCCGACTCTCACGCACGTCTTCTCGACGGTGTCGCTCTGGATAGGGGTGTACTTTTGCTTCATGGAGTAGGCCACGCGCACTGTGAAGTTTCTCAGTCTGTCCTCTGAAATATATTATATGTGTAACAAAAGGTAGAAAACATGATTTGTGGGTTGTTGTTTGTCTGTGTTTTTACATATAGTCAAGTTTTGACTAAATGTTTTAACATAGAGGGGGGAATCGAGACGAGGGTTGTGGTGTATGTGTGTGCGTGTGTGTGTGTGTGTGTGTGTGTGTGTGTGTGTGTGTGTGTGTGTGTGTGTGTGTGTGTGTGTGCGTGTGTGTGTGTAGAGCGATTCAGACCAAACTACTGGACCGATCTTTATGAAATTTTACATGAGAGCTCCTGGGAATGATATCCCCTGACATTTCTATTTCTCATTTGTTCGATAAATACCTTTGATGACGTAATATCCGGCTTTGTGTAAAAGTTGAGGCGGCACTGTCACACCCTCATTTTTCAATCAAATTGATTGAAATTTTGGCCAAGCAATCTTCGACGAAGGCCGGACTTTGGTATTGCATTTCAGCTTGGTGGCTTAAAAATTAATTAATGACTTTGAACATTAAAAATCTGAACATTGTGACAAAAATATTTTATTTATAAAACGATCCAAATTTACGTTATCTTATTCTTCAATCAATCAATCAATCAATCAATGAGGCTTATATCGCGCATATTCCGTGGGTACAGTTCTAGGCGCTCTGCAGTGATGCCGTGTGAGATGAAATTTTATATGGCCAGTAGATTGCAGCCATTTCGGCGCATATTTACCTTTCACGGCCTATTATTCCAAGTCACACGGGTATAGGTAGACAATTATTAACTGTGCCCAAGCAATTTTGCCAGGAAAGACCCTTTTGTCAATCGTGGGATCTTTAACGTGCACACCCAATGTAGTGTACACGGGGGGAGGGTTCGGACACCGAAGAGAGTCTGCACACAAAGTTGACTCTGAAATAAATTTCCGCCGAACCTGGGATCGAACTCACGCTGACAGCGGCCAACTGAATACAAATCCAGCGCGCTACCAACTGAGCTATATCCCCGCTGATTCCAAAAACATATAAATATGTTATATTTGGATTAAAAACAAGCTCTGAAAATTAAAAATATAAAAATTATGATCAAAATTAAATTTTCGAAATCAATTTAATACCGAAGTCCGGCCTTTGTCGAAGATTGCTTGGCCAAAATGTCAATCAATTTGATTGAAAAATGAGGGTGTGACAGTGCCGCCTCAACTTTTACAAAAAGCCGGATATGACGTCATCACAGACATTTATTGAAAAAATGAAAAACATTTCCCGGGATATCATACACAGGAACTCTCATGTCAAATTTCATAAAGATCGGTCCTGGGGTGTTATGTATGAGTGACGTCTAAACGTTTAGGCGGGGTGCAAACAGCGAGTGCTCCCAACCGCGAGGTACACAGTATGCACGGGTGGCGACTACACGCTTGTACCACCGAAACTGGCGACTAAATTTAGACGTGCTCCGGAGGTCGTCTAAATGGTTTACACGCCGACTTCAGCGAACAGAATGGCCATTTTCATGGTTTTCCGCCATCAAAGTCGACGAATTTTGCGCCGTAATCGTTTTTAGACAGAACCCAATAGTTGGAAGTGCTGGACTAAAAAGATTTTTTTTTTTGCGAGATTCACTTCCCTTGTCATATTATTTTAGAACCAACACCGATAAGATTAGCGAAGACATCTTTGATTCGTTCCAGCGCAAAGTAGCACTGACCCATATTTCACTGCTCTCCGTCTCTGAATACTGCCGTGTGCTGACAAAACCGAGTAAGTCCACTGAAGCTAGTTCTGAGATAAACGACTTTTTCTGTTTTATTACATTTCTCAAAAGTGACGATTATCTTGATCAACCTACAGAGATAATAAGATAAATAGCATTATTGTACGTTTACAACCCGAGTTTGATAATGATCTGATGGATGGTTTTTGTTTTGTTGGGCATTTTGTGGACTTACTTGGTTTTGTCACTTTTTTTCCATTATATCAGATCTAAAAAATTTGACAGATCTAAGCAAGTGGACTTACTTGGTTTTGTCAAAACATTTGGAAGAAAAAGTAGTGCTTTTTTTGAGGATGAAAGTCGCTTGTTCATTTCAATGCGTTATTCTCTCAGGTGCCAGGAGAAACGTTCCGTATAACTCTCGCTTACTCTATTACACATGTCGTGTGCACATTAGAGCGCTTACTTCCCTTTGCTTATTTGATCTCTAAACAACGCTCTGGCTCATTTCGGTACGATTCTCACAGATACTTTCGAAGCGAACCTGTAACAATGTGTGCGTTTGTGTGTTTGTTCTGATTAAAACCAGTCTTGATCTAAGGACTATGTCCAGTCAAGAATAAAAGCTGGTTCTTGTGTATGACTGTGTACGTGAGTGTTAATTTGAGTGCCTTGGAGAATGATGAGCATATCAGATTGCGGTGATTTGCTAAAATACATACTATTCATGTACAATTTTTTAAGCTACACAGCATGTTTTTTTGTTCCGGTAATGTTTTGTTGTTGTAAGTTTGGGTGGTACGGTTACTACTATAGTTACAGCCTTAAATCACATTATTTGAAATTCAAATCAAACACTATTTACCCGGGTTTGATGTCTTAAAAATCGTTTCTTGAAATTGTTATTACGAAATATTTCTGGACATTAAAATGCTAGCACAGGCACGAAAGTGATTTTATTGCAGGTGTCAATGTTTCCTGAAGGTGCCGTGTGGACATGGTACGGAAACATTCACTGTCCCGATTGACGGGTTTTAACAGCGAGGACGCAATTTTTGTGAAGGCGTTTTAGTTCTGCTTCTTCTTCTTCTTTTGCGTTCGTGGGCTGAAACTCCCACGTACACGTGTGCTTTTGCACGAGTGGATTTGTACGTGGATGACCGTTTTTACAAAACCATTTAGGCAGCCATACGCCGTTTTCGGTGAAAGCATGCTGGGTATTTTCGTGTTTCTATAACCCACCGAACTCTGCTTTGGACTGCACGATCTTTTCCGTGCGCACTTGGTCTTGTGCTTGCGTGTACACACGAAGGGTGATAAGGCACCAGCAGGCCTGCACGTAAGTTGACCTGGGATATCGGTAAAATCTTCACCTTAATTACCCGTCAGGTGCGGCCGGGATTCGAACCCACGACCTTCCGCTTTGGTAAGTCTTTTTTTTTTCAAAATGATATTTTTTGTCCATCAAAAAGAAAAAATCAATGCGCATCTTGTGTGCTAATTTCTACTTTTTAGAGTGCTTAGATAAGCAGATATGAACAAGTAAGTCCACAACCAAAAACAACTTTTTAAGTGTGCATGAATGTTTTGACAAAACCAAGTAAGTCCAAGGGGTTCCCAATTTTCCTATAATGATAGTTTTAAAATTCTTGTCAGACGACCCATACAGAAAATACGTCATTTTAAGTTTAGAACTCACAAATGACGTCATTTAAAGTTTAGAACACACAAATGACCTCTTTCGATAAGGCGAGACATAATGACGTCACCTTATGACGTTTTATTTTAAACATTTTTCTTCTCTATCTATATATAATTCTCATGACGATCCTTGTCTCTCTCTCTCTATCCCTCCCTCTATCTCTCCCTATCTCTCTCTTTTCCTCCCTCCATCTCTCTTTCTATCCCTCCCTACCTCTCTCGCTATCTCTCTCCCTCTTACTCTCTTCCTCCTTCCCTAATTCCTCTTTCCCTTTATATCTCTCTCTCCCTCCATCCCCCCCCCCCTCCACCCTGATTTCTTTCCCCTCTCTCACTCTCTCCCTGTTTAGTCTCTCTCTCTCTCTCTCTCTCTCTCTCTCTCTCTCTCTCTCTCTCTCTCACTCTCTCTCTCTCTCCATCTTGTGCAAATTCGTAATGTTAAAGTTATTTTCACTGTTTTGTCATTTATCTTGACAACACTTCTTCTTTAGCAGCCGTGCTTGCACCAAAACTAGCACCCCTACTAACAAGTAAAATGCCGCAAGAATATTCGGATTGACTTTGACGTCATACTGGCAAAAACATTGCATTCTGATTGGTTATAGCGTCATAAAGGTTCTTGTGATTGGTGGATGGACTTACTTGGTTTTACCAGCAAATTGACATGTAATTTTTTTGGAGAAATGTTTGAAGTTGTGGACTTACTTTTCTATATCTCCTTATCTATTTATTTTACAAAGTCAAAATTTACACACAGGCTGCTTCTTGATTTCTTAGTTTTGATGAACAAAAAGATATCATTTTTGGGAAAAAATGGACTTACTCGGTTTTGTCAGCACATGGCAGATGTACTTTAAACAGTTTTTAAGGTGTGGACTTACTTTTTTTATATCTCCTTATCTATTTATTTCACAAAGTCACAATTTACACATAAGGTGCGCCTTAATTTCTAAGCTTTGATGAACAAAAAATATCATTTTTGAAAAAAATGGACTTACTCGGTTTTGTCAGCACACGGCAGAATAGTCGAACTCCCGTGCGAGGAAGCGGGAGGATGTTATCGAATGACCCTAGCGCATGCGCAAAGGAAGGAATTCCTCGTTATAAAAATAGATTGACTGGTGACCTTGCTTTACACGGCAACTTGAAAGTCGGCGGTCTGGTCGTCACCCGTGCATACCGACTGAGCGCCTGCGGAAGGTGGCGACTTTCAAGTCATGACTTCGCTGAAGTCGGCGTGCACTTTACACGGCACTCATGCATAACTCCCCAGTAGTTTACTCTGAATCGCTCTACACACACACACGCACACACACACACACAGACACACATACACCACGACCCTCGTCTCGATTCCCCCCAAAGTTCGAAAAGACATAATGACGGGAATATTGGCGTCACAACAAAATTCTGTCACTTTTTCTGCACGTCTTCCGTGGAAGTGACAAACAATTCCGAGAACGAAGTTTGTCTCGGTGACTACAGCATATCAGCCGTAGAAAATGAGTTGTGCATGTATCGGTATCGTATATCATTAACTCACGACAGCAATCTCCGCGGTTGGTGACAGACACGTAGAAGATGTCGTAGATCGCTAGGAGATCCACCCTCCACCAGTGCCAGTCGTTGTTGTCCGATTCCGCCGTGTTGAAGCAGTTGGCCAAAGACGTCTCCAGATTGCCGTCGTTGGCACTGTTGGGGTTGTTGTAGATGTCGTAGTAGGAGCTGGCCCAGGCTGGCTTGTACAGCGCCACGTTTGTCAGCCCTGAGAATCACAGCAGTTTGATTTGTTTTCTTTACAAGCAACACAAAAGGAAGGAAGGAGGAAGGACGGAGAATGCCAGATTTTATTTCGATTATGTTGTTGTTTTGTTGTTGTTGTTTTGTTGTTGTCGTTTCGTTCACAAGCAACACGTATGAAAGAAAGGAAGGTAGGAAGGAAGGATGTAGGATCGAAATAAAGGAATAACCGTTCCTTGCACGTTCCAAACGTCTATAGCAAGAAGTGCTTCATCGCCAGCGATACCCTATCTAGGGCAACAGGCTGCTCGCACTTCGGGAGATATTCTGGTGTACGCATGGTAGCCAGAATTTGGGCTTTTCTTCATAATCAGGTGCGTTTTACAGAAAGACAGCACTTTGACAACATGGCCTCATTGTTCGCTCTGTTGTAATCACCTCTTCGTGACGTTCGATCAGAAAATTCAGTTCGTACAAAGGTTGCTGGAAAGAAGTAATGTCATGTCTGAAGTTCAAGCCGGGGGGGGGGGGGGGGGGGGATTTTCTTCGTGGGTACTAATGCTTTTCTGGCGCCTGATCTTAACTCGGCGTAGTCTACTTCGCGAAGGCTCGCTGCAAATAGCTTTGGCAAATCATTTTCAACTAAGGACTGGGTGGCCGAGTGGTAACGCACTTGCGCTCGGAAGCGAGAGGTTGCGAGTTCGACCCTGGGTCAGGGCGTTAGCAATTTTCTCCCCCCTTTCCTAACCTAGGTGGTGGGTTCAAGTGCTAGTCTTTCGGATGAGACGAAAAACCGAGGTCCCTTCGTGTACACTACATTGGGGTGTGCACGTTAAAGATCCCACGATTGACAAAAGGGTCTTTCCTGGCAAAATTGTATAGGCATAGATAAAAATGTCCACCAAAATACCCGTGTGATTTGGAATAATAGGCCGTGAAAAGTAGGATATGCGCCGAAATGGCTGCGATCTGCTGGCCGATGTGAATGCGTGATGTATTGTGTAAAAAAAATTCCATCTCACACGGCATAAATAAATCCCTGCGCCTTGAATATGTGCGCGATATAAATTGCATAAAATAAAAATAACAACAAAAATCCCTGCGCTTAGAACTGTACCCACGGAATACGCGCGATATAAGCCTCATATTGATTGATTGATTGATTGATTGATAAAAAAAGACTTCGGGCTCAATTTAAGACAGCAGGAACACAGGGAGTCTAAACCGTTACGAAACAAGCAAAACTATTCGAGCAAAAAAAACACATACCTTTCGGAATAAGTTGCTGTCTCCTAAAACGGCGTGGGTTATTTTCAGCGTCACTTAGCATCTTCAAGACCCTCCCTGAATGCGGTGCCCACGTTGTCTTGCCAAGTTGACCTCGGACTGTGTCCTTTACTGCTGTGCTGGACGAGCCATTCTGGCCATCTCGCGTTGTCTTCACATTTGCTTGCTTGCTCATTCCGCGCAGGTCTTCCCCTGTGTCCCTTGGAGGCTGATCCGTTTCTGTTATTGAATAGTAACATTTCATGTCATTTCATACTTTCTTATCCGTGACGGGGCCAGTGGCCTAGTGGATAAAACATCGGCCTCCTAATTGGAAAGTCGTGAGTTCAAATCCCGGCCGCTGCCGCCTGGTGGGTTAATGGTGGATATTTGTTTCCATTCGTGTGTACACGCAAGCACAAAATCAAGTGCGCGCGGAAAAAATCCTGTAATGTCAGAGTTTAGTGTGTTATACAAACACAAAAATACCCAGCATGCTTCCCCCGAAAGCGGCGTATGGCTTCCTGGAAGGCGGGGTCAAAACGGTCATACAAGTAAAAACCCACTCATGCAAAACCATGAGTAAACGTGGGAGTTCCAGCCCATGTGCAAATAATAATAATAAGAAGAAAAAGATATTTGCTTATCCCAATGCGAGTCACTTCCTCAAAACAGAAGCAACACGTGTCACGCTATACACAGGTGTGTCTGAGTTCAGGTGTAATCAGCCACCTGCACTTCTGGCAGAAATGACCGAGGTGTTCTACGTGTCACGGTGGTGACACGAGGGTGGGACAGGGATACCGTCTCCGAGTCATCACATGCACCTGACCCGCGTCCGACCCGGCACGCATTCTGACCTTTGACGTGAGGATCAAAAGTGTAACACTTTCCGGCCTGAGAAAAACAACTATTTGTTTCCATTGACAAGAACTTTGGGTCGTTAGGATGGTTACTTTTTGTCGATGTTGGTTTGTGTGTGTGTGTGTGTGTGTGTGTGTGTGTGTGTGTGTGTGTGTGTGTGTGTGTGTGTGTGTGCAAGTGTGATTGAAGCTGAATGTGTCAATGTACACAGGTACATATGGCGTGGTATTGACCGGAAAAATTGTGTCCCCTTGAGTGTCGTTGTTTTTGTATATTAAGTTCTGGTTCTAGGCTAGGAATAAACCCATAAGGTCGGTCGGAGATTGTAAAGAATTTTTTTTTCGTGGCCCTAAGCGTAGAATTTGACACAACGATGACCCTTGTCCGTCCCGGCCTGGATTCAAGTCACAAAGAACACACACACACACACACACACACACACACACACACACACACACACACACACACACACAGACACAAAGAACACAAACACACACACAAAGAACACACACACACACAAAGAACACACACACACGCGCACACACACATACACACACACACATACATACACAAACAAACAATCACACACGCGCATACACACATACACAAACAATCACACACACTCACACACACACACACAGTGACACACACACTTATACACACACAAGACACGCACCAAACCCAAAAGCGGTTGGTTAAAAGCTATGACTGCTGCGAACAATTTAAGACCAGCTAGTAAATCTACTTTGCTAGGTGGTCTTCGTGAAGAACACTTTGAAAAGTGTATTTATCTTGAAGGCATGGAGATCAAGGAACAAATACGCACCGTTGTCTTTCTGCTGGGTTAGCACCCAGCATATCAGGATGAGAAAGAGACGCATTCTGCGTTTTATAGAGTGTCTCTCGTTCACATTTTCCCTTCCTCACTGTTGAAAGTAAACGAAGATATTTTAGAAATTGTATCGTCTCAGAAGGTTCGATTACTGAAAATGACGTCAAAGTTCATAACTTAAACGATGACGTAAGGATGGAGGTTCTGCGCTAATCTCGTTCACCACAACCAGCTAAGCCGGTGCTGACCAAGACCTGAACAGGCAACTTGTCGTGTGTGTTTGTGTGTAGGCAGATTTCACGGTACTGATTGATTTCAGTCATTTCCCATTCTCTCACACTTCCAGTCAAAAATAAAACTGTGAAATACTGTGAAAATGGATGTTATTTTAATTAATTAGGTTCAGTACAACACAAAACAAAGAAAAATATTATACGCAGTGGGTTTTTTCCATAGAAAATCAAGCGAAACGAAAGTTGCCCCCAAAACGTGAAAATCTATCAAACAAACTTGATGCAAGCCTGACTCCAGAAAGAAGACAGCAAACCACTAATACTAAATGGTTTAAATAAACTTCAAACATATAACAGATATTCACTACAAAGTTACTTGTCTTGGGCTGTCTATATGTTTGCATGATGCTGTCCTCGATCCGAACGCGAGTTTTACCTAAATTGGCCAGGGAAATGTTTTTTTTTCACATATCAAGGTCTCCATAGACTAACAAAAGTCAAATGTTTTGAAAGTGTATTTATGTGTGTACAAGATAAAAACAGATAAATACTTCTTTATCAATTGTTTAATGGCAGAAATCAACTTATAGTATATATGTTCTGCGCGAACTTAGAATCCGGTTTCATTCTAGAATGGACCGGGTCCAGGTTGGAATTCTAACCCTGCGCAAGTACAGGGGTGCCATTCTAGAATGAAACCCTTGTTGCTGGTCCATTCTAGAATCGGCCGTGCGCAAGGTTGGAATTTGGGTCCAAGTTGGAATAGTCATTTCAGTTAGACTATCACACAGCCAAAGCCACAAATGTGGATTTTCTGTTTGTTTTTGTTTTTTGTGTGTTTGGTTGGGTTTTTTCTCTCGGGTTTTTTACACTTTACTCAAAGACATCGTGAATTGGGATTGGGATGTTCTGAAAGTGATTACGATTTTTAGAGACACTCAGCACTGATCGCTACGAACGGATATTTCCGGACTGACAGTGTTTTGCCGATCTCGCTTGTAACTTTTAATCTTATTCATATACATGAAGTTGGTCTTCTGAATTGTGAAGATATAATGTCAACTTTTTTTTAAACCTGTGACAACAGCTCTATAACTCACTCTGTCCTTCTGTTGGTCTGTCTGTCGGTTAGTCGGACTGACCGTCTGTCTGTCTGTCTGTCAAAAAAATTGTCAAAAAACCGGACATTTCCCAGAGGGAGACAGCGCTGACATTGCAAGCAGCCGCAACCGGCTCTCATCACAAAAACAACTGCCCTGCAAACATTACCGCCCTGGTAGTCCCCCTTGCTATGGTCTGCCTTTGTTTATTGCGTACTCAGGAGTGTCAACTTTCTTGACATGACATGACATCGCAAGATCGCCAAAGGATTTTTTTCAGGGGTAGACAATACAGCCCCATTTTATCAAAGGGAAGGTGCAGGTGGAGATAATTCAAGGGAAGACAACTCTGTCTTACCTACAAACATTACGGCCCCCTTTATTCAAGGGTTTCATTCTAGAATGGCACCCCTGTACTTGCGCAGGGTTAGAATTCCAACCTGGACCCGGTCCATTCTAGAATGAAACCGGATTCTAAGTTCGCGCAGAACATATATACCCCCTAATTTCGAAAACAGCAAGAAAAGCCAAGTAACCTAGGGTGTTCTGGAAGTCCTTAGACTCCAAGCTCCTGGTAATGCCTCATGATATTTACAATGACGTATGCATACGGCAACCTTTCATCGGCGATGACACAAATGTTCATGTATCTCAAAGTTTCCTCTTCAAAGAAAACAGCTCTTGAAGAACACTACCCGTCCATGTATATTTGCCTGTCATGGAGCTCCCAAAAAGGGAGTTTACAACAATGATGTATACACATCTCTAAAAGGATTGTTACGTTTCTCACAGCTACTGAATATTATGGGAATTTTGTGGGAAGAATGCTGCTTCCAAAACGAGTACTTACAACTGGTACAATGAATTTAAATCGGGTAGACACGTCTTCAAAGATGACACCCGGCCAGACCGACAGTTGAATGTTGTTACTGCAACAAACGTTGCTGTCGCTGAAACCTTGAAGAGAGATGATGCACGGAGGCAAAGGACACACACGGAGGCAATGAAAGGACACATAGGTAATGGAATGTGATCTGGCACAAGCCTTTGCGGGTACACGAGCGTTGCAGACAGTGGGTGCCTGTGCTCTTTTATTGTACAAAAGGGGGTATGTCTCGGAATGTGCATACAAATATTCTCCAATTGTCACTATAGAGAGTGTAAGGGTTTTATGAATGTTGTCGAAGGCGATGGGGACTTGGGTCTATCAATCTGACCCCTGGCAACACATCGATCAGCCGTTGTGATGTTCCTAAACGGCTCCACCCCTATCAACTATTGGTGATCTCGGAACACTGGCAAGAAGAAGGTGGTCATATTTGTTTGGAAAACAGGGACAAATCGCCACAATTCTATAAGGCCGGGAGCAGCGTACGGTTACCTTAGAGTAGTACAAGCATCATTGCCTGCCCGTGGTGTTTTAAGTTTGGCGCCAAACACGGGTACTTGAGGGTTGATGCTATGTCCATTAAAATGTCCCGTAATCGAATTTCTTACAAATTAGGATGTCTGCCTGAAGTTTCATTCACTATATTTTCTTGAATATGCCCCGTTTGACGTTTTCCTGTTTTCACATTAAAAGAAAAAGCTCTGAAGAAACCGTTACGAGAGCCTTGATGCTGCTGTCCAAGAGTAAACGATGGTCATTTAGGGCATCGGCAAAAACACTCACGCCGAAATGTTTGAAAGGTATTTTTACAGAATGTTAACGTGTGTCACAGCTCAGGAAGGATCTTTCGAGAAAATGGCGTGGTCAAATTAACGGTGGGCTGTGCGCTAATATAAGATTCCAAAGACTTCAAGAATACCCCTCGTACATGTTTCATTAACAAGGAACACTTTTTTTTCATTAAAAGACACTCGCTCGTTTTATTCTAAAATAATGATTATTGCATACATATATGAATACAGAATGTAAAACAAATCTATTTTTATTTTAACTTTAAGTGAAAAACAATTCCGCCTGTCAGTACTGCCTACGTTTGCAACGTCTGCCAGCTGACAGCAACTTCTCGCTCGTGTATGAAAAGTGAATCGGCAAAATCAGCAGAGAGACACCGGTTAGAAATCCAGAACTGCTAAGAAAATGTTAATCAAACGTCTATAATCTGTGAAAAAGCTAAAAAAATCTGATCGAGCATGAAGCAGTGGCGAACGTGTGGTAGCGAACGTTGCTGACAGACGGAGTATTACTCGACAAAAAGGCAATAAAAACAACAAAATCGCACCTGAAAAAAGTTAGCACAAATCCCGCATTGGGCCTCAACTTTGAAAAGTGTGTAATACGTCACATCCGGTATAGGATTTCCCGGAAATTACAATGTAAGTGATAGTAGCGATCGTTGGTCGACTACGGTCGGACATTCCCAAAAATGGACACGGTACGAAATTTCGCGAAATTTTGGTCATTGTAATTGCCAATGAAGTACAGACTATAAAGGTGTGTTTTCAATGTCAAAATAAAATCATGTTATCATTTCTTATGGTAAAGTAGCTTACTTAGTTTATCTGTGAAGACTTAGTGTCAGACAGACAGCTTCCGGTTCTCGATTGGATTTTTTGTGTGCCGAATATGCAATGCAAAATTCATATTTGGGCTTTTTTGTTTGTTTGTATGTTTAGATATTGCAGCTCTGCTATCAAATATGACCATTCAGTGTGAATCGAGTGCCTTTGCGTTTCTCTTTTCACATCAATGGTTGGCTGCTGTCATGCAGAAGAAAATGGCGTCTGTCCGGATTCACACGTTCGCTTCCATACACATGTGCATAAAATGCCAACAAAAACAACTCAAACGATTTTTTTCTCAGAATTTTATTCAAAATGACACATTTTTGCATAGCATATAAAAAAAAAATTGGTACAAGTTAGAAATCAGAGCACATTGTGCAGTCAACAGAATGTCTCAATACCGTGAAACCTGCCCGGAGTCAATTTTTCGTGGAGTAAAAATGTCGTGTTACACCGGTCCATGACCGTTGTGGTAACGAGCGCACATTGCTGTCTCTATATTGTGTTCCTACGAATCGAAAGTACGATCGCCAAGCCATTCTGTCATTGAAGGCAACGTTCGATATTTCCGTCTGTCAGCGTCGCCAACGTTCGACAGATTGTACTACTGTTACTCACAAACTTTCAATTTACACAATGAAATGCCAATAACATGCAAACACAAGAATGGGAGACAAAGGGAAAACCTACTAGCGATTGAAATTATGCAATCGAACTCACAAATCCCTCACTTTTCGAATGCAAACGCTGCAAATCCGTATGCGTGCGTCGCTGTGTCGAACGTTGGGTTGACGAACGTTGCTGACAGACGCAACAAAACTTGATCAAAAGGCACTAAAAACGATTAAATGTTTTACTCACTGGGTATCGCATTCCTCCTTTTCTTCCTGCAGACGATCTGAAGCGGTTGAAACGTCGTTTCCGATGAAAGGCTCGGTTATTTCCGCTAAAAACGAAGTTTGCCGAACGTGTGATTCAGTCTACGGACACCGGTCGGATCACAACAAAAATGTTCATTCTTTGCGATTTTGTGATACTGTTGATGATACACCTGCTTTCCAGTAAAGAACATCAATAAAATGATGTTGACAAGCAAAAATAACAAAGACAAAAGCACGCGATGTGTAAAATTAGGCTTTGCTTTTCAAACAAAGCACGTGTTTTTTTTCCTGACAGACACTTTCGGTGGCGATTGAACATTTTTCCAGAAACGGTTTTATGCTCCTATTCGATATTTTTTCCCCATTTTATCTAGTCAGAAACTAACCTTGTGTATTAATTGAATTAATAACCCCATTATCATAAGTTTTGTGTGTTATTTTCGTGTCTGCTTGAATCCCCATCATTTTTTCGTTCACATTTGCCCAACATGTTAGTTTGCTGAGCGGGGTTTATGTCGTCTGCTAGGCTAGGGCAATCGAACCACTGCAGCATTCCAAAAACAAAAATTGCTCGTCACGTTGCACTGAGTCTGCACGCATGAGGCAGGCTGGTAATAAGTCTTATATATATGGTACGGACGTTCTAAACCCTACACGTTTTCGATTCCGATTGTTCTTGCCTTGAAATAATAATTCGGAAACCATTCATTTACTGAACTGATGCAGTCGTATGTCAGTGTAGTCTGCTACGTATATATTCCAAATACTGATCCAGCTGGTACGTTATCGGAATAACACTTGTGTTTTCTGTTAGCTGCTGGGAATTGTATACTAACTCATCATTTGGTAATGTGGATAATAAGCTACGGCATAATTATGAGAAGAATCTTCGCAAGTCGAAACTGAATAATTAGACACAGCGGGTTCTATTTTTAGATCAGTGGCAACTGTGGCACAGGCACATGCAATCTGTCAGAAAAAAACCACTTCTGCTTTAATTGAGAATCAGGAAATTTATGGTATTTTGGTATTGTGGAGAATATAAGCTACATGTCATTAATTAATTCTGAGGATGAGAGTACAGTCTCGCTTAGGCAAAGGGCGGAAGAATACGCTCTGTGGAAAAGTTAGCCTGTGACATTCCAACCTTTTGTGGAAAAAAAGTGAGATCAGTAAAAGAAATTCGAAAGATTCTCGTAGGAAAAAAATACAGCCCATCCTGTTCAGAAGGATTTTGAAAAAGAAAGTTAGGGTGTCACTAAAAGTCGAAAAGACGCGAAAAGACACGAAAAGTCCTGGTACATGTAACTGTTTTTAGTCGAGATTGGTGATTTAATATTTATAAACAATCATCAAAACATATTTTTGAATTGAAGAGAAGATGAGGAATACAATGCAATCGTTGTTTCATCTGTTTCTGAAAATTCGATTTTAATGACACATTTAATTAGTAAACTAAGTAACTAATTTTTAAGTTTCAAAGCTGAAATGCAATCCCATAGTCCGAACTTTGTCGAAAATTGCTTAACCAAAATTTCAATCAATTTGGTTGAAATATAAGGGTGTGACAGTGACGCCTCAACTTTTACAAAAATCCGGATATGACGTCTTCAAAGACATCTATCACAAAAATGAAAAAACGGTCTGGGCATATCATACCCAGAAACTCTCATTATGAAGTTTCATGAACATCGATCCAGTAGTTTTCTCGGAATCGATTCCCTTCCTATGTTAAAACATTTGGTCAAAACTGGACTATTATTATTATTATTATGGTGAGCTTATATAGCGCGAACCACAATTAACTGTGCTCTCCGCGCTTTACATATTAATTTCTGCCGTGTGAAATGGAATTTTTTTACAGACAGACAAACAAACATTTTTTACACACAATATATAACGCATTCACATCGACCAGCAAACCTCAAGCCTGTTAGACGAGCATTCACCTTTCGCGGCCTTTATTCCAAGTCACACGGGTATTTGATGGACATTTTTTTATCTATGCCTGTACAATTTTGCCAGGAAAGACCCTTTTGTCAATCGTGGGATCTTTAACGTGCACACCCCAATATAGTGTACACGAAGGGACCTCGGTTTTTCGTCTCATCCGAAAGACTAGCACTTGAACCCACCATCTAGGTTAGGAAAGGGGGGAGAAAATAGCGGCCTGACTATAATGTAAAACAAGTCGCGTAAGGCGAAAATACAACATTTAGTCAAGTAGCTGTCGAACTCACAGAATGAAACTGAAGGCAACGCAACGCAGCAAGACCGTATACTCGTAGCATCGTCACTCCACCGCCCGTGGCAAAGGCAGTGAAATTGACAAGAAGAGCGGGGTATTAGTTGCGCTAAGAAGGATAGCACGCTTTTCTGTACCTCTCTTTGTTTTAACTTTCTGAGCGTGTTTTTAATCCAAACATATCATATCTATATGTTTTTGGAATCAGGAACCGGCAAGGAATAAGATGAAAGTGTTTTTAAATTGATTTCGAAAAAAAAAATTTGATAATAATTTTTATATATTTAATTTTCAGAGCTTGTTTTTAATCCGAATATAACATATTTATATGTTTTTGGAATCAGCAAATGATGGAGAATAAGATGAACGTAAATTTGGATCGTTTTATAAAAAAAAATTTTTTTTACAATTTTCAGATTTTTAATGACCAAAGTCATTAATTAATTTTTAAGCCACCAAGCTGAAATGCAATACCGAAGTCCGGGCTTCGTCGAAGATTACTTGACCAAAATTTCAACCAATTTGGTTGAAAAATGAGGGCGTGACAGTGCCGCCTCAACTTTCACGAAAAGCCGGATATGACGTCATCAAAGACATTTATCGAAAAAATGAAAAAAACGTCCGGGGATATCATACCCAGGAACTCTCATGTCAAATTTCATAAAGATCGGTCCAGTAGTTTAGTCTGAATCGCTCTACACACACACACACACACACACACACACACACACACACACGCACAGACACACACACATACACCACGACCCTCGTCTCGATTCCCCCCTCGATGTTAAAACATTTAGTCATAACTTGACTAAATGTAAACAAGTCGCGTAAGGCGAAAATACAACATTTAGTCAAGTAGCTGTCGAACTCACAGAATGAAACTGAACGCAATGCAACGCAGCAAGACCGTATACTCGTAGCATCGTCAGTCCACCGCTCACGGCATAGGCAGTGAAATTGACAAGAAGAGCGGGGTAGTAGTTGCGCTGGGAAGGATAGCACGCTTTTCTGTACCTCTCTTCGTTTTAACTTTCTGAGCGTGTTTTTAATCCAAACATATCATATCTATATGTTTTTGGAATCAGGAACCGACAAGGAATAAGATGAAAGTGTTTTTAAATTGATTTTGACAATTTAATTTTGATAATAATTTTTATATATTTAATTTTCAGAGCTTGTTTTTAATCCGAATATAACATATTTATATGTTTTTGGAATCAGCAAATGATGGAGAATAAGATAAACGTAAATTTGGATCGTTTTATAAAATTTTATTTTTTTTTACAATTTTCAGATTTGTAATGACCAAAGTCATTAATTAATTTTTAAGCCACCACGCTGAAATGCAATACCGAAGTCCGGGCTTCGTCGAAGATTACCTGACCAAAATTTCAACCAATTTGGTTGAAAAATGAGGGCGTGACAGTGCCGCCTCAACTTTCACGAAAAGCCGGATATGACGTCATCAAAGACATTTATCGAAAAAATGAAAAAAATGTTCGGGGATTTCATACTTAGGAACTCTCATGTCAAATTTCATAAAGATCGGTCCAGTAGTTTAGTCTGAATCGCTCTACACACACACACACACACACACACACACACACACACACACACACACACACAGACAACACACACACACACACACACGCACATACACCACGGCCCTCGTCTCGATTCCCCCCTCGATGTTAAAATATTTAGTCAAAACTTGACTAAATATAAAAAGGAGACAAAAAGACAAAAAGACAAATAAATAAAATAAAGAATTAAACTAACAACAGCTGCCAACAGAGCACATTTCTTTCACACACTCACATTCACTTATATGTTCGAGCATGTGTGTGTGTGTGTGTGTGTGTGTGCGCGCAGATGTACGTGCGTATACATGTGCGAGCGTGTGTGTGTGTGTGTGTGTGTGTGTGTGTGTGAGGCTGTGTTGAACCGAATAAATCGCTCTTTAATAGTGAACAAATCATGAACGAACGCAAACAGGCAGGAATGGCGGCCCTTCACTGACACTGAGTCCCTGCGGACCAGGGCCGTGGTGCACGAACCGAAAGTGGGTGCCAACCAACCGGGAGAGCACAAAGTCCAAAAGTATTTCACGCTCCATGCAACACTGCATTTGACCGTCAGAGTCCAAAACATCCCCCGATCGACCCCTGCAGCTTTGCATGGTCTCTATCTGTTTAAGCCTTACGTCAATCTACCCATGCTTATGGCTAAGCGTCAGTTTGGCAGTCTAACACGTCGCTCGCAAGCTAGATTTCCGCGGACAGCTTTAGTCTCTATCGTGGAAAGACCTACATCCGCCCACGTTCAAAGCTAAAGCGTCAATTTGAAAATCTAACAGACCATTCATTCACAGGCTAAATGTCTTCGGAAACCTTAAATCTCAACCTTATAGCCCCATTCCACACAACCGTTATTGGCCCCTGTTCCCGTACCGACCAAGGACCGGTGCGGGCACGGGAGGGAACCGCAATGGAACGTAAATGATCGTTAACGGAACTGCTTTGAACGGTAGGGTCGGTAGGGACGGTTGAGTTTGGGCTGCATGTTCAAAATTGCAGCCGTTCCCCTCCCGATCAGAATGAACGGTAATGGAACCTTAACCCATCGGTAACGGAACGCTTGGATCGTTAAAGGAACTTAAAACAACGGTAACGCAACGGTAGCGCTCTCACACACTGAGTTGTCATACCCACATTCCACACATCCGTTCTAGCTTCCGTTCTCAGCCGTCCTGGGGACGGCTGCCACTATGGTCAGACGCTGCTCAAAGATGCCCAAAACGGCAGTTTGCGCAGCGTTCCATTGTTGTGGCAGCCGTCCTTGGTCGGTACGGGAACGGGACCTAGCACGGCTGTGTGGAGTGGGGGTATTACAAAGACCAACAACCGCAAATATTCAACACTACGCGTCCGTCTGATCGTTGGCAGGCTTGATTTCCGTGGAAGGCTTTCTTTGGCTGGGAGGCTGTGCGTTCTTGGGCGTCGCTCAGGCATGCTCCCCCTCCTTGCCCGGCGTCTGGCCAGCTACTCATTAGGCAATGGCTGTGTGCCTGACTCTGAGACCGAGGAATGCGCGATGGCAGAGTCCTGGGAGAACGTTGTAGCCGTGGAATTAGAAGAGTACTGGCTGTCTGGAATTGAAGTTTGGGGTGATGCTCCTGACTCAAAAGGGTCCACACCGGAGGAGCTCATGTTAACCTTCTCAACAGGTGTCTGGCGTTTCTCCTCTTCTCGCAGGTTGTCTACTGCCTGGGACAGCTTGCTGAAACCAACGAAAGCATCATCACAAAATCCCAAAGCGTGAAAGGGACTAGCAGAACCGTTCAAAGGAACACAGTAGGATCGAAAGAGCTGATAACAGCTAAGACATACACAGAAAATATACAAGCATCAGAGATAATTATATGCTTCTTCTTCTTCTGCGTTCATGAGCTTAAACTGCCACGTACACTCGTGTTGGCTTTTATTGCACGATATATGTTTACGTTGTTATTGCGCGTTCTTCTTCTGCGCTCGTGGGCTGAAACTCCCACGTACACTCGTGTTGGCTTTTATAATATTGCACGATATATGTTTACGTTGTTATTGCGCGTTCTTCTTCTGCACTCGTGGGCTGAAACTCCCACGTACACTCGTGTTTTTGCACGAGTGGAATTTTACGTGTATGACCGTTTTTACCCCGCCATTTAGGCAGCCATACGCCGCTTTCGAAGGAATTGCGCGTTCGAATCAGGGCCGTCAAGGAAACCAGTTATAACTGTATGTGCAGACTCAGAGACGGCACCATGTACCCCATCACCCCCTCATCACATCGTAACACACACAAGACTGAGAGACGGCACCATGTACCCCATCACCCCCTCATCACATCGTAACACACACAAGACTGAGAGACGGCAGCATGTACCCCATCACCCCCTCATCACATCGTAACACACACAAGACTTCGCTCATTCTGCCCGAAGTGCAGGCAACTGTTTACACCAACACACACACACGCTTGGGTAGCGCGACACTGTTCCTGCTAACCCCCCGCGGGTTAGGGGGAGTCCCATACTGGTTGGGACGAGAAAGAATTTACCCGATGCTCCCCAGCATGTCGTAAGAGGCGACTAACGGATTCTGTGTCTCCTTTTACCCTTGTTAAGTGTTTCTTGTATAGAATATAGTCAATTTTTGTAAAGATTTTAGTCAAGCAGTATATTGTACTACTTTGCAAGCCCCTGGAGCAAATTTTTGATTAGTGCTTTTGTGAACAAGAAACAATTGACAAGTGGCTCTATTCCATCTCCCCCCTTCCCCCGTCGCGATATAACCTTCGTGGTTGAAAACGACGTTAAACACCAAATAAAGAAAGAATAAAGATGTTCCTGCTATAGGTTACCACTTGGCGGAACAGACCGAATTTCCCCTAGTGGTGGGGCAATGAAGTAATGACATTGAAAATGAACGCACAGATGAAGAAGCTGTCAGCAAGCAAACCATGACCGAACAACAATAACGCGAAACATCAGTGCTTCCGAAGACACTATTTAGAACCCTTTCTTTGAGTTTTGATGGCTTAAACTCGTCAGCAAAATCGTCAAGCTCATTGACTTTTGAAGGAGATAATGTTTTGGTCAACATTGTCAGCACTAATTCCTCTGGTAAAACAAAAGACGAAACAACGTCCAAAACTTAGCGACAAGACGACCATGTAAAAGTGTTCATGATCAGTTACAAATTTGCTTGTCGGCTTAGCTTTGTGAAGTAAGTAGAGGTTACATGCCGAGTCTCAGTGAATATTAAAAAAAAAGGTCGAAATGAGCGGATCATGAAAAATGCGAGCTTTAGCGAGCTGCGAACTGATACTATTATTTTCAATAATCACTGAGACGAGGTGTGTAACCCCTTTATTCCTCCTTTTTTCAGTTATTCAAGGGAAAGAGGAGTTTTTTGTGCTAATGTTTGATCGAATCCTATTCACTCAACCAATCTACCTGCGCAGGCGATTGATTAATGCGCGGTTGTAGAGTTCCGTGAAAATCATTCAATTCTGTTAACACTTCACGTCAGTTTCCCTGTTTTGGACTAAAATCAAGTACACAGTTATGGTGTTATTCTGCTGGGTTTTTTTTTTCATTTTCATTACTTTATTGTCCCATCGCTGGGAAATTCGGGTCGCTTCCTCCCAGTGGAAAGCTAGCAGCAACGGAGTCGCGCTACCCAGGTGTCTGCGTGTTTAGGTGTATTCAGCCACCTGCACTAATGGCAGAATGACCAAGGTCTTTTACGTGCCATTGTGATGACACGGGGGTGGGACATGGCTTCCGTCTCTGGGTCTGCACATAAAGTTGACCCGTGTCCGTCCCGGCCCGAATTCGAACCTGCGACCTTCCGATCACAAGTCCAGTGCTCTACCAACTAAGCTACCGGGCCCCGTGGCGGTAAAGGCAGATATTGTGTGTTCTGTTCATATTTTGGTATCGCTTAGGATATTTTATTTCGTCGAATTGGATTAAAGAAACCACTTTATGTTCTTTAAATTGATGGAATGTGTGCATTGCAGTCTTTTGTCGAAGAAACTGAGTGTCAAGAAATGTGAAAGGGGAACTACTCTTGTCGCTAGACAAAGTATGAGAGTTACTTGCCTTGGGAATTTGCTTGCTATGGAACGTTTGTGCACGGCAGATCTGGATTCAGAAAACAACCGAATTCATGGATTTTTTTTACGGAGATTCATGTGTTCAAGCCTGTAGTTGCTAGTTGCGGTATGTTTGTATTGTTTGCTCCAGAGATGTATGTTATGCACATTAGAGCGTTCGGAACATTTCAGTCGCAAAAGTAGTGACCGGGAAAGTGTAGCTCCTCACCCCGTGAACTATCGAGGATTCGTGCTGTTGCTGGCTAGTTATTTGTTTCGTTGCTGGGTGTTTATCGAATAATAACTAGCCCTACAAGTTTACAGAGGTAAAGAAGCAGAGGGGGGAATAAGTATAAAATTTCAAAAATAAATTTTGATTTAATTAATATACTTACCAACTCACATAGAAAGCATTAACTTCAGTTAAAATGCTAGGACACTGAACTACGCTTCACCCCAAAGGGGAAGCAACCCCCTAAAAAAGAACGGCCCTGACCTCTAACCCAAGCTATACAAGAGTCGAGGTCATACCGTCACGTGACCTATCACGCGTGACTCAACTGCCGCCGTGTTGAAACCTCACTCCCACTGAAGTGATCTGTTCATTTTTAGGGAAACCCTAAGCAATAACTTCGTTTTGTGATAAGACATTGAAGCACTCTTGCATGGCAACATGGGGAAATAACTCTGAAACAAAAACCGTATGCCATATAAGGCATGGTCCTTAGAGGTTATTTCCACTACCGGTGTACTGCGCCTGCGCAGGATGTATACCGGTGAAACTCATCCCGTATTAAAACATATACCCCCTTCAAAAAATTTGCGGGGCAGGCTGGGAGGGAATTCAATATGTGAGTTGGTAAGTATATTAATTAAATCAAAATGTATGAATCAGAAATATTCATAAGTAACCATGTCTATGGTTATTAGTTATAACAGGATGTAGTGTAGGATATATTGAATTTCTTGACACAAATTGTCACACAAATCTCACCTCGGTCGTCTCACCTCCGTCGTCTCACTTCCTGCAATGAAATGTTAAAAGAAATAAATGGATACTTCATGATAACAACATTAACAGCTATTGTGTTTTCAGCGCAGCAATAGGGCCCGATATTTAGACGAGACAAGTATAATGCCGACGAGTCGAAGACGAGTCGCATTATACTTGTTCGAGTCTAAATATCGGACCCTATTGCTACGATGAAAACACAATAGCGTTTATATAGCTATTCTGACATTAAATTCTGTGTTAAAATCATGTTTTTGTCAGCAACAAGTACCAGAATGGTCCACGTCGTTGATTGCAGACGACGGTTCCCTTTCCGCATGAAGCCACGGAAATAACCGAACATTGAAAAAACTCGAGATAACCGGATGTTTAGCATTACGTCAATATGCTAGGAATCATATGAGTATGACGTCATGACGTATCATGCTTTCCTACGTACATTGTATGTTCGAAAGTCTGACTTCTGTTGGGAATTCGCGTGGTGAATACTGCGGTAAATCTGTAGATGATAAGAGAACAAGGATTGTCTCAGAAGAAACGACTAAATGTTTCAGACCGGTAACTTCATTTCAACATTGCACTATAGAATGGACGTTCTATGTGACAGGAGAGTTTGCTGATTTTGTGTTAAACATTGGAGAGATCGTCCGCTAGAATCAGAGATAGGTCGCTTCAGATTGCAGCTTCTGGAAATGTGCAAGGTTTGTTGCCTGTTAAAGAACTGGATTTTACACGTAATGTATGTCATGTACAGTAAGCAACAACAAAAACACACACAAAGCAAATGGCATCGTCTGTCGACTAGTCACAGAAACAAACCTGGCGAGGTATGCGTGTACTTTATACACGTGGAAGAAACCGGAACCATGCGTCTTTGTTATTGCCAATATGCTTTTGGATATTGGCAAAAATGGCCGACTTCCGTAGCATTATGCTTTGATAATCGGAAAAGGGATGTGTGAGACCATCCAATCACAGCCCCCGAATTCCCCCACGTGTCCATCAGAATAGCTATATAAACTACTATTAACCATACACTCCCTTTCCCTGAAAATATATCAGCAAAAGCAAATACACTGAACACACACATTACAGGATATTTTTTCATTGGTATAATTCAGATGTTAAACCGAAGTGTTTTAGAAACATATCTGTATTTGACGTTCTGACTTTATTTTGCCCAAAAATGCATTTATTAGATTTGAACAATATGTGGGTATATTTACCATTCGAGTGTACCTTATGGCTGATGGACCAGTCAGGACTGTTTCTAGGTGACCCTTTAAATGTTATAGCGGCCAGGTCACAACCCCTTTTGTTTATCACAATGGACACTGACTAACAAGATGAGCTAAAGTCTTGAATGAAGAGTATCAGTGAGACTTATTCTGAGGAATTTAATGATTTTGAATAATGCACAACATCGAAAAAATGGTGAATAGCCAGCTCTGTCAGTGGTTGCTTCAAAGCACGGCAAGGCACCACCCATCCTTGCGTATGCCATTCACTTGAAAATACCACAGTCAAAGCTTTTAAAGTGAACTCGCGTCACTGATATCACATCAAATTAATCTTCACGTCATTGAAAGTGATAATATCTAGCAAAACAAGCTGTCTCTCATCGCCCCAAGAGCTATACATTTCAGTTTGGGGTTTGTGATTGTGTGACCACACACCAGGAATACATCAAAAACAAGCTTTTGAGCGCTCAGTTACTCAAATTAAAAACGGCTGCGTTTTGAGTTGGCATTCCAGACTGTAGTTTTCATTGTGAGCGCCTTTTTCCGCCATTCATGATTTCCGTCCTACCTTTCACTCCTGAGTGTTCCTAGAGACACAGGTTTGAAATTGAGCAGAGAGCTACAAGGTTCGTTTTGGGTGTTGAATAGATGGCTACACACACGAGGACGATCTTAGAATTATGTTTGAGCGTTCTATTTTTCAAATCCAAATACTGTGTTTGGTAGTCTTATCAGACTGTGATATTCTCCAACGGGCAGTGTGTTTGTTCATACAATACGAAGCGTTTTAGCCCTGTATGGCTCGAAATGTGCATGCGTTTGCTAGATTATAGGTTTGACTTTCTCAATCCAACAGTTTAAATGTGTTTGACGAATGGGTATCTATAAGCACTAAATAAAATACGGTGACGCACGGGAATCCGGACTCCGGACACAGGAGAGCTGGGCGAAGCAAACCGCTCGCCAATGAAAATCCATTCAATAATTTGGCATAGTTTCGGAGCAGTTTTGAAAAAATCATTGGAGGAGTTTCTAAATCATAGTACAGCGAATGTTCCTTGAACGTTTAAAGGGCAAAATCGTTCACAAACGTTCCAAAATGGCGCCTTAAGGTGTACTCACAAGGCCGTGAAAAGTAGGATATGCGCCGAAATGGCTGCGATCTGCTGGCCGATGTGAATGCGTGATGTATTGTGTAAAAAAAATTCCATCTCACACGGCATAAATAAATCCCTGCGCCTTGAATATGATGTGCGCGATATAAATTGCATAAAATAAAAAAATTTTTTTTTAATAAATCCCTGCGCTTAAAACTGTACCCACGGAATACGCGCGATATAAGCCTCATATTGATTGATATTGAAAAACAAAAAGTCACCGAATTACCGACCATATTTTTTACAGCATTTTCATCGAAAAAAACACAATTTTTTGGGGGGTCTTCTTCGCAAGGGACGTTACTAACATAATCTGTAAAGAAATATATATGTTAGTCGGTCTACCTTCCCCTTTCGAGAGTGTGGAGGGGGGAAGGGGGGATGTTAAAAGAACCACAACTCACCTTTTGCAGTATCGTTAGATTTCAAGCGATACCTGATGTGACGAATGGAATTCGTGTATCGACTCCCTCTCTCATATTAATCGAGACTTCACTAGTTGCGTACACAAAACGAGGTTAAATGACCGAGACTACGTCATGACGACACTGTATACATATGACGTCAACGCTCGCGCCATTAGTCCAAAACTAGTGCAGCGTACAAGGCAAGAATGTGTTTATCTTCATGGAAAGAAATTTAAACGAAGAGAGCAAAAGAAAACAGCGTGCATTGGTATTAATTCGTGAATATGAACTGTACATATATTCAGTTGAGGTTGCTAGGATGCAATGCTCTGACCGTTTCATTGACTCCAAGATGGCAGCAATCAACGAAGCCACGTAGATTGCACCAGCATATGTTTCACCTTCCGTGGACGGATTTCCACATTTTTGCGATCTCCAAAGGTCCACTAACCGCAGGTAAAACACGCTAGTACATTTTAACATTATTGATTCACAGGAAAACACAGGTATTGTTCATTTTTCCATGTGTTTGTGTCAGTCTGTGAACTCTTGTTTCTGTGTTGTTTTAGAGAAACAAATTGAATGATATCGATGGAAATCATACTTGATAATAACAGATATTGCACGTGTGTGTTGCAGAAGGTGCAAGTGTACAGGGGTGTACAATGCTTGTGTAAATGATGTCGTGTGAACACTGTGGGAAGGGCAACGTCAGCGGTAACCACGGAAGGAACCACCAACGTCCCCAAGTGTCACCCAGATCGAGTTTATCATGATGAGTAGACTACTTTATATTTTGTGAACACTAACACACCGTCATGTCTTCATTTGTGTAAACCGAAATACATTTGCAACGAGAAGAAGAAGTACGTTCCGCGCTTCGATATCAAACGTCTACGCAACAAGAAGAAGAAGGACAATGTTGTTATGTGTGTGTGAAATCGCACTAGCGAAATCATAATCTATAAAACTTTCATTTGAAGATTCTAAGAGAAAGGGATTGATGTCTGCAAGAATGATCACGTGCATGTTTTTGAAAGTACAGAATTATTAAATTTCTTATTACTTCTTTGCACTTGTCTCTGTTAAACACTGATCAGCCCTAGAACGAGAAGCAGACGTCACAATGGGGGCTCGAGTCACGGGATATTGAATCAACGTTTTACTTTCGATCCAGCCGTTCCAAATTTTTCTCGTTTCAAAATTGCTGTAGGTTTCTTGCATGTCGATTTGTATTGTATATGTTCGTACTTCATCGCCATCGTCTCATCATATAATTTTATTTATTTACCTTTAGTTATATTACTTACCACAGATCTATAACTCAACGTGTGCCCTATCACACGGTAAAATAAAAACTGGAAGTGTTGTCAGCTGAAACGACACGTTAAAAAATCAATATTTAGCGAGACCACTTTTGATTTGTTAGCTCCCGATTTTATTTGTGGTGTTCCAATTCATCAGTGTGATAGTATTCTTACACGTACTATCGGAACCATCATTCCCCTTAGTTTGTTCTAAATTACGCGGGAGGTTGGTGGGAGTCAGGTACCTAAGAGGTAAGGATTTAATACCTGTATTTCCCTGTGAAGCCCTATATAATCGACTTGTGGATATCAGTCGTATTTACTTGCTGTAGAAGTGGCTGTAAATTAATCTACACAGTAAATGATGCGAATTGACAGTTGAGTTGATACATCTTGTATATTCAACGTTCGATCGAGTGAAAGATTGATCTTTTCGCCAGAAAGAGTCAAATAAAGTTTACAGTGTAAGTTCTCGTTGGTAGATAGAAGTAAACTGACTCACGATAGAACGTGGAAACATAACTCTTTGGGTGGTTGTGTGGAAACGTAACGTAACATACGTTGAAGAATTATTTCAAAGTACAGTAGAAGTAGAGCTAAACTAGGACTTGCATTTTGTGCACGAAGGCGCCGCCCGACTGTTTCTTTTTGTAATTTGATCCGAAATTTAGTAGCTCGACGGTGTTTGAGCAACATACATTTTGTACGTTTTGGAATAATACGCGAGGTGACTTATGAGTGACGACAGTTCCCCAGCTCATAATTTTAGAAAGTCCACCATCGCAGCCCAGTTGGCACGGAAACAGCCGGCCGACAAATCGCTTCCCATAGTAACCACAGATAAGAAGGGAAGAAAAACCCTTACTGTCGGTAACGATCGGGAAGAGGTGATAGACTCGTTACCAATTCCTGCTGACGAAGAAGAGAGTGTTCATCTCTCTCTTCAAGTTG
Source organism: Littorina saxatilis (assembly GCF_037325665.1). NCBI lineage: Eukaryota > Metazoa > Mollusca > Gastropoda > Littorinimorpha > Littorinidae > Littorina > Littorina saxatilis. The sequence goes on along the minus strand of NC_090260.1, from coordinate 33,435,810 downwards.
ACAGCAACCGTAACGACGAAGAGGTTGATCCACAGGCGTGCACGGACGTGTCACCTGTAAATATGTCTCAGTCCACAAGTGTAGATCCGCTAGAGTTGACTAGACAGTTAATGGCCGAAGGACAGTTGTTGGGGTTAGAAGGAGCCGAGTTGCGTGCATTTGTTCTTGATCAGAAAGAGAAGCAACAAACTCTTGATCGCGAAGAACGAGAACGTGATGCTGAACGACAAGAACGTGACGCTGAACGACAATTCCAACTGGAACAGTTGAAAATCCAGAACGCCAACCAAGAGGGCAACAGGAACAACAACTCACCAGGACGTATCCGCGAAGATGATGGTTTCAAGCCCAAGATTCCTTTTCTAGACGACCGTGATGACATCGAGAGTTGGTTCCATCAGTTCGAGCATTATGCTCGAGACTGTAACCTGAGTGATGCAGCAAAAGCTTCACGTGTAGTGTACTTTCTGAAGGGTAAGGCGAGAGTCATCTTCTCAAAGCTGAACGAGGAAGACGCTAATGACTACGACACTCTCAAACACGCTTTGTATGAGGGCTTCCAACTCACTAGCGAAGATTATAGAAAGAAGTTTCGCCAAACCAAGAAAAGCGCCACTGACACGTATAAAGAGCACATCACGAAGCTAGAACGGTATCTAGACAAATGGGTGGAATTAGCAGAATGCGACCAAGATGTAAAAGATCTCAAAGATTTGTTGGTCCGTGAGCAGGTGTTAGACACCCTTCCTCCTGACCTCGCCGTTCACATTAGGGATAGAGACCCTAAGAGCGCCAAAGAGATTGGGATGATAGCCAACACATATCAACAATCTAGATCGAACGTCAAAACTTCATCGACGTACGTCAAGCCTGAAAAACGTCGTTCTCCCCAAGAAGAAACAAGAATAGCTGCTCCATCAACAAAACCCGCAAATCAAACTCTAAAGGCAAAGTTGAGTGACGCCGAGAGAGAGAAACTGCGAGCATCTGGATGTTGTTTCATTTGTAAATTGCAAGGGCATGTCTCTCGTTTTTGTCCAAACAAGAGAGACACAGCAGGTGCAGTTTCATCGAAGAAAGATACACTTGAGACACCGATCCTCTTAGAAAAACTTTGCGGAAATTGCAAGGAAAAGAAATGTGCCGAAGTGGTACCAGTGAAGCTGAATGGAACAATTGTCAACGCTTTGAGAGACACTGGATGTACTGGTATCATTGTCAGCAAGAAGTTTGTGCCAAAGGAGGCATATTCAGCGAAAATGAAGGAGACTACTCTGGCAGAGAAAGACTCCAAGAAGATGTACCACACCGCCGTGGTGCACATCGATTCACCCTACTTTGACTCCGAGACAGAAGTAACGGTGATGGACGACCCAATTTACCCTGTCCTCATAGGTAAATGGTATGGACTAGGTAAAGAGAAGAAATTGACTCCCACATATCCTGTTCGAGACCCAGCGTGGTACCCTGGGACAGCAGCTGCTGTTACCACGAGAGCACAAGCGACAGAAGACGCCCAGAAACCAAGCTGCAGTCACAAACAGGGAGTCAAGGAAGAAGAAAGACTGTATTCGCCAGCTGATCTGAAGAGAGAACAGGCAAGTGACCCTTCGTTGAAGACCATCAGGCAATTTGCCAACTCTCCAGAAGGGATCAATGGGATACGGTATTCATACAAGAAAGAAATCCTGTATAGAACAACGAAAGATCGCCACGGAAACGACCGTTCACTAGTAATCGTTCCGAAGAAACTCAGGAACAAAGTTCTTTCATTTGGTCACGATCACCCCATGGCAGGACACTTAGGTCAAAGAAAAACATCTGACAGAATTAGAGCAGAATTCTGGTGGCCAGGGTGTGCAGGAGACATTCGTAGGTATTGCTTGTCCTGTGACACATGCCAAAGAACTGCACCGAAAAGTCAGACAAAGAAAGTCCCTCTGGGAAGGATGCCACCCATCAGTTCAGTTTTCAAGAGAGTTGCGGTGGATATCATCGGCCCGGTCAAACCTATGTCGGAGAGCAAGAAACAATACATCTTGGTATCTGTTGACTACGCTACCCGATACCCCGAAGCCGTAGCCCTGAAAAACATCCAAGCAGACACCGTAGCTGAAGCTCTCTGGGAGATGTGGACTAGATTGGGAATCCCAGATGAAGTGATAACGGACCAAGGCACACAGTTCACCAGCCACCTGATGAAAGAAGTGAACGACTTTCTCAGCATCAAACACCATATGACTGCACCGTTTCACCCTCAAGCGAATGGTTTGGTCGAAAGGTTCAACTCCACACTGAAGAGCATGCTGAAAAAGTTAGCGATCGATCAACCGAGGGAATGGGACACGTTTATCCCCGCCCTCCTGTTTGCATACAGAGAAGCTCCACAAGAAAGCATGGGATTTTCGCCGTTTGAGCTGCTGTATGGGAGATCTGTCAAAGGACCCATGCAAGTGCTGCGCCAAACATGGACCGAAGAAGAAATCTCAGGGGAGCAGAAGACTACAGCGGAATATGTAGTCAACCTCAGGAACAGAATAGAAGAAACGTGCAACGTGGCACGTGAGAACCTGAAGAAAGCGGCCAGCAAGCAAGCCCATTTCTTCAACAAGAAAACGAAACCAAGGACGCTAGAAGTCGGAAAACGGGTTCTACTTCTACGCCCTGTGAAGAACAACAAGCTAGAACTTACATGGTCAGGTCCCTACAAGGTTGTGGAAAAGTTGAATGAATTCGACTACAAGATCCAAGTTGGCAGAAGAACACGGATCTACCACATCAACCTCATCAAGGAGTACCAAGAACGGGAATTGAGTTCCGCCACTCCCAATCCCAGTTCATCTGCCCAAGCGAGTGTTCCTGCTTCAAACGAAGAAGAAAGTGATGAAGAAGACGGAGGAGAAGAGGTCGTGGCTGTTGTCATGGAAGAGGACAACACGATGAACGATGACATTTTCAAGTATGACACTCAGAAGATGTTACCCCTCCTAGAAACTCAAAGAACCGAAAATGTGAAGAACATCCATTTCGACGAGAAATTGGACGAGGCAAAGGTCAAGGAGGCGAAGATGATCTGTGAAGAATTTGAAGAGTTCCTAACAGATGTTCCAAAGACGACGAACCTGGAAAAATGTTCCATTGAAGTGACAGAGAAGAAACCAGTCTTTGTGAAACCCAGACCCATACCTCACGCCATGGTAGAAACTGTCGAAAAGGAAATTGAAGAAATGCTGAAGTTGCATGTCATCGAACCTGCAAACTCTCCATACAACTCTCCCATCGTCCTGATAAAGAAGAAGGACGGAAAGTACCGTTTCTGTTCTGATCTGAGAGCTCTGAACAACGTGGTAGTGTTCGACGCTGAACCCATCACCGATGTCGACCATCTGTTTCAAAGTTTAGGAAAAGCGAAATACTTTTCAAAGCTAGACTTGACGAAAGGATATTGGGCGATCCCAATAGAAGAGGAAGATAGAGACAAGACGGCATTCACAACTTCAGCGGGCCAATTTCGTTGGGCCAACATGCCATTTGGATTGAAAACAGCGACAGGGGTGTTTAATCGCATGATGAGGAAGCTACTCAGTCCAATCAGAAGAAAAGACGTCCACCACTTCATGGACGACGTGCTTATAGCAACTGAAACCTGGGAAGAGCACATGTCAGCTCTGAAGGCAGTACTACAGAGGCTACAAGAAGCCAATTTGGCAGCAAAACCCTCCAAGTGCTACATAGGCTACACAGAGTTGCCGTACCTCGGACACGAAGTGGGAGGTGGAAAAAGGTGGCCAGAAAGCGACAAGATCAAGAAGATTCAAGACGCTCTCCCACCCACCACGAAGAAGGAACTACGGTCGTTCCTAGGACTCTGCAACTTCTACAGGTCCTACATCGAGTCATACGCGAACATAGCTGTTCCGTTAACCGACCTGACAAAGAAGTTCAACCCAGACAAGCTTGTCTGGAACGACGAAGCGAGAAGGAGTTTTGAGACACTCAAAGAGAAAATCTCACAGAAACCTGTGCTGTGTATGCCAGACCACAGCAAACCTTTCGTGCTAAGGACGGACGCCTCCGACAAAGGAATGGGTGCTGTTCTCATGCAAGAGCACGAAGAGACTCTACGACCTGTTGCGTACCAAAGCAAGAAGTTCAACGGAGCAGAAAGTAGGTACGCCACCGTAGAAAAAGAATGCCTAGCTACAGTTTGGGGAGTGGGAAAGTTCGAACGGTATCTGTACGGGAAACACTTCACCATTGAGACAGACCATCGCCCACTCAAACATCTCCAACGACAACCGAACAACCCTCGTCTGATGAGATGGGCCCTCCAACTGCAGCCATACGAGTTCACCGTACGTGTTATCCCCGGGAAGGACAACCACGGTGCAGATTATATGAGCAGAGCGTCGTACGATGAATAATTATCTACTTGGGATAGGATAATTATCTTGATCCATGGGGTTATGTGACGAATGGAATTCGTGTATCGACTCCCTCTCTCATATTAATCGAGACTTCACTAGTTGCGTACACAAAACGAGGTTAAATGACCGAGACTACGTCATGACGACACTGTATACATATGACGTCAACGCTCGCGCCATTAGTCCAAAACTAGTGCAGCGTACAAGGCAAGAATGTGTTTATCTTCATGGAAAGAAATTTAAACGAAGAGAGCAAAAGAAAACAGCGTGCATTGGTATTAATTCGTGAATATGAACTGTACATATATTCAGTTGAGGTTGCTAGGATGCAATGCTCTGACCGTTTCATTGACTCCAAGATGGCAGCAATCAACGAAGCCACGTAGATTGCACCAGCATATGTTTCACCTTCCGTGGACGGATTTCCACATTTTTGCGATCTCCAAAGGTCCACTAACCGCAGGTAAAACACGCTAGTACATTTTAACATTATTGATTCACAGGAAAACACAGGTATTGTTCATTTTTCCATGTGTTTGTGTCAGTCTGTGAACTCTTGTTTCTGTGTTGTTTTAGAGAAACAAATTGAATGATATCGATGGAAATCATACTTGATAATAACAGATATTGCACGTGTGTGTTGCAGAAGGTGCAAGTGTACAGGGGTGTACAATGCTTGTGTAAATGATGTCGTGTGAACACTGTGGGAAGGGCAACGTCAGCGGTAACCACGGAAGGAACCACCAACGTCCCCAAGTGTCACCCAGATCGAGTTTATCATGATGAGTAGACTACTTTATATTTTGTGAACACTAACACACCGTCATGTCTTCATTTGTGTAAACCGAAATACATTTGCAACGAGAAGAAGAAGTACGTTCCGCGCTTCGATATCAAACGTCTACGCAACAAGAAGAAGAAGGACAATGTTGTTATGTGTGTGTGAAATCGCACTAGCGAAATCATAATCTATAAAACTTTCATTTGAAGATTCTAAGAGAAAGGGATTGATGTCTGCAAGAATGATCACGTGCATGTTTTTGAAAGTACAGAATTATTAAATTTCTTATTACTTCTTTGCACTTGTCTCTGTTAAACACTGATCAGCCCTAGAACGAGAAGCAGACGTCACACCTGATGAAGGCAACGAATGCGATTACGCAGAGTAAGGCAAGCAACACACCGCCAATGATGGCTGCGATAGTCGATACTGCACGCAGATGGGTTTCTTTGTGCAACAAATGGCCAAACTCCCACAGACGCACGGACAGACAAACACAGAAATGACAAAGTCAGACACACGCCGGCACGCAGGCACGCCCGCACATACACGCACACACACACACGCAAACACAAACACCCCCCCACACACACACACATACACAACGACAAAAAGACAGACAGAGAACGACAGACAAAGAAGCATAATCTTAATGACAGAGAGACAGATCAGACAGAATGACATCGTTAGTCGCATGGTCCTCTCTAGTATCGTTTACTTCTCTTTGTGCTAACGTTCTCTCTGCGTCCCTTAAAATTCTTTCTTCCGCTGTCTTTGAACACCGTCCCGATCATAGACGTATTCCAAAAATAACTGTCGGGTTTGTATGGGACAAACAAGCTATAGGCCAGTCACTAGCGAGCTATAGGCCAGTCACTAGCGAGCTATAGGCCAGTCACTAGCGAGCTATAGGCCAGTCACTAGCGAGCTATAGGCCAGTCACTAGCGAGCTCAAGGAGGGTGTCTAAAGCACGAGGACAAGGAGCTCGTGGCAATTGTT
>NC_090260.1:33274602-33424602 GCF_037325665.1 Littorina saxatilis | reverse complement strand
CCACTTTTTATTAATTCCCTTATGAAAGCAATTAAATACTGGCTAAAACTATTAGAAATGCCTTCCCATAGAATTCCAAGAGCAATTTACGATCATCTTAAACGTTTAGAGGAAAGAGGGATTAAGACTTGGGCTAGTGACATTAAAAACCATGTGTTTCGCCTGGGTTTTGGCTATTCTTGGATTGAGCAGCAGGTCGGTAATAAAACTGGCTTTTTGAAGATGCTTAAGCAGCGTTTGCTCGATTGCTATCAACAAGACTGGCATGCAAAGTTATTTGATAGTGAACGATATATGACCTATCGAAGCTTCAAAACTATTTTACAGTATGAACATTACTTATCAAGTTTGCATATTAGACGTTATAGAGACGTTCTGGTCCGATTTAGAGTTGGCATAAACGACTTATATTGCAACAGGCACAGATACAATGTAAATAGACGATTTGAATTATGTCCCTTGTGTGGTCTGGCGGAGGAGGATGAAATTCATTTCATCTTCGCCTGCCAAGCCTATTCAAATATAAGACAACAGTTTTCTTTAAACATTCTATTCAATAATTGTTTGAGAGCTAGAAATTTTGTCAACTTAATGAATATTGAAAATCAGGAAATGCTGGCATCATTTATTTTTGATTGTTTAAAACTTAGACAAGAGCTGATTGCAAATCCTGAACAATAGCAGAAAAGGCGACAACTTAACTACACTATTTAACCGGCTATGGCCGTCATTGTAATGTACATATTATATAATATCACAATTACTTTTTCTGATGGACTAGATAGTCCACCAGTATTACATTTATGTTTGTCCTTGACGTTGTTTTTGCCACGTTTTTCCCCCCATTGCAAGGGGCATGTTGCCTAAATGCAATAAACTCGTTAATCGTTAATCTCTCTCTCTCTCTCTCTCTCTCTCTCTCTCTCTCTCTCTCTCTCTCTCTCTCTCTCTCTCTCTCTCTCTCTCTCTCTCTCTCTCTCTCTCAACCAGACAAAAACACCAGATTTCTCCACTCAAACGAAATCTTACTATTGGTACGCAATCAATTGAACAAGTTCAACAGCATCGCGTTTTAGGGGTAATTATTGATTGTGAATTCAAGTGGCATGCACAATTACAGCATATTTGCAAGAAAGTAGCCAAGAACGTTTTCCTCCTATCCAAGTTAAAGCAATTTACGGACAGAAGGACTCTGGAAATGTTCCACCATGCTCATGTAATGCCTCACATTAATTATGTTTCGACGCTCTGGGATGGCAGCAGTGATGTCCACTTGAAAAAGGTAGACTCTCTATCGTCGCTCGGCCAAACTCATCGTAAAGGATAATGCCTCAACAGATATGAAATTAAAGTTAACTTTTTTCCATTGAAAAAGCATCTCAAGTTAAACAAAGCCATTTTCATGCATAAATTGTATCACGGTAAAGTGCCGATTTACATTACATCATTATTTAATAAAGCTACCCACAGATATGGGTCGGTCAACTTGATCCCACCGATTCCACGAATTGACCTGTATAACACCAGTCTTGCTTTTTCGGGTACTTCAGTTTGGAATTCACTTCCATCATCCTTTGAGCACTTTAAGTCATTAAAAAGTTTTAAAAAATTTGTTAAAGACCACTTAATGTCTGAGTAGTTTAACGCCTTTTGATTTACCACACTTAGTATTACGTCAAAGATATGCTGTGCATTGTATATTCTGAACATATTTTTGTTGTACTATTGCTACATGTTCGATTGGTGCCAGCTTGTATTTATAATTACCTGCATAGTATGCATTTGATTTTATGAATAACCACATAAAATTGTGTATGCTCTTCATGCCTCATCTTCATCATCATCATCATCATCATCATCATCATCGTCATCATCATCATCATCGTCATCATCATCGTCATCTTTATTATCACGTGCTGAAGTTTTCCGACCTCCTTTTGTTGGTTAACTTTTTAACTTTTTAATTTTTTAATTATATAATTGTGCGTCTATGCGTCCCAATGATATATTGTAACAAAAGGCGTAGCCTTAAATCTTAATCCTTGTTAAATAAAGTTCAATTCAATTCAATTCAATTCTCTCTCTCTTTCTCTCTCCTCTCTCTCTTTCCTCTATCTCTCTCTCTCTCTCTCTCTCTTTCCTCTCTCTCTCTCTCTCTCTCTCTCTCTCTCTCTCTCTCTCTCTCTCTCTCCTTTCTCCCTCACTCTCCCCTTCGCAATGAACTGAACACAGTTTAAGCCCCCCCCCTCCAATTTAGACTCTCTCTCACTCTCTCTCTCTCTCTCTGTATGAACAAAAAATACACATGGCATAACATGTAAGTTAACATTATGGAAGTTGTATAAGCTAAACAAGACGTTAGCGACTACATCGACATAGTTGTCTGGACACACGAGGCATGAAATGTGTTGCAAGAAAACAACGTGAGATTTCACATCCCATTTGAAAACGATAGCTTAATTAATTACATTCGACAAACACGAATGCACGGGCGCATGGTAAGACGTCGGCCTCCTAATCGGGAGGTCGTGAGTTCGAATCCCGGTCGCTGCCGCCTGGTGGGTTAAGAGTGAAGATTTTTCCGATCTCCCAGGTCAGCTTATGTGCAGACCTGCTAGTGACTTAACCCCTTTCGTGTGTACACGCAAGCACAAGACCAAGTCCGCACGGAAAAGATCCCGTAACCCATGTCGGAATTCGGTGGGTTATGGAAACACGAAAATACCCAGCATGCCTACTCAACGAAAGCGGAGTGAGCTGACTCTCTCAGAGTATAGTGTGGGGAACCCAAATGGGCAAACGAGCTCACACGTAACCAGACAATTCTGGAACGCTGAAGAAGAAGAAGAATGCACAGATGGAACAGATTCAACATAGATGGGCGTGCGGTTTGGGGGCTTTCTTTGCATCCATATTCACAGAGCAAGAGAGAGTGGCAGGGAAGGAATAATGAGAGAGATAGCGAGAGAGAGACAGAGACAGAGACAGAGTGAGAGAGAGCGAGAAAGAGAGAGAATTGAATTGAATTGAACTTTATTTAACAAGGATTAAGATTTAAGGCTACGCCTTTTCTTACAATCTGTCCTTGGGACGCACAGACACACAATGATAAAATTGAAAAATTAAAAATTAAGAAGTTAAAAAGTCAGAAAACTTCAGCACGTGATGATAAAGATGATGATGATGATGACGATGATGATGATGATGATGATGATGATGATGATGATGATGATGATGATGATGATGATGATGATGATGATGATGATGATGATGATGATGATGATGATGATGATGATGATGAAGATGAGGTATGGACTGGGTGGCCGAATGGTAACGCACTTGCGCTCGGAAGCGAGAGGTTGCCAGTTCGACCCTGGGTCAGGGCGTTAGCAATTTTCTCCCCCATTTCCTAACCTTGGTGGTGGGTTCAAGAGCTAGTCTTTCGGATGAGACGAAAAACCAGGGTCCCTTCGTGTACACTACATTGGGGTGTGCACGTTAAAGATCCCACGATTGACAAAAGGGTCTTTCCTGGCAAAATTGTATAGGCATAGATAAAAATGTCCACCAAAATACCCGTGTGACTTGGAATAATAGGCCGTGAAAAGTAGGATATGCGCCGAAATGGCTGCGATCTGCTGGCCGATGTGAATGCGTGATGTACTGTGTAAAAACATTCCACCTCACACGGCATAAATAAATCCCTGCGCCTTGAATATGTGCGCGATATAAATTACATTAAAAAAAAAGTAAAAATAAATCCCTGCGCTAAGAACTGTACCCACGGAATACGCGCGATATAAGCCTCATATTCATTGATTGATTGATGAAGAGCATACATATGTGGTTATTCATAAAATCAAATGCATACTATGCAAGTAATTATAAGTACAAGCTGGTAGCAATCGAACATGTAGCAATAGTACAACAAAAATATGTTCAGAATATAGATAGATAGATAAGATTTACAGTCCATTGAGGTTACCCTCATGGAAATTCGGGCTGCTTTCTCCCCGGGGAAAGCGAGCTGCCATACATACGGCGCTACCCATATTTTGTTTTTTCCTGCATGCGTGTATTCATGTTTCCTGAGACTTAATGCCGTGTGGGATGGATTTTTTTTTACTTTATTCCAAGTCCCACGGGTATTTGATGGACATTTTTATCTATGCCTATACAATTTTGCCAGGAAAGACCCTTTTGTCAATCGTGGAATCTTTAACGTGCACACCCCAATGTAGTGTACACGAAGGGACCTCGGGACATATCTTTGGTGTAATACTAAGTGTGGTAAATCAAAACGCGTTAAACTACTCAGACATTAAGTGTTTTTTGACACATTTTTAAAACTTTTTAATGACTTTAAGTTTTCAAGGGATGATGGAAGTGAATTCCAAACTGATGTACCCGAAAAAGCAAGACTGGTCTTATAAAGGTCAATTCGTGGAATCGGTGGGATCAAGTTGAGCGACCCATATATGTGGGTAGCTTTATTAAATAATGATGTAATGTAAATCGGCACTTTAACGTAATACAATTTGTGCATGAAAATGGCTTTGTTTAACTTGAGATGCTTTTCCAGTGGAAGAAAGTTCAGCATTTTTAATTTCATATCTGTTGGGGCATTATCCTTTACGATGATCCCGCAGTGGGGCACTGCGGTTATGAAATTAAAGGCCCCTCCTGTTTTTGGAACCGCAGGAGCTTTCTAGTTTGCTGTTAGGTAGATTTTTGGTTCCTCTTTCCTGTCATGCTCTCTTTTTCTTCATGAATTCTTTTCTTTTTTCTGCCTTCTTGCTCATTCACCTGTATTTTTTCCAAAAAATCTCTTCTCTTGCCGCTTGTCTCGCGATTCATGTATAGTTTAATCTGTTAGTGTTCTGATGTAAGTCCAGCAGTAGATAGGTTAAGCCTATTTTAACATACTGGAAACTGGTAATCTTCCAGTAGGTATTAATTTAGTTTTACTAAAGCCTGCTGGGACACAAGTAATGGGTTAGTGCATTTGTAAACAGGAATCGCTTGACAAGTGGCCCCCTTCATCCCCCCCTTCCTCGTCCTGATATGGCTCTGCGTAGTCGGCTGGACGTTAAGCAACAAATAAACAAACAAACAAACTTTACGATGAGTTTAGCCGAGCGACGATAGAGAGAGTCTAACTTTTTCAAGTGGACATCACTGCTGCCATCCCAGAGCGTCGAAACATAATTGATGTGAGGCATTACATGAGCATGGTGGAACATTTCCAGAGTCCTTCTGTTCGTAAATTGCTTTAACTTGGATAGGAGGAAAACGTTCTTGACTACTTTCTTGCAAATATGCTGTAATTGTGCTTGCCACTTGAATTCACAATCAATAATTACCCCTAAAACGCGATGCTGTTGAACTTGTTTAATTGATTGCGTACCAATAGTAAGATTTAGCTTGAGTGGAGAAATCTGGTGTTTTTGTCTGGTTGCAATTAACATACTTTTAGTTTTTATTGGATGGACAAGCATAGCATTGGCACTACACCAGTTTGCTTGCTTGTTTGCTTAACGCCCAGCCGACCACGAAGGGCCATATCAGGGCGGTGCTGCTTTGACATATAACGACTACACCAGTTATTAACATCGTTTAAAGCTGTTTGAAGGGAGGACTCTATCACTGGAACAGACTGAATGAAGAGAAGAATCGTGAGCAAAAAAATCACTTCTTACATTACTATCAGAAATGTGCAGTGGCAGATCATTGATATGCAGACAGAACAAGATCGGCCCAAGCACTGACCCTTGAGGCACCCCGCATTTCACAGTCTCCTCAGTAGATATTTTACAGTTTAGGGCAGTATATTGAGATCTGTCCTGTAAATAGGAAGCAAAAAAGTTACACACTGAACTGTTTCTGATATGCAACTGTAATTTCTTCAATAAAATTGAGTGATGAACAGAATCAAACGCTTTTTTAAAGTCAAGAAACACAGCACCACTGATTTCAGATCGGTTTGTTGCAGACAACCAGGTGTCGCATAGCGTGGTAAGGGCGCTGTGACAAGAGTGAGTTGTACGAAAACCAGATTGAAATTGATGGAAAAGGTTTCTGCTTTCTATGTACGCGAGCAAATGTAAATGTTTGTGAATATGTTTTTCCAATGGTTTGGATAAAATGGGTAATAAGGAAATGGGTCTAAAATTATTTGGGTCGGATAAATTTCCACCTTTATGGAGTGGAATTACTTTTGCTCTAGGTACAGTATTTTGCTTTATGCAGAGATTATACACATAGGTGAGTGGCTCCACAATATATGGTAGAGCTAATTTGACCAAGTAAGCAGGAATCTTGTCAGGACCCATGGATTTTTTATTTTCAAGGCCTTCTAGCGCCTTACCTACCTCATGCACTGCCATGTCTGGAATAGTAAAAAAATCGTCTGGTTTACATTTGTCATTACAAAAATCATGTAATTTTGAGAGAGAGACTTCAAAATCAGAATCAGGACTGTACATCGCATTTTGCAGATTCATTTAGCCTATTGGCAAGGGACAAAAAGTGGTTATTAAAATCTTCAGGGGAGATGGTTGGGGCAGACCGATTTGAGTTCTGTTTAGATTTACCTAACATGTTATTAACAGCACGCCAAACTGTTGCAATATCTTTCTTGTCCTCGATTAATTTATTAAAATAATTTGCGTTTGCTTGACGTGTTAATTCTGTCATTTTATTCCTTTGTTTCTTAAAGTCAGACTTCATGTTGTTTGCTTTGTAGAGAGAGAGAGAGAGAGCGAGAAAGAGAGAGAAAGAGAGCGAGAAAGAGAGAGCGAGAGAGAGAGAGCGAGAAAGAGAGAGAGAGAGCAAGAGAGAGAGTGAGAGAGAGCGAGAAAGAGAGAGATAAAGAGAAAGAGTGAGAGAGAGAGAGAGAGAGAGAGAGAGAGAGAGAGAAGGAGAGTAGGAGATAGTACATTTGACACACTTACGGCACTTCGAGTCTACATCACAGAATGTGCCTTCTGTACACACATCTTTTTCGAGAGAGCATGGCATCCCCACTTGCGGTTCTGCATTGAAAAATAATAAAATTAATTAGCGGACTGATTATTTAGTTAGTTATTTATTCGTTGGAGATAGCCGCAGAAACGAAAAATTAAAGAAGAAGAAAGAAATGGCGAAAAGAAATATCAAAGAAACAGAAATAAAAGTGGGGAAAGGATATACGAAAATAACAAATAAAAGAAAAAAGAAAAAAAAAGGTCGACATTATAAGTTAAACAAGTCGCGTGAGGCGAAATTACAACATTTAGTCAATCTCTCAAAATCACAGAATGAACCTGAACGCATTGCATTTGTTCATGCACCAAAACATGACAGCTTCGTCAATGCCTGCGGCGGGGAAATCGCTCCCTTTTCCCGTGTAACACGAAATGAAATTGACAAGCCAGTATAGCGCAATGGCGTATTGCGGTAAGCAGGAAAGCGCGCTTTTCTGTATTCTTTTTAACTTACTGAGCTTGTTTTGAATACAACATATTATATCCATATGTTTTTTTAATCAGGCAATGATAAACAATAAGATGAAATCATTTTTGGGTTGATTTCTTAAATTCTAATCGTAGTACTAATTAACCTATTTTCGTTAATTGTGATCACATTTTAAGAGTAAATATGACATGTACATATTTTTAGATTCAGAATTTGATGAAGAACACGATGCAATCATTTTTATGCTTTCGATCTAAAATGCAATCCCATAGTCTGGACTTTGTCAAAGATTGCTTGACCAAAATTTCTGGTTGAAAAATGAGGGCGTACGGTGCCGCCTGAAATTTCACAAAAAGACAGATATGACGTCATCAAAGATATTTATCCAAACAATGATTGAAAAAAAACGTCTACGGATATCACACTCAGGAACTCTCATGTTAAGTTTCATGTGCACACCCACACAGACACACACCACAACCCTCTATGTTTAAACATTTCGTCAAAACTTCACTAAACGTACAAACAATTAGCAAAAGGGAAAATTACTAGATTCAGTCAATCTGTTTAACTCACAGAATGAAACTGAACGCACTGCATTATTTTCATGGAAACTGCTGTGAAATTGACAAGCCAGTATAGCACACTAGCTTTTGAGCTTAGCAGGAAAGCGCACTTTTCTGCATTTTTTTAAAACATTTTCTGAGCTTATTTCTTCTTTAATCCAAATATAACATATCTATCTCTTTTTTTAATAAGAAAACAATACAGAATAAGATGAACTCCGTTTTGAATCGATTTCTTAAATTTTAATTTAAACTTCCGCTCCTTGACGCACCCCCCCCCCCCCCCCCCTCATCTTCCCCCCTCCGCCCTTGTGGGCCACACACAGACTCTCACCCCAGAGATGTACTCAGTGACTCTCCCTCCATTCTCTCGCAGACATTCCAAAGATAACGACTGTTCACGAGTCTCGTACATTGGGCAAAACCAGGGGGGCCATTTACTTTCCTCTTTTTCATACAGGTCAACAGACACATACATACATTTGATATCACTTAACGGACATCAACAATACAGTTGTCTGTGGACTTCTCCACACACATTAACATTACAGTAATAAAATGAAAATAAAAACCCTAAAACTAACATCGGTAACAAATCAACACACAATTCAATCAATTACAACATGTTATTTAACGAAAACACATAAGCCCCCCTTTTTCAATGAAGTGAAAGAATACACATACGTCCAACGACGGAAACGTACGATGGAAATATGATCAGGTGATAATAAGCAAACATCATGCATTTGATAAGGCATAGTAGAAGTCTTTATCGACATAGGACGAAATCCAGCAAATTGCCATGGGGGTGGATAGGGGTTGGTTGGTGGGACAAATAATGTTCAATTTCCGATGCGCGCACTTCAATGCTGCTGCCGCTGCTTTGCCGCTAATGCAAGAGCGCGCGTGTATCCTCTGGCACTCCCTTGCCAGAAAGTTTGGCGCCAAAACCTCCACTACAACACCCTCCCCCCCCTCCTTATTTCTAGGCCCCGCCCACATCCGCTATCTCCATTCCTTCCCCCCTTTCTCACCATCCTTGTCCAGTCCTAAATACCATCGCCTCACCTTCAGTTTAAAAACAATTTATCGTTCCTCTAAACTGACACTTAAACTTCCGCTCCTTGACGCACCCCCCCCCCCCCCCCCTCACCTCCCCTCATCTTCCCCCCTCCGCCCTTGTGGGCCACACACAGACTCTCACCCCAGAGATGTACTCAGTGACTCTCCCTCCATTCTCTCGCAGACATTCCAAAGATAACGACTGTTCACGAGTCTCGTACATTGGGCAAAACCAGGGGGGCCATTTACTTTCCTCTTTTTCATAAACAGACACATACATACATTTGATATCACTTAACGGACATCAACAATACAGTTGTCTGTGGACTTCTCCCAACCAAGGAAGCCCTTCCTTTGCCCAATAGACGAGAATCGGTAATCAGTGTTTAGGTAAATTATCGGAGAAAAGAGATCTGTACTTGTCTATAATATTATTTGGTATTTGGTCTAAGTACCTTAAGTAACAGGTGCTTGCCCAGTCTCCCATGAGTTTAACAATTTCCCCCGGGACTCCGCAAGACATAGCCCACGTTGCGCCACCCCTTCTAAAACTGTGACTACTAAAATTCCCCGCAGCAGCTGCAGTAACAAGACGCAAGCGTTTATTAAATTTGGAACCTTTGAGTGGAAAGGCTTGGGACTTCGAGGGTGCCGCGCCCAAGATCCGAAACATTGCAGTTACCGCAGTAACGGGGCACAGAGGATGATCCAATAACACAGGTAATCTGATAGCTAGTGTTTTTTCTTTGCGTTGGATCGTTTTACTCCACGTCACCACAATTGTAACACAGTCATGTTCGGTCATAAGGAAGCTGTCTCTAGTCAGCTGTTTTGTCGGGTCAAAAGTGCCATCGTCTTGAAAGAGGTTTGACTTCCTCAACAGTCCAAAGAAAAGAACCAAACAAGCCGCCCAAAACACACAGTCTTCAGCATACAAAAAGTTTAGTTCTTTGCGAATTGATAGTAGCACTTCAGGAGTAATCGGCGTCTTTCTCGTAGGAGGACACCCCATGCATTTGTCAATTCCCTTCAGGGTGGTTTTGACATACCAAGAGTCTCTATATGGGTGCTGTTCGCCACATTCCAAATGAAGAATGCGAATTATGTTGAGGTACTGTTTCACCGACGCTGGTTTGATGCGCCTCGCAAGGAACGCAGCATACTGTGCCACAGTTTGCTCTGACGCTGGCACCGGAAGAATGTTCATAGAGTCACAGAACTGTAGGTAGGAATTTAAGTGAGTCTGGTAAGTCTTTTTGGTACTGTCCGCAAAGTTCAGGGCGCGATAACCTGCCACCTCTCTCTTCAGTTCCGCACCCAGACTAGCGGTAGCCACACCTGCAACCAAGAAAGGCAAGCGTCGCACTTGACATATGATCTTCCCAAAAGATTGCGGGTCTGCGTCCGTGGTGGTACCATGATAACAAGTCCACTAATTGGTCCAACTTCCCTTCGTGGAGGCGTGATATACTGTCAGCCATAATATTAACCGATCCTGCCACATGCACCGCAGAAATATTACAATTTGTCTTAGCACATTCCCACGCCATTTTTCGTAACAGACAATTAACGTAAGTGTTCGTCGATCGTCCTTTGTTTATGACACCTTTAGCAACAGTACTATCAGTGTGGAAAACCACGCTTTTTCCTGCCCACAAGTGCGACCAGCGTTCAACTGCTTTCACGACTGCAATGATTTCTTTGAAATTTATGTGCAGGTTTTTTGCTGCGGGAATGTCCTTTTCAAAACAAGTATAAACCCAGTCACTTTGGTAAAAGGCTCCTGCTGCTGTATTGCACGCATCGACATACACATGCTGCGTAGCATGTTGATGAAAATACACGGTACCATTGAACACTGTAAGAAAAGCCAACCACCATTGCAAGTCTTCATGAAAGGCTTTTGTAAGTCTAGTTTTGTGCTTTTTCTGCTGCAAAGGTTTTTATGCGTCAAGTATGCGACGGAGAAAAAATCTGCCTCCCCGAACCACACATGACGCCCAGTTGAGAGAGCCTGCGAGGCTCTGTAGCTGCTGCTTGCTTGCGCGTTGTTTCCGCTGAAACTGCTGTAGCTTCTGTCGTAGCTGTTGTATCTTATCGTTGCCCAACGACAGTGTGCAGGCCTGGGTGTCAATGTCCACCCCCAGGAAGGTGATGCGCTGGGTAGGCCCCACCACTTTCTTCCAACTGATGTTAAATCCTAATTCTCTGAGTAATCTAATCAAGGTAAAAAGCATTTTTTCACACTCTTCTTTTGTTTCTGTTGCTAACAAAAAATCATCAATATAGGCCACTACTCCACTCATTCCTCGTCTAATCATACACCGTCTCACAGCCTGTGAAATCCTATGGAAATGAGCGGGACCTACGTTACTGCCAAACGGCAGTCTGCTGTCAAAAAGATAAGTAGGTGTTTTGTCATCACCAAAAACCCATTTGAGTCCAGTTACCTGATAGTTCTCTGGGTGGATACACACAGATCTGTATGCTGCTTGAAGATCAACTTTAGCGCACCAATATCCGCTCTTTGCTAATTTACAGGCATCTCTTAATGTTTGAAATTTAACACTTTCCGGTATTGAGTAATCGTTCATTGCTTGTCCATAAGGTCTGCTGCCATCGTGAATGAGTCTGATTTCTTTATCGTTTTTTGGTATAGCTGCCAAGGCACTAACTATGGTAGGCTTCTTTGAAGCAATAACGTAGTTTCCTTTATTTATCTGATCTATGAGTTCCTGCTCTACTGCTACTTTATGCTGTATCGCTGATTTGTGGTTCTTATGTTCTACTGGTGTTACTACACTGCCTCTTGCAATAATGCGAAAACCGTGTTCTATGCCATCCAACAAAAAGGGCTTATCGCTATCATCTACCAGCTCATTTTGCCAAATATGAAGTTTTGCGCTAATGGAAGAACTACCACAGAGAAAGTTACAATTGTCAGGGTTCTGTGCTGCATAAGGACTAGAGTGGTTGGGGCCTACCTTGGCCGTAGAGACAATTTGCTGTGCTGGATCCTATATCAGGGGGTGGCTGCCAGGGTTCGCTGAGTGCTGGGTTGTGGGATGGTCCTTGCCGCAGCTGCTGCACGCGTGCTCGTAGATACAACGTGGACCATAGGCGCATGACCCCTTGTTGTACTGCAGGCACACCTCTTTGCCCCCGGGTCCTGTCGGTCGCTGTCGATGCGCGCCACTGGCTCCGCCGTTGCCGCCAGACTTCTTGATGGTTGGCGTAGCCCGCTCCCGAAGCACAACTGTCGCCAGGTGTGGTGCTTCGGTCCCCCAGGACAATTTGTCGGCCGCCTGACGCTGTCGATATTCGTCGTCGAAGATGAGCACAGACTGCCAGGTGAAACGGCAGCCTAACTCCCCCACCATCTCTGTGTAGCGTAGATAGGCCGCTACATCAAAGTCTTTATCCCGGGACAGGAGTGTGGCCATGATTCTGGCATTTGCCACAATCCAGGCGGAGGGTGACACCCGATCTAACTTCGGCTTTGTATTGGGTAATTTGATTGTCACCCCTCCGCCAAGAGACACCTCCTCCTCCACAGCCAACGAGGATGAAACAAAATCGATGATTTTTAATCCCTCACCTTTGGGTCTTGCCGGCGTCACTGGCGAACCGTCCATGTTGAGTCGCCCCAACAATTCCGCCAAACCACTGGCACCTCTGGCGGTGTCGTTGCTCATGGGGCCTCCCCCATCTTTTGCTTGCAGGGTTTTAATCCCTGCCCAAAGCAGGGCAAGATGCCCCCTTTTCATGTTGGCACTCAGGGAGTCCAAATCCTCCGGCTCGACACATTTGAGGGCCGCCAACGAATCGAACCCCTCTTTGACGAGGACGCTGGTCACCGCTGAAGGAAGGCTTGACTCCTTACACCATTGTTCTATTTCGGACATGATCACCAAATAATGTTCAATTTCCGATGCGCGCACTTCAATGCTGCTGCCGCTGCTGCCGCTGCTTTGCCGCTAATGCAAGAGCGCGCGTGTATCCTCTGGCACTCCCTTGCCAGAAAGTTTGGCGCCAAAACCTCCACTACAACACCCTCCCCCCTCCCTCCTTACTTCTAGGCCCCGCCCACATCCGCTATCTCCATTCCTTCCCCCTTTTTCACCATCCTTGTCCAGTCCTAAATACCATCGCCTCACCTTCAGTTTAAAAACAATTTATCGTTCCTCTAAACTGACACTTTAATTAGCATTTTGAGATATGTAATGACCAAACTTGTTAATTAATTTTTAAGCTTCCAAGCTGAAATGCAATCATCAATCCCATAGTCCGGGCTTTGTCGAAGATTTCAATCAATTTGATCGAAAAATGAATAAAATATAAGAATTACCTGTTCAAATTTTCTTTTTTTTCCAAGTAAAAAAAAAAATCTGGTAGAAGAGGATCGAACCCGTGACCACCAATGAAAGGAAAAGCGCTACCAACTAAGCTATTTTGTCGCACGGTTGGCGAGTGAGATTTCAACTTCAAATACTACACTTGAGTTCTCGAGCGTGGGGATCGAGTCAGTATGTATGTCCTGTTCTGTTTATCTCACTGTTCGAGGGAAGTTAAGTTAATAACTGACCATATATGCTACGGTTCACTTCGTATAAGTTTGGAATGCAATACACTGTATCAAGTTGCGTTAATTTCAAGCGTGACCAACATTATGTTGTTGCCTGGCTCTGAAATGCATTGACAAATCGCCGATTGCATAACATGATCTCCTTACACAGAATCCTAAATTCTCAATGACATACAAAGGATTTTATACGAGAGGACGACGATGGACGGTTTATTATACAAAGGGAAGCAAGCGGTTAAAAACGGGCGTCGATAGAGCCAATGAACAGTGATATCAACTTGCAGTATTCATTGACTTGTGATGAAACGAAATGACTTACTACATATGTCTCCCTCGCAGCGGGTGCCTGTCATGCATTTGTCTGCGGGTTCCGAGCATTGCTGTCCGGCTTTCAACACTTGGATAACATGATTAACATGGACAATATTATAATCACATCACAATAGTTCTATTATCAACACTTGGATAACATGAATAACATGGACAATATTATAATCACATCACAATAGTTCTATTATCAACACTTGGATAACATGAATAACATGGACAATATTATAATCACATCACAATAGTTGTATTATCAACACTTGGATAACATGAATAACATGGACAATATTATAATCACATCACAATAGTTCTATTATCAACACTTGGATAACATGAATAACATGGACAATATTATAATCACATCACAATAGTTGTATTATTAACACTTGGATAACATGAATAACATGGACAATATTATAATCACATCACAATAGTTGTATTATTAACACTTGGATAACATGAATAACATGGACAATATTAGAATCACATCACAATAGATAACATGAATAACATGGACAATAATTTATTAGAATCATATCACAATAAATAACATGAATAACATGGACAATATCATAATCACATCACAATAGTTACATATCAACATTTGGATAACATGAATAACATGGACAATATTAGAATTACATCACAATAGCTACATAGCAAAACGATTCCCAGATAATCTGACGATTTCTGTGTTTAAAGTATGCAGATAGAGATAATTATTGAACTCTCTTTAATAAAAAAAACATTCTCGGGAATAAAAAAATGTTTGTATACTACAAGCAAAGAATGAAAAAGTCACGTGATGTGAAGTGATATGAAAACATCAACCTGTCGGCCTGAATCTAAAATAAACCAACACTGAAAACCTGGGATCAGCCATCATCCCAACTTGTGAGGCTTGACTAGCCAAAACCCCAAAACCGAGACGAAAATGTGCTCAAAATTAAAGAAAGTCTGCATCGTAGAGACCAGCGGAGCCTGTCTCGGTCTTTTAGTTTTGGCTAGCGAAGTAATTACACGTGTCGTCATTGGAGACTAAATACTCCTCGGTTGTCAGTGTTGATCATTTAGTTTCAGGCCGACGGAGTGAGTAAATGTTTTGAAATCGCTTAACGCGCCTTGTTTCATCTGTTGTTAAACTTTTATTTATAATTAGAATGTCGAGAATTGTATTGAACAAATTAATTTGTTATCTTTTAAGCTTCCGAGTTGAAATGCGATCCCATTGTCCGGACCGAGTCAAACCTTTTAACAACAACAAAAAAGAGGTCGCCAGAGTGCCGTTAAACTTCTTTTTACCGCCGGATATGACGTCATCAAAGACATTTATCCTAAAATAAAATATAAAAAACGACTTGAGATATTATCTGTAAAGTTTCAAAAAGATATGTTCAGTACTTTTTAAAGAATTGCTGAGCATCCAAACACACACAGAGACACACACACAACCACAAACACACACAGACACACACACAACCACAAACACACAATTAAGCTTACCACAAGTACTGTTCTCTGAAATAACATAGCCTTGAAGACACTGACATTTCTTCTTGTCACTGCATGCGGAATGGGAGTCTTCACAGGCACTCGACCCGTTGTTTGGATCACACTCCCCTCCCGGCTTTCCTTTCTTTGGGACTGTTGACAGAGAAAAAACATGACTTCAGGGTTAAAGGGATTATATCAAACAAGAAAACTGTAGCTTGAGATTTACTGGCCGATGTGAATGCGTGATATAATGTGTAAAAAAATTCCATCTCACACGGCATATTGTAAACGCCATGAGCCTCCCCAAATAGGAGAGGGTATGTGCGTAAAAATACTCACTAATAAAAAAAAATATCAAATTTCTCCAATAGCTATACAGTTGAGGTCGATGGGTTGTAAGTATGTGACCACACACCAGGAATACCTAAAAATAAACGTTTGAGCGCTGAGTTTCTCAAATTGAAAACGGCTGTGTTTTGAGTGGGCATCCCAGACTGTAATTAACTCACATTGTGACGTTCTTTGCGTGCGTCTTTATTTTTGTCCTACCTTAATTTCGACCCTGAGTATTTCGTGCGGTATTCCTGGAGAGACAGATTTGAAATTGAGACGGGTGCTACAGAGTTCCTTTTGGGAGTTAAATATATAACAACCCACACGAGGAAGGTCTCAAAGTAAGTGTTTGAGCGTTCTATTTTTTTCAAATCTGAATGCTTTGTTTGGTATTCATTGCAGACCGTGATATTCTCCAACTGACATTGTGTTGTTTCTGTTGTGCGAAGCGTTTTAGCCCTGTATGGCACGGATTTTGCATGCGTAAGCTAGACTGTAATACCCCCATTCCACACAACCGTTCTAGGTCCCGTTCCCGTACCGACCAAGGAACGGTGCGTACACGAGAGGGATCGGGAGGGAACCACAATGGAACGTAAATGATCGTTAACGGAACTGCTTTGAACGGTAGGGTCGGTAGGGACGGTTGAGTTTGGGCTGCATGTTCAAAATTGTAGCCGTTCCCCTCCCGATCAAAATGAACGGTAATGGAACCTTAACCCCTTAACGGAACGCTTGGATCGTTAAAGGAACCTAAAACAACGGTAACGCAACGGTAACGCTCTCACACACTGAGTTGTCATACCCACATTCCAAACAACCGTTCTAGGTCCAGTTCCCGTACCGACCAAGGACGGCTGCCACTATGGTCAGACGCTGCTCAAAGATGCCCAAAACGGCCGTTTACGCAGCGTTCCATTGTTGTGGCAGCCGTCCTTTGTCGGTACGGGAACGGGAACGAATGTGTGGAATGTGGGTGTAGTTTGATTTCCTAAATCCAACGGTCTTAATCTGCTTTGACGAATGGGTATATATGAAAACTAAATTCAATAATGATGACGACCGGAAGTCCGGACTCTTGACAGTAGAGCTGGGCGAAGCAAACCGCTCGCTGATTAAAATTCATTTAATTATTTGGCATAGTTTAGGAGCAGTTTTGAGCAAATAATTGAAGGTGTTTCTAAATTTCAGTACAGCAAATGTCTCTTGGACTTTTTAAGGTCCAAATCGTCAGAAAACTTTTCAAAATGGCGCCTTCGGTATACTATCTTTAACTTTCAGAAGACAGCTCTGTGTCCTTTCCCTGTCAAGGAAGGGAAGGATAACATAAGACGTACTAATCAGAACGTTACTTTAGTATTGCTTCAATTTGGGCACATTCCTATTTATTAAGAAATCATGTCCACCGCCACATATCTGTACAAGCAGCAACGTTGGATATGGAAATCCTTCATCTGTAAAAACATAAACCAGCCTGGCATATCTTACTGTACAGAGTGGTAATGTAATGTTGTGTTCATTTTGTAGGCGGGGAAATAGCTCGGTCCGTAGCGGCACAGGCTTGAAAATTGTGTTGACTCCCCACTAGTAGCGGAAGAATGCAAGATACGACAGTCACTATCAACGCGGGTTGGACCCCCTCGTTTGGCGAGGGATTTATTTCCCAGAGAAAACTTTGTGCAGACTCCCCTTGGTGTCCAAAATGCCCCGTGTGCACGCATGCGCACGATAAAGATCCCAAGCTCACAGCGAAAGTCTCAGGGCTTGGAAACATGAATACACGTACGCTTGCAGGAATAATGTGTTTGGCGACTGCATGCTATCCCCAGGGAAAGCAGCCTTAATTTCCTTGAGAAAATGCCCCAAAGACAATAAGATTGACCAAATACCATTAGTCTGCCAAATCTATCCAGAAACAAATATTACTGAGTGCGGCAACGCCACTAACGTTTTGTGTAATGTGTCAAATAGAAAAGATGCTGTTATTCCTCGTGCAGGGATGGGACTCTCTTGTGATGAAAAAAGAGGAAATACCTTTTTTCTAGGGAGATTTTTTTTGTAAATGGTACATTAAAATCTGTGCAATTTGGTGCATTCTGAAAGTAAAATTATATTTGTTTGGATCAGGTAAAAAAGACTTTCTCCTCACTCCCCCCCCCCCCAAAAAAAAAAATCAACAACAACAACAACAACAAACAACCAAACAAAAAAAAACCACTTTCACACAACAATGATAGCATTGTAATGGTGCATATTTACGTAATGAACCATGTATTCAAAATACAATACTGGCAATAGTATGACGCGGAAAAATAGATTACTCCAGCAGAATTCGTAAGTTGTGTCCACGAGTCCCACCCCTGCACGTGACAGTGTGGACAAAGTATCAACATGAGCGTGTATGCAGGGAGGACCATGCAATGAAACATGCTTAATAAACACATGTTTTGCGCTTCTAACATCAGTAGTGCTCGAATTTCAGTAAAGCCTCTGATTCGTTCGACCTATATATCGCTGCACAATGCTTTGGGCACCGAATTTTGGGTAAAAAGGCTTCGCGAAGTCTTACAGAAGTCAAGTTTGGGATCCATCGAAGACATTTTTAAGAACTTCAAAAGAAGTGTTTGGCAAATTGTCCAGCACTTCCGAAACTTCTTTTGCAATTTCAGCAAAAGGGATACATTTACCCAAATCTTGTATGGCCAAAATGGCTGACACTGTTATTCCCAATTCAGCAAACGCGCGAATATTGCCGGATTTTGTATGGTCTTTTCGGCAAATTTGCCCAAAAGGCGGTATTCTTATGGCCTTTTCAGCAAATTCGCCCCAAAAATGGCGGAATTTCATGGCCTTTTCTGCTTTCCAACATTGCCAGAACTTCTATGGCCGGTCATTACGGCAACTTTGCCAAAGTAAACATATCCGTGCAACAGCCCTTCGTGTGCTGGAAATGTATTCTCTTGTTTTCTGATCGCTGTGTGTGTTTATACGTACAGCAGATTTGTGTGTCGATGTCCTCATAGGTGTTTGCTGTGTCACACAAGCACGTGCTATCCACGCACTTCGCTCCCCACACACACAGAGGCATGATGCTGGTAGTCGAGCACACGCTTCCAACGCGTTTTTCTGAGAGAAGAAACACAGCTAATAGGTATACTAACATATTCAAGACACACTCCTCCCCATGTAAACAGGCCTTCTGAAAGGATGTACAGCAAAAGAAAAGTAATAACAAAAAAATCCGTCGCGATATAACCTTGAATGGTTGAAAACGACGTTAAACACCAAATAAAGAAAGAACAAAAAAATGTATTTGCGTCATTTTAGTTGTTAGTTGTATTCTTAAAAGTTTCACAGTAAAATATGTTGCACAGCGAATGGGAAAATCTTATAATATATCGGTATCTTTATTTGCATTATTTGAGTATTTTGACTAATTAGCGTAACAAAGTGACCCGTTTCTATGTCAGCTAGAAGTCGTAGCTGTAACAAAATATCGGGTTGATGACTAACACCATCACATTATTAACAACAACAAATCATCTGTGTGTGACAGCAATTAACGCACGCGTTATTCAGTCACTATACTCACTGCAGACCCCCGTCGCGTCACAGACAGTGCTGACATCACAGTTACTTTTCATCGCTCCACTGCAGTCTCCGCCAAGAGGTAGTCCTGAAATAAAACCTTATTTAAACACACTCTTTCTCGTTAAAGCAGTTCAGCTAACCTGTCAATATATATCTCTATGTAATGCATACTTAACTTTAGCGGGGATGTAATTGGTTGATGATTCCATGATAAAAAGCAGAGTTATTAAGTTATTTAATCATTAGAAAAAACTGTGTGAAGAATTTTTTCTTGTCGTTTTTTGTTCTCCACTGACCGCAGTGATCGTATTTTAGACTATCAAGCGTAGAAAATACGGCGAAATTGTATGGGTTCCCATGTCTGTTAGAAAATTATATCAAGCGTACAAAATACGGCGAAATCGTATGGGTTCCCAGGCCTATTTAGACTATCAAGCGTACAAAATACAGCGAAATCGTGTGGGTTCCCAGGCCTATTTAGACTATCAAGCGTACAAAATACGGCGAAATAGTATGGGTTCCCAGGCCTGTTTAGACTGTCAAGCGTACAAACTACGGCGAAATCGTGTGGGTTCCCAGGCCTGTTTAGACTGTCAAGCGTACAAACTACGGCGAAATCGTGTGGGTTCCCAGGCCTGTTTAGACTGTCAAGCGTACAAACTACGGCGAAATCGTGTGGGTTCCCAGGCCTGTTTAGACTATCAAGCGTACAAACTACGGCGAAATCGTGTGGGTTCCCAGGCCTGTACTGTCAAGCGTACAAACTACGGCGAAATCGTGTGGGTTCCCAGGCCTGTTTAGACTGTCAAGCGTACAAACTACGGCGAAATCGTGTGGGTTCCCAGGCCTATTTAGACTGTCAAGCGTACAAACTACGGCGAAATCGTGTGGGTTCCCAGGCCTGTTTAGACTGTCAAGCGTACAAACTACGGCGAAATCGTGTGGGTTCCCAGGCCTGTTTACGCTGTGCAGTCCCTGGAGTTTGCACGAGCTGATGAAAGTCTCACTTCCTCCCGTTCGGCTCACCATCTCATACCTGACCTGGATTTAACTTGCGGCAAGACCCATCCCTCCACTTGGTCACATACCAACAATTAGCTCTCTGTGTGCTCTCTGCTCTCAAAATTCCAATTCACCCCAGCACGCAGTCAGTTTTTTTTGTGTTTTTTTTGGTGGACCTTTAGAGGGTCCCCTGACCAGAAAGACTTTTAGAAGTTCTGTGCGACCTTTGCAAATCCTTTTAATTAGTCATATCGGTTTCATTTTCTCCGTCAATTTGCGTTGGTGTAGATCTGGCAAAAACTTCTCGTCTTCAAAATCTAGCAATGTGTACTTTCGTATTCATTCTGCATGGAAAATAGACGATGATTACTGTCTGAAAACCAATCCTGACATAGCGCACGCAAACAAAAAATTAGTACATCTGGGGACTCGCTCTTGTCATGTTTGTGCGTCGCGGGACCCCCTTTAGGAATTCCTAGTACGTTCCCCGGCTTCATAGGACGCAGGGATGCCTAGTTTGGGAGGCCCTGATCGTTTCATATAAGAAACCTTTTTGATACGTCTGATAATTAAATGAAACTCACGGCATAGGTTTCCCTCTGCACAGACAGTGTGCAGCTTACAGTTCCCTCGGTTCTTTCCCTGGCAGCTTTCCCCCACTTCAAGTTCTGTGAATTGTACCACACAACACTTTACTAGAAATGACTGAAATAATAAGATATATTTTGAAGTGTTCCAGAAATTGCTTTCCACACACACACACACACTCGCACACGAAGACACACACACACACACACACACACACACACACACACACACACACACACACACACACACACACACACACACACAATCACACACAAGCCACCACACTCGTGTCGATTCCCAGTCTATCTGAAATCCTTTAGTCAAAACTTTGTTAAATGCAGTTACTGCATAGAATGTTTGATAATAGAGAAAACAAAACACCCCTTCGTACTCAATAACCAGCGTGTTGCAATCGGTGTGAATTGGAATCTCGAGTTGGCCGAGGATTGTGTGTCCTAGAATCTACATTCTGCAGACTCATCAGTGTTCCCACTGGCAACCCCGTGTGCACGGAAGCGCACGATAAAGGTCCTACTTTTACAGTTAAAGTCTCAGGGATTGGAAACATGAACACAAACATGCATGTTTTCCATTTTAAGACCTGATTTTCTCAGGGTTGTGTAGGTCTTAAAAAAAGGAATCCACTGCTTATGACGCTATCCCCCCCCCCCTCAATCACCCGGTACCCCCCCTCCCCCCCGAAAAAAAAAGAGACCTGTTCCAGCTGCATGATATTATGTTCACGAGAACTCCTTATGTGACCTGTATCAATCCATTTAGTTATTCAAACCTAAGAATATTTTACATATTCAAACTTTCATAACACCCAACCTCCTTCCAACCACCATCACTACTAGTCTGTTTGTTTGTTTGCTTAACGCCCAGCCGACCACGACGGGCCATATCAGGGCGGTGCTGCTTTGAAATATAACGTGCGCCACACACAAGACAGAAGTCGCAGCACAGGCTTCATGTCTCACCCAGTCACATTATTCTGACACCGGACCAACCAGTCATAGCACTAACCCCATAATGCCAGACGCCAGGCGGAGCAGCCACTAGATTGCCAATTTTAAAGTCTTAGGTATGACCCGGCCGGGGTTCGAACCCACGACCTCCCGATCACGGGGCGGACGCCTTACCACTAGGCCAACCGTGCCGGTCTACTAGTCTGACATACTCAACATCCACCAAATGTTTTTAGACGAGTAATAAACAGGGCTCTCAGGCCGATTTTAATGCACAGTCGGTACTCCCGGGCCAAATTTGGTTTCATTTGACAGACAAATGCATATAGTCTATGAAACAACCTTTCTAGGTACCCAAAAGTGGCAACAGCTATACGCACTTTTAAGGCAAAGTAGCTCAGATATTTTGACAAATGCATTTTTAGAAAAAATCACTTTGTTGCTAAAAACGGCAATATCAGCTTAACCGCAGGCAGCAGAGTAAATATTTCTGAGTGAAAGTGTTAAACAGCAAGTGAAAAGATTGTTTGGGTGCTAAAAAAAAAAAAGCAAAAGTATCAACGGAAAGTTTGTACACACATGACCCCGATGTGACCCCAAAATATGACGGGGGTAAACCAAACTAGGGTTATGTTGGCAGATAATCAAATTGTTTAAGTGTTCAAAGTTGCAAAGCTCTAGCTTCAAAAAAGCCTCAATGTTAGGTTATTATGAATCGAACATGTCCCCCTAAAACCCCAACACTTGAGGAGGGTCAATCAATCTAAGTCAGGTCGGGAGATTATCAAACTCTAGAAGTGTGCAAGGATTCAAAGCTCTAGCTTCAAAAACTTCTGAGATAAACTCAACGTTAAGTTTTTATGAAACGACCATGACCCCGCTGTGATCCTAAAATTTGACGAGGGTCAACCAACCTGGAATCACTTCGTGCGATCATCAAACCCTATACGTGTGCAAAGTAGCAGAGGTCTTGCTTGAAAAACATCTTAGATATAAACCTCAACGTTAACTTTTTTGTCGACGGACGGACAGACGGACACATATAAATCCTAAAACTCACCAATTACTCAGGTGAGTCAAAAATGGAAACATTCAGGAATGCCTCACAAATACCAAAATAAACCTCATCGTACCATGACATATAAAGATGAAACTTAAATTACACATCGTGCATCACACATTTAGAACAATATCCTTTCTCCACTGATTAAAAATAACAGGAAGCACTGTTCAACTAGATATTAGACTGCTATATGACAAGAAGAGATAATCGAAGCAAGACTCCCAGTTGAACTTTACATGTGTACTCACTGCATGTGCGACTGACGTCACAGACTGTTCCTGTTTCGCAAGATATTGTCTTACCATGACAGAATTCTCCCACCGGTAGTTCTGAAACAGACGCAATGAAAAACAAGAAAAGCAAATGCTTGCACACAACTCGCCTTCGTTACCCCCGCCCCTCCCTGAACCACCTAACCCCTTACAAGACGCCCTTCCTTTTAAGACCCCAAACCCCCGATAAGACATTTTTAAGACCCTGTTTTCTAAGATGATCTGTTCATAACCTCTGTAAGTTTACCCCCATTATAAGACCTGATGTTCTCAGGGTTTTGTCGGTCTAAAAGGAGGATTCCACTACCCGCTGTGACCCTAAAACTTGACGAGGGTCAATCACACTTAGGTCAATTCGGGAGCTTATCAAACCCAAGAAGTGTGCAAGGTTTCAAAGCTCTAGGTTCACAAACATCCGAGATAACTTCAACGTTAAATCTGTATGAAACGAACTTGACCCTGCTGTGACCCCAAAATATGAAGAGGGTCAAGCAAACTGGGGTCACTTCGTGAGATCATTAAATCCTAAAAGTGTGCAAAGTGTCAGAGGTCAAGCTTGAAAAAACATCCGAGATAAACTCAATCAGGCATGGGAATTGAATAATGTAAAAAAGGCGGAAAATTTATAACTGAAGACGCGGACACTTTTGCATTTTCGGCGGAACAAAAAAAGAATTCGGCGGAAATCCGCCGTTCGGCGGACAATCCCCATGCCTGTCAATGTTAAGTTGTTTGTCCACGGACATACGGATGAATCAGGTGAGTCAAAAATAGAATAGCTGGATATACTTCACAAACGCGCCTTGCAAAATTGTTACATATCATCAGAAAACGACCCATAACAATACCCAGAGAGTCAAAACGACCCATAACAATACCCAGAGAGTCAAAAGGCGCATCGAGACTACAATATACCTAAAGCAGGCGTGAAAGTCACTGCAAGTGAAATCCAGCTTGCCGATGTAATAGCCGGTGTAGGAGGCATAAAAGACTTCCAGGAAAAAAACACTGGGAGTGTATTTTTCCTAGGAAAGAAACACTGCAATCTCGGAAGGGGAGTGTTATTTTCCCAGGAAAATTACACTGGCGCCAGGAAAATAACACTGCCACTACGGCGGCAAATAAGACTGCCAGGAAAACAACACTGCGTGAATTGTTCATCCTCCCCATGGACTCAGATCGGCATCGACATCACATCAATGCCAGAATCTCCAGGTGGTTTCAGCAGTATCGTTGTTGCTGTGGACTATTTTACGAAATGGCCGGGGTGGAAGCCAAGCCCCTGCCATCAAAGTCGGCAAAAGACACTGCAAGGTTCCTTTATGAACTGATCTGTCGTTACGGGTGTCCCAAGATACAGATTAATGACCAGGGAAGAGAATTCGTGAATCAAGTGTCTGCTGAGCTTCACAGGCTGAGTGGAGTGAAACAAAATATAACAAGCGCCTATCGTCCACAAGCCAATGGCCTTGTACATGTTGAGAGAAACAACCAAACAATCCAGTCTTCGCTGCTGAAAACTCTGCGTGATGAAGAAGATTGGGTTGATGCTTTACCAGGTGTGTTGTTTGCCTTCAGAACGAGCGCACAGAAAAGCACACGGTACACCCCTTTCTTTTTGCTATATGGCCGACAAGCCCGACTACCGATTGGGGACGAAATTGACCCCATCTGCTCATCCAGCACCGATGGCAACGACGTTAATGTCAGCGTCTTCGAAGGTTGTGAAGACACGTCTTGTCCTGATGATATCAAGCAAAGGCTGGACAGTATCAGGCAGCTGTCCACTGTCATGAAAGACACAGTTTCAGAGAACATCACTCAGGCGCAAGACAGACAGAAACGTGACTACGAAGAGCGCCACGGCCAAAAGCGAATGTTTGTGGTGGATGAGCAGGTACTTCTGTGGAATCTGCGTCGCGCGGATAGGAAAGGGGGGAAAATGAAGGCTCCGTGGCAAGGTCCCTATGTGGTACATGCTGTCAATCAAAATCAGACTTACATTTTGAAAACCCCTGACGGCACAATCTTAAAGCAAGCAGTACATGGCGTTAATCTAAAGCCGTACAAAGCTGCAAACGACTGCGGTCCACAAACTTCAATGAATACTGGTGCCAGTGTTCCGCAGAGTTCATCGACTGACGACGCCAACATTTTCGACACTTCCTGCAGTGCCAGTGCTAGTGTTCCCAAGAGTTCATCGTCTGATTACGTCAACATCAATCAGCAGTTGATGCAAGACGGGAAAGGTGAATTGTGCTCAAGCAAGAGAAAGCGACAGAACAGAGCCGAACCTGTTTATGACTCTTCCAAACGGGTGAAACCTGACCGTTCATCAGAACCACACATTGTTAGGGTTGACCCTGCGCCTCCAAAGCAGTTTACCCCCAACGAACTCCACATGGAGAAGACTGAAATGCAAGACTCTGGGGTTAGCCGCAGCTAAAAGAATGCCCTTCAGACCGAAAACGAAAGTGGGTGCTCCGCGTCAAACAGAAACAATTATTGGTGACGGGAACTGTTTTTTCAGAGCGCTAAGCCTGGAGGTCGCAGGGTCTCAAGATTTTCATGAAAAGATCCGACGCGCAGTTATAGAAACCATCAAACACAACGAAGACATTTTGGGCCGTTATATTGGTATGGACACAGAAGAATACCTCAGATCGAGAAAGATGGCAGCAAATGGTATCTGGGCTACGGAAACAGAGCTCATGGCAGCTGCCATGTACCTGAACACCACGATCAGCGTGTATACTCAAAGGTGGCTCGATCACAACCCTGACAACAGAGCTGAAACCCAAGAGAGAATGTATTTGGTGAACCTCTGTGCGCACAGGGTTGTTCCATGCGAGTGTTAAACGTGTTCTCAAAGAATTTTAATCATTTTTGTTTGCAAGTGCACACTTAAACTAGAGCAGTCTTTTTTCCCTGGGGTAGTGTTAATTTCCTTGGCGTAGTCATTTTTACCTGGGTGAAGGAGTGTAATCTTCCTAGGATAATAACACTCCCAGTGATATTTTACTGGGGGAAAAACACTGTTGTAGTGTTTTTTTCCTGCAGTGTTATTTCCCGACTACACCGGCCGGCCACACAGAAAGCATACGGATTCAGTCATTTTGGTCAATCTACTATAAGAAAAACATGGTTCAGACTGTACTTACCTAAACTGAACCAGATCACAATGAAAACGTACTCACCAAAAACAAAGAGAATAAAAAACGAACAAGGACCGATTCCTATTCTAAACTGAACCGTTTTTCATTTCCGGAATTTGGTGAAATTGACTGTAAGTGAAACCCAGTGTGTCAATCTCTTAGCCGGGTGGATACAATATATAAGCACTGCTGTCCTCAGATGAAGACATTTGGGCCAATTAGACTATAGAACAAGTCGCGTAAGGCGGAAATACAACATTTAGTCAAGCTGTCGTACTCACAGAATAAAACTGAACGCACTGCATTTATTTTCTCTCACCAAGACCGTATACTCGTTGCATCGTCAGTCCATCGCTCGTGGCAAAGGTATTGAATTTGACTAGCCAGAATAGCTCGGTAGTGGTTGCGCTGAGCAGGATAGCCCGCTTTTCTGTATTTCTGCTCTTTTTCACTTTCTGAGTTTGTTTTTAATTCAAATATATCACATCTATATGTTTTTGGAACCAGGAATCGACAAGGAATAAGATGAAATTGTTTTTAAATCGATTCCAGAAATTTAATTTTAATCATAATTTTCATATATTTAATTTTCAGAGCTGGTTTTTAATCTAAATATGACATATCTATATGTATTTGGAATCAGAAAATGATGAAAAATAAAATCAAATCCTTTTTGGATCGTTTTATAAAAAACAATTAATTACAATTTTTAATTTTTTAATGACCAAACTCATTAATTAATTTTTAAGCCTCCAAGCTAAAATGCAATACCAAAGTCTGGCCTTTGTCGAAGATTGCTTGACAACAATGTCAATCGATTTAATTAAAAAAAGAGGGTGTGACAGTGCGGCCTCAACTTTCACACAAAAACGAATATGACGTCATCAAAGACATTTATCCAAAAAAAGAAAACAACGTCCGGGGATATCATACTTAGGAACTCTCATGTAAAGTTTCATGAAGATCGGTCCACTAGTTTTCTCTGAATCGCTCTGCACATACACACACACACACACACACCTCGACCCTCGTTTCGATTCCCCATCTACGTTAAAACATTCAGTCAAAACTTGACTAAATGTAAAAAGTACAGGGTTGAAACCTTGACCGAACAGAAACGGTTTTTTTCTGCTAAAACACATAGTGAAACTCACTGCAAGAGAAATCCAGTTTGTCGATGTGATAGCCCGGCAGACAGATGCAGGTGGCATTGTTTTCTTCGCAGATAGCGTTTGGGTCCTCACATAATCCCGTGCAGGGGCCTCCTGCATTTTTCTCAAGAGGTTCTGGAAAAACAGTTCAGACTGAATCAACTTCATTCAGCCTTCAAACAAACATTTCTAATAGGTCACAAGGTCACAAGTTCAAAGTTCAAACAAATGGGAAAGAACGTTGTCAACCAGTTTCTGCAGATCACACCATAGCTTGATGAGCTCACGACTTATTTTCTTGATAGCTCAGTGAATATTTTCAGAGGTGAACATCTTCCCCAGCGAACATTTGCATGCTGTGACTTTGAAATGTGACCTTCATGGGCTTAGACTCCCACGTTCACTCATGTTTTTAGCACGAGTAGATTTTTATGTGGTTTTACCCCGCCATTCAGGCAGCAGACGCCGATTTCGGGGGAAGCATGCTGGGTATTTTCGTGTTTCTATAACCCACCCAACTCTGACATGGATTAAAGGTCTTTTCCGTGCGCACTTGGTCTTGTGCTTGCGTGTACACACGAAGGGGGGTAAGTCACTAGCAGGTCTGCACATAAGTTGACCTGGGAGATCGGAAAAATCTCCACTCTTAATCCACCAGGCGGCAGCGACCGGGACTCGAACTCACGACCTCCCGATTAGGATGCCGACGTCTTACCACCACACCACTGCGCCCGTCAAAAAATGTGACCAAAACAAGCTACATTATGGTCATGTCTTCTGATTATCAACACCT
This sequence comes from Littorina saxatilis, assembly GCF_037325665.1. Classification (NCBI taxonomy): domain Eukaryota; kingdom Metazoa; phylum Mollusca; class Gastropoda; order Littorinimorpha; family Littorinidae; genus Littorina; species Littorina saxatilis. The sequence continues at coordinate 33,396,197 of NC_090260.1, read as the reverse complement.
ACATTTGCGTGAAATGTTGAGGCTTTTGCTCCCAAAATATTTGAGAAAAACCTCAACGTAAAGGTGTTAGGAACATGACCCCGCTGTGACCCCAAAATTTGAAAAGGTTCAACCAAACTAGGTGATATCAGCAGATCATCATACCCTTGAAGTCTGCAAAGTTTTAAAGAACCAGCTTCAAAAACACCAAAGATAATGTCAACGTTAAGGTTTTATGAATCGTACACGACGCTGCTGTGACCCCAAAATTAGACGAGGGTCAACCAAACAGTCAAGTCGGGAGATTATCTAACCCTAGCAGTATGCAATATTTCAAAGGTCTAGCTTCAAAAACATTCGATATAACTCAACGTTAAGGTTTGATTCAAACCTGACCCCGCTGTGACCCCAAATTGGCCGAGGGTCAACTAAAATGGGATCATGTCGAGAGATTATCAAACACTAAACAAACAAAGTTTTAAAGCTCTTGCATCAAAAACATTCGAGATAACGTTTTTTGTCCACGGACAGCGGGGCCGGCCGGCCGGCCGTCTATACACAGACAGACACTGCTCATTACTAAGACTCACCGATTACTCAGGTGAGTCAAGAAATGTTCTCTTCCTACTTTGATTGACCCATACTCGATCCTTATGCGACCGGTATCAATCCATTTAGTTATCAAATCAAGCTATTCGCCAAATCCTAAGAAAGTCCCACAGATACCATCGTTCTCCATCCCCCGTCTTCCACTAGCCTGCTAATTTTACCAAGTTCTTGCTGCGCGCATGTACACAAGCCTGCTCATTTTACCAAGTTCTTGCTGCGCGCATGTACACAACTTGCAGAAAATGGAATCGCGTTCAATGTGAGCTACAGAGTACTCTTTCCTTTTACAAGTTCAGTAAATAATTTGTTGAGACTACTCAAACATTCTTTCACTTCTTGTGCATGCCTCCCGAGAAAGCGACGAAGAACTCGCAGAACGAAGTTTGTCTTGGTGACTTCCACAAATCTGCAGTAGAAAGTTCTACGTAAGGTAAGGTAAACGCCATGCTGTGCATGAATCGGTATCGTATATTATCAAGATGTAAAGTTTGAAATGCAATGTTAAAGTCAGCTCACCGCAGCGTGAGCCGTTCTGTACGGCCACTTCTGTGTTGCACTCACAGACGCCTTCTCTGCATCGACCTCCTGACAGACACAGGTCAAGCTGGTCTTCGCATGGCCCGCCTATCTCGATTCCTGCCAATAGTACACACTCTTTTTGTGTATATGCCTAGCGCTTTCCTTACAAATTTCAATATAAGACAGACAGACAAATACGCACGCACGCACGCACACACCGCACACACACACACACCTCTCTATACACACACACACACACACACACACACACACACACACACACACACACACTTACGCACTCACCTCCCAACCAAACCACCCACCCACGCACACTTACACACACACATACACAAACACACGCAGGCACGCACGCACATACACACACACACCTCCCCATACACACACACACAAACACACACACACACACACACACACACACACACAGAAATACGCACGGCATCTATCCTGCTGGTCACAGACAAGACCGTCTCTGCAGTAGGTGGCGTAGTCAGTGCAGTCTGCTCCTAAATCCAACCCTGTAACACAGCAGTTTCATTTTGTACACATTCAGAACGGCAGCGGTATACAGAAAACCCACCTAAAGATGCAGGTCACAGCAATGCTGAAGCATCGGTCTATCTTTTTCTTGTAGATTTCTCTTCTTGGTTCATGGGCTCAACCTTACGTTCATTCATAGTTTTTGCACGAGTGGATGAGCTCACGACTTTCCGATTAGGAGGCCGATGTCTTATCCACTGAGACACTGCTCCCGACCTTGCAGATGACGAGATAAGCAGTCAGAACCTTTCCGCGACTATAATCTCAGATTATTACACATTCAGTGTTGCCAGCAACACGTAACGTTATGCAGTTTTTCAAGTTTGCATTCCCCGCCAAATTGCCATTAACATTTCCCGATATCACGCTCTGGGGCTCAAGGCTGTGTGCGGTGTACCCAAATAGACCCAAATACCATGTTTTACCATTTGCTTTTGCAACCAAACACAACGTCTTGACGTAACGTGCCCAAGATAGACAGAATTCTCTCTCTTGCCGAGACGTATTAGTTCACGTGTAAGACCTCACGTGAGACTGATTGAAAGTCACGCTTCCCTGCCCGTACAACGATAAAAATCGAGTCGTAAAAACAATTGTGGGTTTCGACTCCTTGCAAAAAGTTCAATGGAACTTAGTATAATTCTAACTAAATACAGGACAGACATGACTGAAAATCACGGGACCTCCGTGCACGCGGAAGTGTCACGGTCAAGCACAGTAATTTTAACCCCGACATGAAGAACCATTACCGGTCTGCGGTCTTGGTTTCGGTTCAAACCGGTATTATGCATGCCTTTGTGTTTATCAACGGAAACACACGAATACAATTTTGGCGGACTCAACATGTTTCCTTTCATAGTTGATATTATGCAAGGACTTGCTGTCCCTTCTGCACTGTAAGAACATGAGAGCGCAAGCCCATCTCGATCAAATGATGTTAGTTAGACCAACAGCCTTGCCATAACATGGATTAAGACTTTCCTCATACCCGTCAAACTAATAGCTTTCGTTGATGCTGGACAGGGTAACCCTCTTTTCAGAGGGGCCACTTGGTGTAAAGTAGTTGACCGTCATCCACATTTGACGATTACTTGTACTCGTGACCGTTATCAATCACCTCGCCCTGAAGGGAGCCGTGTTCATGCAGCCTTCGGTAGGTTCTTGGAATTAAACGTTGTTACTTCAGGATCGTTTTTCTACGGCAATCTAAGCGTCTGAATGTGCAGAACTTGCTGTTGTTGTAACCGTGACACGTAATTATAGTTACCATTCAAGTTACGGAAAGAACTGTACAATCTATACGTTTCAATCACATCGGATTTAGAAGGAACACATCGGCGCGGCCATTTTGAAAACGGAAGGGAGACAAATATGACGGTTCTAAAGTATGCGTTTAGAGTCGATGTGGATAAAATGCATAAAAAAAAATGTGTGACAGGGTGTCCAGTCACCAATTATAGAGTAAAGTTTTGTCATTGTCCAGTCTAGTGTTTGTAGTTCATGTTGCCGATCGCTTTATGTTTTGTGTAATGCCATTATCTGTTCTAAGTTAAATGTTGAGATGCACATGTCCAGTCACCGGTAGATCCTTTGAACTTAAGCCGCTCTCCTAGAAAGAGACGCTCTCCTAGAAAGAGACGGGAGCCGGGGAGCCTGCAGGTGTTGTTACGTCATATGGCGGCCTGCCTGTCTCTGTATAATTCTTCGGCTAGCTGCATGTAGCAGTAGTTTTCAAGTAGGTGTGAATTCCTTTGAATTTGATACAGAGAAGTGTTTCAGCTGCGGTTGGAAGGTCTTAATCCCTTACCCTCCCCCCCCCCCCCCCCCCGGCTTATTATCTTAGAATGTTGTGTTACTAATAGTTACTAGGATTTTGATTGGATGTTTGTGACTCTAGCTAAAGTTTGATTATGTATGTACATGCTAGGGTGTGAGAGAGAACAGGGAGAACTGAGAGAACTTCGGAAGAGTGTGGACGTATTTTGTTGTGTGCTCCACTTGACACTGCTTCTGGTATCTTTAAAATAAAAGTCACGTTACTGCAACCCCTGACTTGGCGTCTTTGTTCAATGCTTCCTGCCTGAGCACCACTCCTGCTCTACTGCACCCCTTCACAAATGTATAGTTTTTAAAATAAAGGGGAACATTGAAATACCAGTAGTCCTCGAATAAGCTATATCCAACAAAAATTATCAGTATCATAACTATACTTACCACATTGCCCTGGCTAGGTATACACAACAAACATACTAGCTGGCAGAATAAATGTCAGACAAAGTTGGATAACGGACAGGCACAAAACTAATATAATACATCTTGCAACTCACTGCATTGTCCGTGTGTTGTGTCGCACACAAGGCCCTGTCTACATACAAGGGCGGAGTTGTTGCAAGGTTTTCCCACTTTATTCCCTGCAACAACAAAACGGCACAAAACAAATGACTGCAGTGTCAGTACGTGTCGGCGTTGATAATCAAATCCATCGGAAGTTGCTTTGCTAATCCGTGTAATCATGTTTTTTAAAACGAAAGGTTCATAATCTGCAAACCGTCCTCCTTAAGGGCAGAATATACCTGCGCAGTTTCAGACGACGCACTGCATAATTATTATTGATGCTGCGATAGGGATTATGACGAGTACTTGGCCTGTTTTCCTTTCACGCAACGTGTAGCGGGCTGGGATAATCTGCAGTGCGTCGTCTGTCCTGCTGAAGTTCTATAGGTGAGCGCAAGGCCTTATAGTTATAATCGTTGTTCCAATATATGTTTCATTCTTTGTTACATGTTTTGTTACAGTCTTCCATAGATCTGTGTAGGATTTTACAAATGAGAAGATCACTCCTTCCCTTTCACATGGAGATACAACACTATAGCTATTCTGATGAACACGTGGGGGAATTCGGGGGCTGTGATTGGATGGGCTCTTCCGATTATCAAAGCATAATGCTACGGAAGTCGGCCATTTTTCTCAATATGCTTTTGGATATTGAGAAAAATGGCCGACGCATGATTCCGGTTTACCCATCTGTACCACGGCGATATTTCTATCGACAACAGCATACACTGACAACTTAAAAAGCTGTTTCAACAACTGTGTTGTGAAGTCGAATGCACTTGGAGTCAATTTTTCTTCCAAAGTCAGAAAGCGTGTAGCGGTGTGCATGTCTGCGCGAACATGATGCGCGTAAGAAGTTTGTCTGCTATCAAAACCTGAGATCAACGCATCGACGCAAAAACTGTCATTTTGTAAGTTTGGAACAACAAATCAAGGTCATAACAGCTATATAACCGCTATTGTGTTTTCAGCGTAGCAATAGGGTCCGATGTTTAGACTCGAACAAGTATAATGCGACTCGTCTTCGACTCGTCGGCATTATACTTGTCTCGTCTAAATATCGGACCCTATTGCTACGCTGAAAACACAATAGCTGTTAATAATAGCATTGCTAAAAACAAACACTGTCTGGCAGCTCTCTGTGCACGGGCAGGTTTCACGGTAATCAGACTCTTTGATGTGTGTAAACTTTGCCTTCAAATTACTTGCTTACTGTGTTGATTTTCATCATTTTTTCTGTTTGGCATGAGTAAGTATGGTATTTGCAATACAAAAAAATAAATAAAAGCTAAAATGTTTGTGTTTGAGCAATTATTTGAGCGAGTTTTTCGAAGCGAACGTGTGAATCCTGACAGACACCATTTCCTTCTGTCACATGACCCCATCTCAAAGTGTGATTCAAGCAGACACGAAAATAACACACAAAATTATGATAATGGGGTTATTAATTCAATTAATACACAAGGTTAGTCTCTGACTAGATAAAATAGGGAAAAAATATCAAATGGGAGCATAAAACCGTTTCTGGAAAAATTTTCAATCGCAACCGAAAGTGTCTGTCAGTAAAAAAAAACACGTGCTTTGTTTGAAAAGCAAAGCCTAATTTTACACATCGCGTGCTTTTGTCTGTTATTCTTGCTTGTGAACATCATTTTATTGATGTTCTTCACTGGAAAGCAGGTGTATCATCAACAGTATCACAAAATCGCAAAGAATGAACATTTTTGTTGTGATCCGACCGGTGTCTGTAGACAGAATCACACGTTCGGCAAACTTCGTTTTTAACGGAAATAACCGAGCCTTTCATCGGAAACGACGTTTCAACCGCTTCATATCGTCTGCAGGAAGAAAAAGAGGAATGCGATACCCAGTGAGTAAAACATTTAATCGTTTTTAGTGCCTTTTGATCAAGTTTTGTTGCGTCTGTCAGCAACGTTCGTCAACCCAACGTTCGACACAGCGACGCACGCACTGATACGGATTTGCAGCGTTTGCATTCGGAAAGTGAGGGATTTGTGAGTTCGTTTGCATAATTTCAATCGCTAGTAGGTTTTCCCTTCGTCTCCCATTGTTGTGTTTGCATGTTATTGGCATTTCATTGTGTAAATTGAAAGTTTGTGAGTAACAGTAGTACAATCTGTCGAACGTTGGCGACGCTGACAGACAGAAATATCGAACGTTGCCTTCAATGACAGATTGAAGGGCTTGGCGATCGTACTTTCGATTCGTAGGAACACAATATGGAGACAGCAATGTGCGCTCGTTACCACAACGGTCATGAACCGGTGTAACACGAAATTTTTACTCCACGAAAAATTGACTCCGGAGTAAACTTCCCGTAAAAATCTTGTACGAAAAAAGAACTCCACAAGGAACTAAATTTTTACTCCCCAAATATTTACTCCCAGTAAACATCTCGTACGAGAAACTTAGGGCCTACTCCTTCGTTTATAATTCGCGCAATATCCCATTTACGTGCAATCCCGTTTTGCCGCCGTCCCATTTTGGCGACATTTCACAAGCCAAGCGTCATCTTACTACCGCATCCCATTTTGGCGCAATCCCGTTTCGCCGCTATCCCATTTTTTTATTTTTAAAAATTTTTTTTTTACATTTAGTCAATTTTTGACTAAATGTTTTAACGTAGAGGGGGAATCGAGACGAGGGTCGTGCAGTGTATGTGTGTGTGTCTGTCTGTGCGTGTGTGTGTGTGTGTAGAGCGATTCAGACCAAACTACTGGACCGATCTTTATGAAATTTGACATGAGAGTTCCTGGGAATGATATCCCCGGATATTTTTTTTATTTGTTTCGATAAATACCTTTGATGACGTCATATCCGGCTTTTTGTAAAAGTTGAGGCGGCACTGTCACACCCTCATTTTTCAATCAAATTGATTGAAATTTTGGCCAAACAATCTCTGACGAAGGCCGGACTTCGGTATTGCATTTCAATTTGGTGGCTTAAAAATTAATTAATAACTTTGGTCATTAAAAACCTAAAAATTGTAAAAAAAAAATTTGTTTTTAAAACGATCCAAATTTACGTTCATCTTATTCTTCATCATTTTCTGATTCCAAAAACATATAAATATGTTATATTCGGATTAAAAACAAGCTCTGAAAATTAAAAATATAAAAATTATTATTAAAACAAAATTTCCGAAATCGATTTAAAAACAATTTCATCTTATTCCTTGTGGGTTCCTGATTCCAAAAACATATAGATGTGATATGTTTGGATTAAAAACACGCTCAGAAAGTTAAAAAGAATTGAGATAAAGAAAAGCGTGCTATCCTTCTCAGCGCAACTACTACCCCGCTCTTCTTGTCAATTTCACTGCCTTTGCATCGAGCGGTGAACTGACGATGCTAGGAGTATACGCTCTTGCTGTAAAAATGCAGTGAGTTCAGTTTCATTCTGTTAGTTCGACAGCTTGACTAAATGTTGTACATGAACAAAGTATGCAAACCAGATGATCCAGCGACGTCGTTCCCAATTCATGTCCAATGGACGTCTACTCACAACACGCCACTGGATGCCGCGTGGTCAGCCAACCATGTGGTGCCAGTCGTGAAAACCAGGCTCTTTGTCCCACAGTGAGACATTCAAGTTGGGGACTTTGTGACCGCTGACTTTGTCAGCATGGATGGAAAGGTGGAGAGATACAGGGCGGTGATCATCCCCAAGTCAACCCATTTCCCCGATGGGCCAGATCGAGAGGAGATCTGTGTGAAGTGTTTGCGCGCAAAAGACAATGGGAGATACTATGTCTTTCCTAATGTTGATGACATTTCATGCTTGCCAATGGCTCAGATAAAAAATCCCACCAACCAACCATGAACAACAGGGGGGATTACTTTTTTTGACATGTGACCAAGTCTCATTTGAGCGTTCACAGTGTTACCTGAGAATAGCACACCCCCTTGAATTGGGACCAAAGAAAAAGCGTTCTATATATGCATTTTTGAATGCTTTTCTAAAGTCATAAGTTCATTTGTGAAAAAAAGAAAGAAATTAGGGATTGTTTTGCTGAATGCATGCAGTTAAGAAATTGACCCCGTTTTCAAATTTAGGGGGTAGGGTTGCCCCATAGCCCACGTATGTCTGTGTGACTGTGTCAAGTATCAATCTACTTTGCGTAGAAAATGTATAGATGTTTGTTTTTCGATTTTAGAATGATTTCTTAAGCTGGCTAGAACTTCTGAGGTCTACAGGAAACGATAAAGATAAAAAATGTACTAAATATAAGTAGCGTCCTTTATCTTACCATTGTTCTGATCAATGCTGTCCCTTTATTTGCAAGTTAACCATTTTTCTTAATGTGTTCAAGGAGTATGTTAAAAATTATTATCAATGGTTGCTTTAAACAGCACCTTTGGGCAGTTATTATGCACTGAAGTTGTAAAAGCATGTTTTGGGGGTTTTAGGATATAGCGTCTTGGAACGCCAATCATCTTGGAAATACGAATGTTCATATAATTTTTTTTACTGTTTTGGATAGATAAAAAGTTGAACTCTTGGTGCAAACTGTTTTTTGGCCCCTGTTTGACTATTTATTATTTTGGAATATTGTGTGTGAGGGGGAAACTGCAATCCTCAATATCATGAAACGTGCCCACAGTTGTATTCTCTTTGTTGAATCAGATATAGGTGCTACTCACAAGATAATTTCAAAGGCAAACTCCATCTTAGGTTTGTTTGTTTGTTTGTTTAACGCCTAGTCCACCAGGGCGGTGCTGCTTTGACATTTAACCCAGTCACATTATTCTGACACCGGACAAACCAGTCCTAGCACTAACCCCATAATAGTGGACTGGGTGGCCGAGTGGTAACGCACTTGCGCTCGGAAGCGAGTTCGACCCTGGGTCAGGGCGTTAGCAATTTTCTCCCCCCTTTCCTAACCTAGGTGGTGGGTTCAAGTGCTAGTCTTTCGGATAAGACAAAAAACCGAGGTCCCTTCGTGTACACTACATTGGGGTGTGCACGTTAAAGATCCCACGATTGACAAAAGGGTCTTTCCAGGCAAAATTGTATAGGCATAGATAAAAATGTCCACCAAAATACCCGTGTGACTTGGAATAATAGGCCGTGAAAAGTAGGATATGCGCCGAAATGGCTGCGATCTGCTGGCCGATGTGAATGCGTGATGTATTGTGTAAAAAAAAATTCCATCTCACACGGCATAAATAAATCCCTGCGCCTTAATATGTGCGCGATATAAATTGCATAAAATTAAAATAAAAATTAAAAAAATAAATCCCTGCGCTTAGAACTGTACCCACGGAATACGCGCGATATAAGCCTCATATTGATTGATTGATAATGCCAGACGCAAGGCGGAGCAGCCACTAGATTGCCAATTTTAAAGTCTTAGGTATGACCCGGCCGGGGTTCGAACCCACGACCTCCCGCTCACTGGGCGGACGCCTTACCACTAGGCCACCGTGTTGCGGTCCATCTTAGGTGTGGCCAGGCTTCGACATGGGATATAACACCACGCCTCCACTTGGTCACAGACCCAAAATCAGCATCCCGACTGCTTGCATGGTGAGTTGAATTTGTTTTTTATCAATTCATTTCCTTAAAACGCAACTGGTTGCATCAAGAAAATCAGTTCATCATGAAATTCAAAAAATCAACAAAGAGCACCCAGACACTTCGTTGTGGGTATATGACCAAGTGGAGGGATGGTATCATATCCCATGTCAAAGAATGGCCACATCTGAGACTCAGATAGTGAGCCGAATAGTTTTCACGAGAAAGAGTGTGCCTTCAAATTTAATACACTTAAAAGCTTGTGAAACGGTATATGTACAGGGTGACCCCAAACAAAATGCAACCAAGAAAAATACTAATAACTTCTACATCGGTTAACCGAAATACTTGATATTTGGTGTACATTATCTTTAGCTTGTGTATGACCAGTACTACAAATCCTACAACAATGGCCGATTCACTCTGATAAAAGGGTTGGTTTTTTTTGTTTTTTTTAATTTCTTTTTTACATGTACATGATTTACATTGCAGGACAGCTTGGGGTGTTGCAGGTAGCTCTGTTTCCTCCTTGGGGATGAAGCTACCAGGGGAAGGGATTGTGTTGGAGGTGCGGGTAGAGGGGTAGCCCTCCCGGTGCTCCCCCTTGGACCTCCCTAGTCTAGGACCCTGGGTCTTCGCGAGGTGGCCATTGTGGCGTAATCCCTCCGGACTAGCATAACGTTTCCCTATCCCAAGACCGACCGTGCGTGGTCTATGACCACATCCTCTACGAGGTGACCCTATCAACTAGGCAGCGCAAGCCCCTAGGCGAAACACGGCGGATCTAGAGGAGAGAACCTCGATAAAAAATTTGAGCTGCCATGAAGACGGAGCATGTTGGCTGAGGACAGCGGGCAGACCTCCTGTGCCGACACCCATCTACAGGAGAAAACCAGGCATGCACGCATCAAACCCAACATGGCCATGGCAGGACAGCACATAGACAAGGGGGCAAAATCACAAAACAGAACACACGTGGACAATTACAACACACAGGGGGGGACGGAAGGGAGGGGGGGGGGAGGTCGTGGCTTGGTGGTTGCATTATCAGGAATATGTAAAGGAAAAAGAACCTAAGGAATACATCAAAACATGCATATACAAGCGCCGATCCTTGTAACATTTATCTAGCGTATTATTCATAACTGCATTGTACTTTTCACAAATAAATCCTTGCTTAATAGTTCTACTAAATGTCTGAAAATGGGGGATCTGTTTGTTCATTTTGGAAATATAGATGTGGTGTTTGGCACAAATTACTAACACATCATTGCGTGGGTATCAAAAAAATGTTGTGGAAGTGGAGAGTTATTTTCGTGTTAGCTCAGTGAATATTTTAAGTAGGGATTGATCTTCTTCAACAAACATTTTCATGTTGTGATCTTGAAATTTGACCAAAACAAGCCACATGCGAGTCATGTCTGAAGATTATCAATGCCCACAAGTGTGTACAATTTGGAGGCTTTAGCTTCAAAAACATCTGCGAAATTATCAATGTTAAGTTTTTAGGAACCAAACATTACCCCGCTGTGACCCAGCTTTAAAAACATGCGAGATAACCCCAACGTTAAGTTTTGTTGTCTTACACTGCTCATTCCTAAAACTCTCCTGATTATTCAGGGGAGTCAAACATGGTTAATACTCACTGCAGATGAAATCGTGGTCGCAAACTGCATCTTTAGAGCAATGAGCAATGTTTGATCCGTAGCAGTCACCTCTATTTCTCAAAACTGCAAAACACAACATTGGCTCAGATTGCAAACAACCTCACGCGCGCACACACACACACACACACACACACATACACAGAAACACACACACATACACACACATACACACTCACACACATACACACTCACGCACGCACACTCACGCACATACACACGCACACACACACACACACACACATACACAGAAACACAAACACATACACAGAAACACAAACACATACACTCACACACACACTCTCAACCACGCTAACACACACACACACATACACGGAAACACAAACACACACACACATACACTCACACACATACACACACTCACACACACACATACACACGCACACACACACACACACACGCACACACACAGACACACACACACATGCATTCATGTTCAAAACTGCATCAGATTTTCAATTAACAGTAATTTCTTTCCGCAATAACAGACCTATCGCACAAGCGCAAGCACAAATATGTCCCACATTGAACAGATGTGATTTAAATTCTCCTGCGTAAGCAAACACACTCACACACGCACACGCACACACACACACACACACACACACACACACACGCACACACAAACCCACACACGCACACCTACACCGCCAAACACACACGCATCGACACACACATCCACACACACGCACTTTGTCCTTCTTTCTTTTGTTTCTTTTCCCATTCATCAATTCTCCCCTGAGTTCTGTCATTAATTGTTCTTTGGCTGTATGTCTTCTCACCACAACAATTGTGGTCATCCCTTTCTTCGCATACTGCGGTTGACTGACATTGGCCTGGTGCACAAAGGATTTCTCCCACTGGCTTCCCTGCCAACACATATTGATATTTATTACCACTCCAGTGCACCATATGGCTTTTGGACCAATCAGGACTGCTTCTAGGTGACCCTCTAAATGTTATAACATTCAGGCAGGGACCCTTTTTGTTTCAGGGGCGGACGAGGGGGGTGCACAGGGTGCAGGTGCACCCCCCCTCAAGCAACAACAAAAAAATTGGGAAAGCTAATTCTATGTCCATTTCTAAGTTCAAATGGCACCAGATGGCACCATTTTGCTTCTTTGAGCCAAAAAAAATTCCGGGGGGGCATGCCCCCGGACCCTCCTAGCAAATTCGGGCGCTTTGCGCCCATCACATTCACTTTCAATCAATCAATCAATCAATATGAAGCTTATATAGCGCGTATTCCGTGGGTACAGTTCTAAGCGCTTGTCGAAGAGTTGTCAACACAGGACTAACAAAGAAACTAACATCTACAGACGGACACGAACCCTATCACACTCAAGCAAACCCTGGTAAACATACAATAAACAACTGTTTAACAACAATGTACACATCAAAAGCTAGGTCCAAACAAAATAAAATTAAGCACAAAGAAAACACCTCTCTCAGAGCACAGCACAAGAATGTCTTTTGTGGCACAACACATCACGTCGAACATGAAAGTCGCAGCCAGCTACGGGAAGAACTGAGTCTTCAACCTACTCTTGAACGCGTCAAGAGAGGGGCTCTGGCGAAGTTCAAGCGGCAGGGAGTTCCAGACGGAGGGGCCCGCGGAGGGAAATGCACGTTGACCAGCAGATGCGAGTTTCGAGCGAGGGATGTGAAGGCGGAGAGGGTCAGCAGCAGAACGAAGGGGACGGTCGGAGGGCTGGGTGTACAGGTCCAGGGAGGATTGAAGGTACTCGGGAGCAGAGTCGTTGAGACACTTGTAGACCAGAGTGGACAGTTTGTAGATTCGGGTGTTGACAGGGAGCCAGTGCAAGGAGCGAAGAAGGGGGGTGATGTGGTCTCGCTTCGTCTTCCTCAACGTCAGCCTGGCAGCAGCGTTCTGGACTCGTTGTAGGCCATGAATGGATGAGGCGGGGAGGCCAGCCAGAAGGGAGTTGCAGTAGTCCAGACGACTGAAGATGAGGGAGACAACCAGCTTGACACAGGCGTCGTGGGTGAGGTAGCGACGGATAGAGGCGATGCGTCGCAGGTGGAAAAAGCAGGTCTTGATGATGAAGGAGATGTGTGTCTGCATGGAGAGAGTGGAGTCGAGAAAGACGCCAAGGCTCTTGACAGCAGAGGAGAATGGAACAGTCGCTTCATCCAGCTGGAGGTCGGTCACAGTGAGGGAAGCAATCTTCTGTCGTGTTCCAACGAGAAGGGCCTCCGTCTTCTCACTGTTCAGCTTCAACTTGTTCTCAGTCATCCAGATTCAAAGTGCACCCCCCCCCCCCCCCCCTTACAAAGCAACTGATCCGCCCCTGTGTTTTAATATCACGCTAACAATTAACAAGACAAAGTAAACATTGGAACTAACAATATCAGCGTGACTTATTCTACAGAATTACACTTCAAATTCTGTCAGATACTATACTCTTTATCTAAACATACAGAAAAGCCAGTTTTGTCGGTGGGCACTTTACAAAACGACGAGGCACCACCCACCCTCTGCGTTTGCAATGTCGACCATAGATGTGTATTGACAGGATCTCCAACTCGTTGCGCGCGCTCAGCAAGTAGCGGAAAGCGCAAAAGACAAATTTGACAGAATATTTACTTCCGGTGTGAGTTTTTCCCAAGCAGACGGCCATTGTTTTTAAACTTCGTGTGACCAGTTTGTTGTGTTCCATCGGCTGTCATCATCATGCCTGGTTCTTACTGTGCAATTTAGAACTGTAGAGCAGATCGTTGAAGGTGCTCTAATCTTTTGACGTTTCGTGTGTTGCCGAGAAAAGGAAAAAAAATGATAAATGGCGAGCTGCGTTCACAAGCAAAATCTGACAAGCTTTTCAACCCAGAGAGAGCGAAGATCTGTGCACGTCACTCGACTTAAATGAGAACTGCTTCAAATACGGTATGTCATGTTCTTCATAATAATGATACTCATGGTGATTTCGAATTATCGTGTATTGTAGTATTGCCACAAATATTGTCAGTTTGTTTTACATCAAAGTTCTTGCTGAACACGTGAACATTTGTGAACCTCAGTGCATGTTCATGTTGCTTCAAGTTCAAGTCTAAGTACTGTTAGCATAGGGCAACAATATTTTTCTTTGGATTTATTTCGGAGTTCTTTTGGTGGAATACATTCTCTCAATTCTAGAACAGTTGAAATGTTGAAGATCTGTACAGAAATGTTTATTTAACGATTTAAAAAAAAATGCGATTTTGGGGCTGCTGAAAGTGAAATTGAAAAAGTGACTCTCGCCCCTTACAACATGTCCTGCACACAATTTTATCTAAAACCTGGTGCAATATATTTTAAATGGCTTTCTTGTCATTAATACTTTGAACAAAAACAGATTTGGTGGTAGGAAGTCACACGAAAAAGAGAAACAAGACCTCTTTATCTCTGTGAAATTCTGAATGTGTTTGTACTTAGTAAACCTTCAAAAGGTAATGTTTTTGGCTCCCATTTCCAGACATTGCTGCTATTTATTTGTCTTATTTGGTGATGGTTGCTACACATCTGAATCAGGATCATCTTCCTAATACTAATGGGTAATATATAGTTGGAACCCTGGCACGCTATTGATAGCGGTACAGAATGGTTCAGTATAAATACAATTATTGGCTCACGTAAGTGTAGCCTATGCGATCGTAACTTTGTCTGTCTGTGCGTTTGTGCGTGTGTGTGTGTGTTTGTGCGTGTGTATGTCTGTGGTAGAAACTTTAACATTTGACTAAACACCGAAATACTCATTTCACCTGGTTATTTTTCAAGCAACATCTTCAAAGTATTGAACCAATGATCAACATTTTGTCGGCATGTGTGTAGTTAAGTGTGTATCCAAAGAAAACGGTTGGTGGGGTTTGTGTCGTGTGTGGTATGTAGACCAGGTTAGTCAAGACCAGGTTATGTAAGGGTCGCGCTAAGGATTGTGGGAAAAGACTCACTTTCCAGTCTGCATTCGCCGATTCGGAAAAGACGATTTCACATTGTTCGATTTCTTAGCTCAAGAAAAATAGATAAAGAAGATACCAAAGCCAAAGGACATTTCCAACAGGTTGATCTGCACAGCGTGTTTCCAGTGTCTACGCAGGGAAGATCAGCTGTCGAAAGCGCAGTGTCGATCTGGCTGAGTCGTGTCCCCAGTAACAATGTAAGTACAGACAGATCTAGTGTCTCCCACTCATAAAGCGTGTCACATAAGCTTACTGATCATTCGTTTTGTTTAATTTCTTTCTATTTCAGCAGACACGGATATGAAAAACAGTGCTAGGCAGTCACCGCCAGTGAAATTAGTTGATCTAAACTGCCTGTAATGTTTGGATGTCTTTGTTCTTGGTTCGATTTATGTGAATTTCAAGACTTGCAGTGGAGTCTTAAGTTTACTCTGCCCGTATAAAACTGTCTACTATTTACTTGAACATGCAGATATAAGGAAACGGGATGAATCTGTTCTCAAAGTCAAAATTATTACGATTTTGCCTCAGTTTCAAAACATGCTCTGTCATGGTTCTGTCTGTAAAATGTGGTGCCTTTCTTCAGACAATTTGTGAATGCTAGATCTACCTAGATCTGTATCGCGTTTCTTTCCAGACTCCTCTCTTTGATTGTACTATTTGCTGTCATAAGCTTATCACGATTCGTTTGGTAAACGTTTGGTAAATTCACCTTGCAACAGCTTCCTTGGCTTTGTTGGCATTTTTTTTCAAGGCAGCACAACGTAAGATTAGCTTCTGTTGGACAGCAGGTAGAATGCGAGTTTTGAGACGACAGTCGTCCAAAGAAAGCTTGCTGTGGAATTTTGTTCTACATAATGGCACATGTGATTCTGTATTTTTCAGCGGTTAATGTTAATGGTTTATTTTTTCCTCTGTTGATTTCTTCCTTCTGAGTTGATCGTTATCATTCAAACAAGACCATCAGATAGCAAGGGTGGATCCAGGAACTTGAAAGCGCGAAGCGCCTGATATGAGGGTGCAAAGCGCCCGAAAATGCCAGAGTGGGTCGGGTGCATGACCCCCCCCCTCCCCTGAATCTCTCTCTTTCCCTATAGGGGGGGGGGTCCGGGCCCCCTTTCCCGCCCCCTCCTAAATCCACCACTGGAGAGTACCTCAGTTGCTCCTCAATGGACTGTGAATAGTGTGTTGACTGTGTTGACCGTCAGAATTATTTTAAGAACCAGGCTGCTGCAGTCAGTTGACATGTTTCGCATAATGTAGGATTCCCATGCATGCTGCATAGGTAAAGTAGCTTGTATTTATAACCCGACTATTCAGTATCAAAACACTGTTTTTATTTGTGTAGGTTGTAGTCATCACAACTAATCGTATTTTGCCTTTTGTTTCAGAAAGGAGGATAAGCTACAACAAGATCGACGCTATGTCAGATATGCCTCAGCCACATGACGACTTCTGAATTTAGATCCACTCGGCATGGTGACAAGTCTTGATGAAAAGTATATGACTGAGGACAGCAGTGGAAAAAGTGACCACATGGCAGGTACCTATTGCTTAGTGTCTGCAGTGCAAAAGACAGATAAGCTGATGGTAGATTTCCAAATGAACACAGCACCCGCAGACTGATCTACTGCTGATTTATCTGTTGGACTTCTTTTAAAAATTATACATGGAGTAAATATGATGCGTTAGTTTTAACTCTGAGTGTGTGGTGTGTGTGTGGCGTGCATGTGCGTGTGACGGAGTGATTTGAGCTTGTGTTACTGTTTGTCGATTTCTTATGGGAGCCTTGAAGGCTTCGCCTCTTGTTCTACTTGATATTCGCAGGGCCGACTCATCCAAGGAAGTCTTCCCACTGAGATCATGCCACAGAAGTCAATTGAGACATCGAAAACACATGCAAGACGTCAACCAGTAAGTACAATTTATTCAAAATCAAATAGTTGAAATGCATGTTAATACAATATTTTGTTTTTACCAGGCACACACAAAATAAGTTCAATAATGACATTGACAATGCCACGCACATTTTGGTCGGTAATGGTAGGTGTGTTACTTTTTACATTTATTGACTTTAAAGTTTACTGATTTAACAAGAGCTAGGGTTGTCTCCCTAGGTTCAAGGTTAAATACCAAAAACTTTCTGATTCCATTTCTTATTTCTAGTTTTTTTCAACATCTAATTTGCATGCAGTATCGAAGATCAAGTTATTATTTTTAATCAAATCATCAATATCTGTTTGCAAAACACGATCCCTATTCTCCACCAAATCGTTCAACTTCAAACGTTTATCAACTGCCATTAATAGCTATCATCCAGCTATTTTTATGGACAGTTAGACTTATTTCTCTAGAAATTTAGTTTTACTAAGGGTTTATTGTTCTGCTTTTTTTCAGACATTCCGTCCCGCACCAGAATTGCCAGAGGTTGTTGCAACTACAACTTTAAAAAAACTGTGTCGTGATGTACAGCAGCTTCCCGAGCCGTGGTGCCTCGCGAAGAACGAGGAGAACCTGGTTAAGGTTGTGCTGGAGCCTGGAGGCAAGCTTGGTTAAGGTTTGACTTTGAGTCAGCATTTTCAGTGATTTTTCTACGCAGCTGATGGTGTTTGGATTTAAAGTGTAAAGGAAAATGTCCCTCCCGAAGCAGCGTGCTACAGTTTAGACTGGCTTGGCGACAGTGTCGAAGTGAGTGACAAGTAACATTTTCAGTAAATCGCTTTGTGTCACAATTATTCGACACCAATTCTGAGCCAAGAGAATGATTTTGTTTTTGCATTTGGAATGTTGTGTTTTATAGGTTAGGTGTGGAAAATTGGATTTGACTGTAAAGCTCTTTAGCAGAGAATGTAATTTGTAAATAAACTTGTCCAAGAAATTATTGCGACAAATTTCAAACTCCCAAATTAAAGCATTGATTAATTCCCGTTAATTAATTAACTCTCGCTTACTCTATTACACAGTCATGTCGTATGAATAAAGAGCAATTACTTCCCTTTGGTTATTTGATATCATCAACGCTTTGCCTCATTCTGTTTAAGATTTTGTCTTTGTGTTGCATGGACAGACACATCTGCAATACATTGGGCTTGACAAAGGTCAGTTTGCCCTTGTTCAGCATGCTTGTCATGTCAGGGGTGGTTTCACTCTCTTCACTGTAGGATTCAGGTGCGCAAGTCAGGGCTTCCAAACACTGCAATTTCTCATCTCTGTACGCACTCTTTTGGAGACACCAAACTCTCTGTTTTAGTTTTTGACAACACATCCTCCAACATACTTTGCATTGTCCTCTTCATCCTCTTTGATTTCTAATGCACTTACTGGTTCCCTAGTTTTTCTTCATAGGCCTTTAAGACACCAACAGTATAAAAATGTTCACGGCAATCCAGGCTGAAGCTGCAGGGGATACTGTCAACTCAGTAATGCCCGAATGCTGGGTTGAAAAAGCAGAGTAGTACCTGGCCCACGCCTTCTCCTTGGCAGCATTCCCAACCTTGCCTCGGGGAACTAGGCAGTCATTAAGAAGCAGAAGCTTCTCTTCCAGATTTGCACCTAAAACACAGAAAATAAAATATTATAATTAAAACAACATACAAATATAGCAGAAATCAACCCAAGAGTGAAACTGAAGATGTAGATGCATGCACACAATCAAAACCAACAACACACGACAACAACCCAAAACTACACTTTACATGAATGGATGTGAACATATTAAATTTTGTATTCCATTTGTCGTTATAGAACGTGTTGACAAACCACTTTCATGAATCCTTATCATGTCTTACAACTATGACATGTTGTTACACGACACTTGAGATTGACTAAGTTTTCAAATGTATAATTGTGTTCTTTTATTTTACGTCGCCCGTCTTCGCAGCAGCAGAAAACAACTCGTCAAATTGAGTTAGAGGATGTATTCAGCATTATACATACAACTGCACATCGTAGCAGAACTCAAAGTAGAAGCTTTTTTAACATACAAATCGCGCTGGCCAATATAGTAAATACTCAATCTCGAGAATATTCCAGACCGAACATTATACAACTAAAATTATATGAACCGTCCATGAACTAGAATAGTGACATTCTCTGTGACGTACATCAAAAGCGCCGACGCACTTAATACGAGCGAACGCCACGAACCCACGACTCAAAACAACGTGGTAAACAACTTGTTTTGACAGGACTAGAAAGTTCACCTGCATTCTCGTCCAAACATAAATATTGTGTTTACAAAATATAATATCGGTGCTTTCCCACAAAGTACAAATAAGTCAACTACATGCAACACACAAAACTGAACCAAAGTTCAGCAACGGCAGCGTTTCCTAACACATGTGCTATTAATGATCCTAAAAAACACATGAACTATTGTAGTGGCAAGCATGTACCTAAAATATTTTTAAACAGTAGCCTCTCTGTGCAACGAAGCGGTATTTTTGCTCAAAAACTATGATGGAAAGTGATCTTTCAGGTACTGGGACTTAGCAAGCTGATTTTTTGTTATACCGCCTTACTCAAAAACTTACTTTTCAATTACTGAATTGGTCGACAAGCTCTCTGAGCTCCGGTGAAAGGCAGTTGTCATTCTTGATAGATGCACACGAGTTCTGCAATAAAGGATGCAATTTAGAAGTGACATTGAATTTAAAAACAACAGAAGACATCAAGCATATATCAAAACAGAATTATGCTAGAGGGGAGAGAAAACAAATATATTGCACTGATCTTTTTGATGTGTTGATCTGACTTCAGTTCCTGCACCATTTTTAACTTCCATGCATGGTGTACATTCAAATCAATCAATGGTTCAGTTATATATATCGGTTATTTCTTGAATATCTGTTGTTCCAGTTCTAAATTTTCATACATAGTCTTTTACATAGACCTGTCAAAATGTTTACTTACTTTTGGCAATTCTTGCAGTTTCTTTTGTGGTGATGCTGTCATCTTTTCAACAATTCAATCAATCAAGCAAGCAATATGAGGCTTATATCGCGCGTATTCCGTGGGTACAGTTCTAAGCGCAGGGATTTATTTATTTAATTTTGTTTATGCAATTTATATTGCGCACATAATCAAGGCGCAGGGATTTATTTATGCCGTGTGAGATGGAATTTATTTTACACAATACATCACTCATTCACATCGGCCAGCAGATCGCAGCCATTTCGGTGCATATCCTACTTTTCACGGCCTATTATTCAAAGTCACACGGGTATTTTGGTGGACATTTTTATCTATGCCAATACAATTTTGCCAGGAAAGACCCTTTTGTCAATCGTGGGATCTTTAACGTGCACACCCCAATGTAGTGTACACGAAGGGACCTCGGTTTTTCGTCTCATCCGAAAGACTAGCACTTGAACCCACCACCTAGGTTAGGAAAGGGGGGAGAAAATTGCTAACGCCCTGACCCATGGTCGAACTCGCAACCTCTCGCTTCCGAGCGCAAGTGCGTTACCACTCGGCCACCCAGTCCAGATTGAGATGTCGCGATTGAGATGTCGGTACTTTCCCCCTGAAAAAACAACAACCATGGAATAGAAAGG
Organism: Littorina saxatilis; assembly: GCF_037325665.1. Taxonomy (NCBI): domain Eukaryota; kingdom Metazoa; phylum Mollusca; class Gastropoda; order Littorinimorpha; family Littorinidae; genus Littorina; species Littorina saxatilis. The sequence goes on along the minus strand of NC_090260.1, from coordinate 33,375,463 downwards.
GCATACATCTACAGCCGAATTTCTAACATTCAGAAATTGTTCTGTTGCAAATTTGTCGGTTCGCTGAGCTAAAATAGTGGCCGATGTGAGCGAGAATTCTGCAGAAAAACGATCTGCTGATCAGCTTGCGTGCACAGCTTCGGTTTTACAAGTGGGTCAGATGCTCTTGCGTTTCAAGTGTTATTAAAAACAACAAGAAGAGCAAACGCTCGATCGAGTCACTTTCGCAGTTCTGAATATTATATGAGGCATCAGATGGACAGGAAGAAATTGCTATTCACAACACAATACAGATGTAAATAATTTGATGTAAAGAATAATCCTATAAAGTTTGAATCAAATCCGATGAATAGTTTCAGAGATATGATATTTCAATTTTTTTCCTTCAAGACATACCTGTGACCTTGAAAAAAGTCAAAGGTCACCAAAGCAGACGTCAAAGTGTAGAGGTCACTGGGAGTCACGTTCACATAAAATTTGAGCCCGGTCACTTTTATAGTTTCCGAGAAAAGCCCAACGTTAAGTTGTGTGTTGCCGAACAGAAAAGGCTAGTTATCTCCCTTGTTTTTCTGATAACGTTCGTAAAAGGCTACAGATGTAAATACTTTGATGTAAAGAATAATCCTACAAAGTTTCAATCACATCCGATGAACTTTGTCAAAGATATAAAATGTCTAATTTTTCCTTTGACGCTGACCTGTGACCTTGAAAAAGGTCAAAGGTCAACGAAACCATCGTTAAAGTGTAGAGGTCATTGGAGGTCACGACTAAACAAAATATGAGCCCGATCGCTTTGATAGTTTCCGCGAAAAGTCCAACGTTAAGGTGGTGTCTACGGACGGCCGGCCGGCCGGCCGGACAGACTAACACTGACCGATTACATAGAGTCACTTTTTCTCAAGTGACTCAAAAATAATGACGTGCCGTCCACAATCAATCTTTATTGTTGATTTACATGAATCATTTCAATCATCAGTAATGATCTTTTTGTATTGCTTTGTTTGCTTTTAACTTACCACAGCCACACACTCCACCTCTCCTTCGAAATTCTACATCTTCTCCGTGTGTTGAACGACTGCACCGGAAGTGAAGATTCTGTCAAAACCTCTCGCAGACGCAGACGGGAGTTCGAAAGAGGGCCAGCGCTGGCGCACGCGCGGAGTTGGCGATCCTGTCAAGGATATCTATGTGCACTGCACTCACTTCAAAGTTCTGACGATTCAAGCAAAATTGCGTCACTTAATTTACGTTAAATATATCTTTACGTCATTTCTTTTCTCTCTTGCGTTGTTTCGAAATCTGTCCCTCTCAGGTGGAGAAGTATGGCAATCCGTTTGTAAAGAAATTACGTTTTTTCCTGTTGATCTAAATAATGAATTATTTAACTAAATAATTCATTATATAGCTAAATAATTCATTATTTAACTAAATAATTCATTATTTACACAAAAGTAAAAAGTGTGATTGTTGTAATTAAAGAAATCTTTTATTTACTAAACAATTCATTATTTAATAAAAAAAATCCATTATTTACTATATAATGCATTATATACTATAGAATGCATTGTATACTATAGAATGCATTGTATACTATAGAATGCATTCTATAATATAGAATGCATTCTTTAATATAGAATGCATTCTATAATATAGAATGCATTCTATACTATAGAATGCATTCTATAATATAGAATGCATTCTATAATATAGAATGCATTCTATAATATAGAATGCATTCTATAATATAGAATGCATTCTATAATATAGAATGCATTCTATAGTATACAATGCATTCTATAGTATACAATACAGTAACACAGAGAGAGAGAGAGAGAGAGAGAGAGAGAGAGAGAGAGAGAGAGAGAGGAAGAGAGAGAGGGAGAGAGAAACAGAGAGAGACAGAGACACAGAGAGAGAGACACACAGAGAGACAGAGAGAGACAGAAACAGAGAGAGAGAAACGGAGAGAGAGGGAGAGAGAGAGGGAGAGAGAGAAACAGAGAGAGACAGAGAGAGAGAGCCACACAGAGAGACAGAGAGAGACAGAAACAGAGAGAGAGAAACGGAGAGAGAGAGAGGGAGAGAGACAGACAGACAGACAGAGAGAGACAGAGAGAGACAGAGACACTGACACAGTTTAATTGAATAGAGAGAGAGAGAGGGAGAGAGAGAGGGAGAGAGAGAGAGAGAGAAACATAGAGAGACAGAGACACAGAGAGTAGTTTCGTAACGTTATAGAATGCATTCTATATTATAATGGGCTTATACTCGGTACTTGACCCTATGCACGAACATATTCTTCATTGCAATGGAGACATGATTCATATAATGATACCATCTGGTATGTAAAGTGTTATGTTTGTTCAAACTAAAGCAAATGTGAAACAACATGAAGATATTTTGTGTATTATAAAATTGTTAAACTCGCAGACAGACATACGTAAGGCTTACACACCATCACTCGTAAATGAACACATTGAAAGCATGTCTATTCGACAAAAACGGCTTTTATTTTAAAAAAAACTTGAAAAACCTGAAATCCTCAAAATCTGCCGGCACCTTCTGGTTACTGGACGCACAGAGGCGAATGGATACATGGTGCCGTTTTTTCCACCTTTGTAGCCCACACCGTATAGAGTAGGCTAAGGCAAAATCGGTCAAGATTCACTTCCGGGAGCACGCACGGGCAGACGCTTGGTAAGTTTTTTCCTGTTTTCTCAAAGTAAACCCCGTTTTACACCCTGTGCTGCACCCGAGCGTTTGTAGACAGATGTCAGGTAACGTCTGCTATAATTTTATGATGGCTGATGCTGTATTTGTGGCAAAAACTTGCAATGAAACCGTCAGTCGGGAGCTAAAGTCCGGATGCGGACCAGATTTGGATGGCTACGGTCAAGATTGTTTACTTTTTAGGACCATTTTCGTCTGTTTTCTCGTTATATTTTGCACTCTGGCATATTCACGCATTAAACCCAACACTCTTCTCGCTTTTTGCATCAATAGAAAATCTATGTCTGCTTTAGATCTCCGTACTTGGGCATCAGCATTCACTTTATTCATTGCACTATGTATTGAAGGCTAAAGTCCATCTCATTTCAGCCCAGAACAGCTAAAGGGCTAAAGTCCAGAACAAAAAGAGAAAGACGTCTTTGTGTTTGATTTATGCATGCTATAAGCCCAGTTTGATTGATGTGCAATGTATGACATACTCTTGAGAAAACACAGCAATGTCTTTGCATTGTACTACTACTACTAATAATAATAATAATAATAATATAATCATAATAATAATAATAATAATAAGAAGAAGAAGAAGAAGAAGAAGAAGAAGAAGAAGAAGAAGAAGAAGAAGAAAAAAAAGAAGAAGAATTAATAGCATTTATAAAGCGCATTTATGTATGCTCACAGGCCTCGACAACAAGAAGGGTGGAGGGCGGAGGGGGTGGGGTGCTTCTGGTTTTAGTATACCTGAAGGTGTGACACACGGAATGTTTAGTCAGTCTCCTCACCCCCGGGAGTTGTAAACGCATGCGCATTGAGATGTGACGATTACGTGAACAACTTCCGGGGGTGAGGAGACTGACTAAACATTCCGTGTGTCACACCTTCAGGTATACTAAACCCAGAAGCACCCCACCCCCTCCCCTTCACCCTTCTTGTTGTCGAGGCCTGTGAGCATACATGTGCTTTGAGGGAGTGCATGTCACGCTGTATTGGCGTATCAAGTTACGCCTAGAGGCGGATAGAAATCAATCGCATATACTCACGGCTCTTGTCGTGAGAATAATAACTGCAACGAAAATGTTATTTTTCTGTTTGTGACTTAAAAACAGACACAAAAATGCAATAACAATAACGGTAACGAACATTTATTCTGTTTGTAACTTATTGAGTTACTTCAAAAAGGAGACAAAATGTCAAAAATAAACAAAAAATAATCCATCAACAAATTATTTTTGTTCATGGGACCATGAAAGTGCTGTCCACCTTTGCCAGTGAAGTCACCGCGAGCTCATTTTTTACATTTCTTTGAGTGCCTGTGAAGAGACGACTGGTGAGGCACAGTGAGCCTCCCGTAAACCATCACAGATACGGTCAGGCTTTTACACACAGTACAAACACCCTTTCATTTAAACACTCACCGATTGAGAACATCCTCCGTGAAGAGCGAACAATTTTCAAAGAATTTATTTTTGCGTGGTTTATCTTACCCCTGAGCCATCGTGAACCCGTGTGATCCAGTTTCCCTTTTTCACAATGTAGTCGTCAGTTAGTTATTTGAATGCGACTATTTACAATAGCACGTTTTTATGCACGAAACAAACGGCTGTGGTTCACAAGAACTCTAGCGATGGCTTTTGACTGTTGAGAGGAACGGCGATATGCACTGATAAACCGGCGTCGTCTGCTACGACCCTTGCGTGACCCTGCTTCCGGGCTTTTCTTTTTTCAAACTTTCACAACTTCGAATTGTACTCATCTTGTCTTGATGAAAAAAGAATTATTTTATGATTAAAGAATGTTTGTGTAACAAGCTGTCAATTTATTATTTAGATTTTAAAAGTTAGGTCTAGCGCAAAAACGCACCACGGTCCAAAAACATTTTGATAATCATCGATTCACGGCTATCGCCAGTTTGCATCGATAGAATGAGACCCGAAGGGAAGTAACTCATGTTTGACCTGAGTTCAGGATGGGTCCAAAAAGTGTTCGAGACAATCTGCAAAATCAATTCTTTAAAAATTGCTCGCTCTTTACGTAGGGCACCTAGGATGTTCCCGTTTGGTGAGCGTTCAAATGGAAGGGTGTTTGTACTGTGTGTAAAAGCCTGACAGTATCTGTGATGGTTTAGGGGAGGCTTACTGTCCGGGCGTGAATTCCGGTATTCATAACAGCCGTCCAGCACCAAAACGAGGCGCCATTGCTGTTGAGGCCAAGTCCACAAAAATAAATTCTTTGAAAATTTCTCACGCTCGACAGAAAGCAGCCAGGATGTTCCCGTTCGGTGAGCGTTCAAATGGCAGTATGCTTGTACTATACTATATGTAGACGCTCGGGGAGCTCTGTGATGGTTTACGGGAGGCTTACTGTGCCTTTAAATCTTTTGAGGCAGGTGAGGCAGCGGTGCTGAGGCAGGTCATTATGACTGTTCATATGCTGTGTCAAGTAAGTCTTGCGGGGGAAGGTTTTAGCACAATCCGTGCACTGGAATGATGGTGGTTCCTTGACACCACAGACTTTCATGTGTCGTTTCAAGCACACCATGTTCTTGAATGTTTTGTCACATGTTGGTGTTGGGCATGTATGGGGTGCAATTTTCTTGTGCCTGTTGGAGTGCGCCTCGAAGTACACACGTTCCATGTAGCCTTTTCCACACTGTTCACATTCAAACGTTGGCCCATCCCCAGACCCATGTGCCATCTTGGCGTGCTTGTGGAGGTTGCTGGCAGTTTTGTACTGACGCCCACAGCCCCCACACAAATGCGCCTTGTGTGGGGTGGATGTATGTTTCGGTTCTCCCGGCTCCTGGTCAGTCTGGTCAGTCTCCGCCGGCACACTGACAGCTTCCTCGACCGTTCCTGGCACAACTTCCTCGGAACAGTCGAGGAAGCTGTCTAAAGTAAGTACTGATAAATCAGCCATCTGCAAAAAGCAAAACCTCGCACAAAGTTAAACATTTGAACTATCCAGACAAATGAAAGGGCTGAATCCCATCCCCTACAATGCAAAAACATTGCTGTGTTTTCTCAAGAGTATGTCATACATTGCACACCAATCAAACTGGGCTTATAGCACGCATAAATCAAACACAAAGACTTCTTTATCTTTTTGTTCTGGACTTTAGCCCTTTAGCTGTTCTGGGCTGAAATGAGATGGACTTTAGCCTTCAATGAATAAAGTGAATGCTGATGCCCAAGTACGGAGATCTAAAGCGGACATAGATTTTCTATTGATGCAAAAAGTGAGAAGAGCGTTGGGTTTAATGCGTGAATATGCCAGAGTGCAAAATATAACGAGAAAACAGACGAAAATGGTCCTAAAAAGTAAACAATCTTGACCGTAGCCATCCAAATCTGGTCCGCATCCGGACTTTAGCTCCCGACTGACGATTTTATTGCAAGTTTTTGCCACAAATACAGCATCAGCCATCATAAAATTATAGCAGACGTTACCTGACATCTGTCTACAAACGCTCGGGTGCAGCACAGGGTGTAAAACGGGGTTTACTTTGAGAAAACAGGAAAAAAACTTACCAAGCGTCTGCCCGTGCGTGCTCCCGGAAGTGAATCTTGACCGATTTTGCCTTAGCCTACTCTATACGGTGTGTAGCCACGGGGCGGGGATATAGCTCAGTTGGTAGCACGCTGGATTTGTAGTCAGTTGGCCGCTGTCAGCGTGAGTTCGATCCCAGGTTCGGCGGAAATTTATTTCACAGAGTCAACGTTGTGTGCAGACTCTCTTCGGTGTCCGAACCCCCCGTGTACACTACATTGGGTGTGCACGTTAAAGATCCCACGATTGACAAAAGGGTCTTTCCTGGCAAAATTGCTTAGGCACAGTTAATAATTGTCTACCTATACCCGTGTGACTTGGAATAATAGGCCGCGAAAGGTAAGTATGCGCCGAAATGGCTGTAATCTACTGGCCGTATAAAATTTCATCTCCCACGGCATCACTGCAGAGCGCCTAGAACTGTACCCACGGAATATGCGCGATATAAGCTTCATTGATTGATTGATTGATTGATGTTTGACGCATCAAAGTCTTGAAGTTTCAGACCCGCCCCTAACTGTCGCGCTTTTCTCTGCAAGTCTTTTTTTTCTAACAACTCGCCCTTCGCTTCTTTCTTCTTGTAGAAACTCAAAAAGTATCACCTCCAACTCCTCCGACTTCACAGTCCGACAAGGGTGCAGTTTCAACTTTCGCTTTTCTCTGCCAGTTTCATGCTGCAGAAGGACATCTCTGTTAGCTCGCCACATCCTAATTTGTTTTCTGTCCACATCAAACTCTTGAATTCTACTGAGAGGGCCCCAAAGTGTTTAAAATCGTGATCGTGATTGGCGTTTTTTTACCTTTCTGTGACCGTGATTGCCGAAATTTCCATTTCTGTGATCGTGATGGGACTTTGCCCTTGATCCGTGATGACACAAAAATCAAGTCTCGTGATCGTGATCGTCATTTGTTTTCGTGATCGTGATGGGCATTATTGCAAATCATTTTATTTTCAATGTACATTTTTCACAGCTGTATCACTCCATGATCCTCTATTCGTCAAGGTGTTTGTGATCGTGAAAACAAAAATCAAGGTAACTGTGATCGTGAAAGCTAAAATTTCCCTTCCCGTGATCGTGATGATACCCCCCCTTTGGGGCCCTCTACTGAGTAAGATTTTCGCTTCGGCATTTTCTTGGAAAGAAGCGCCAAAAGCAAGGGGAAGAAATTCTGACACGACATTCTTCGGCATTCCTTTTTTCTCTCCCTGTTCTCGATTTTTCGTGTTTTTGTTTTTCAGCCATGCAAAAGTGGGGGGTGGGCGTTTACTCGGTATTTCACCTTTTGCACGGATTTTGCTCCAAGGTGGCGGATGGGCGTTTACAATGTTATGGGCTTATATACTCAGTATTTTACGGTATATAGTCAGTGTGGAAATGGTTTATGACCCATATTCTGACTGCTACAAGGAATGAGAATCAGAAATGAGTACTAAAGCTCATAAGAAAGAGAAAACTGTTGCATGCTTGTGGTTATTTGTTTGAGCGAAGCAATTTAAAGCTTGGCGGAACAGCGTAGCAGTTTGTCTTAAAATGAAGCATGCAATGGGAAAAGCGTAGCAGTTAGCAGTTCTGGCTTTCACATGATTTCCACACCATGCTACCCATTAACCAGAACCGCTTTTACTTACTGCATTAGTGATATAACTTTAAAATGATGTACTTACTGCACGTAAATTCATCATTGCCATAGTCACACACCCAGCTAGTCGGGCACAGGAACTTGTTCGAACTGCAGTTTGTTCTTGGGAAAAATTCTGAAAAGTCAGATAACACTAATAAAGTCAGTTTCGCGAAAAACTGATAATTGTAAACTTGTTATACGAGCACATTCAGCGTGTTATAAACTAGGCCAAAATATACTGCACCCAAAATAAAGCATTCATTCCCATGTCATTTCATTTAAACTTTATATGCCAGTGAAGGCCGTTCACTTAAATATTTGGATCACCTTTTGGATTAAAACATTCTTATACAAGGATGACGTAACCGCCGCTCAAATAAGGGTATTCTGTATTCTGTAAAATCGAGTGAACAAAAACGGAAAGGCCAATTCAAAAATCGAAAAAAAATTCAAAATAGGCAAACCCTGTTGACATAATTAAGCTTCATAATGTATAATATTTCTTTCACATTAATTTTAAATATATGTATGTATGTGCAGTTGGATATGTGTCCGCAGCATGAAGTAATATAAACACACATTAATTACATAAAGGCATGTACATGTACATTGATCAAGGTTTCCCTTACCAAAAATGATCCATTACAGTCGTTTGCTACTTTACCTTTAGAATGGATAAAAGAACGTTGGGGAAGGGCTCCTAATATGGACCATTTTTTTGTGTCATGCTGATAACTAGCTTGTTTTCTTGCGAAGAAGTTTCATTTTGTGTTTGGTAGTCCTTCTCTCGTATGTTAACCGTAAGGCCTAATTAGAGTGAATTACCTTTGATAGACATTCATCAAATATTAACTACAGAAAAAATCACAAATGGTCGATATTAGGAGCCTGGGCGCCCAATATGGACCAGTAAAGAGGACTTCGCGAATCACTGTATAAAATTAAGCCCACTATACTTCAAAATAACATGATACAACTTAGTGTGCAAGTCAGACTAATTAAAACGTGATGCTTTAGATTTATCTGTTTCGGGTTTAAGAAAGCATTATTTAAAGCACACCAGGGCCGGAATGTATGTATCGAGGTCTATCTTAATCCGGCATAAAAGCTTAACCCGGATTATTCCCCCCTCTGCCTCTTTCTCTCTGTAACCGTGTAGGGCTAGTTATTTTTCGGTAACTTACCCAACAACCAAAATCACTTACCCAACAACGGGCCTAAATCCTCGATAGCTCACAGGTACGTTGATGAGCTAGATTTGAGGGAACTACTTTAACGATTCAAAAGTTCCGAACGCTCCAATGTACAAAATATACATCTCTAGACCAAACATACTGCATTTAAACTGGCAACTACAGGCTTGAACACATTAATCTCCATATAAAATCCATGAGTTTGGTTGTGTTTTTAAATCCAAATCTAACAATCAGTGCAGAGAAACTCGCTTTAGATCTCTTATGAGTGCAAGCAAACTCCCAAGGCAAGTAACTCTCGTACTCTGTCTAGCGACAAAAGTAGTTCCCCTTCCAAATTTTCTGAACTGAGTTGCTTGGACAAAAGACTGCAATCCGACGGTTAGTTTTCTACAATATTTCATTTTATAAACAGATCACACGCAACCAAATGCACACATCTCATCAATTTAAAGAACATACCGCGGTTTCATACATTATTTTGCCCCAGAAAACTGAACTACAGTTTTTAACGTTGGAACACGGGTGCAAAAGTTCGTCTGCTTGTCCCATTCGAAGAAAGAACATTTCCTGAGCGATACTAAAACATGAACAGAACACACACTATCTGCCTTTACCGCCACAGCAGAATAACAACATACCTGTGTACTTGATTTTAGTCCAAAACAGGGAAACTGACAAGAAGTGTTAACAGAATTGATTGAATTTCCCTGAACTATAAAACCGAGCATTATGCAATCGCCTGCGCAGGTAGACTGGTTGAGTGAATAGGATTCGATCAAACTTTCGCAAAAAAACTCCTCTTGTCTTTGAATAACTGAAGAAAGGAGGAACAAGTCGCGTAAGGCGAAAATACAACATTTAGTCAAGTAGCTGTCGAACTCACAGAATGAAACTGAACGCAATGCCATTTTTCAGCAAGACCACCGCTCATGGCAAAGGCAGTGAAATTGACAAGAAGAGCGGGGTAGTAGTTGCGCTAAGAAGGATAGCACGCTTTTCTGTACCTCTCTTTGTTTTAACTTTCTGAGCGTGTTTTTAATCCAAACATATCATATCTATATGTTTTTGGAATCAGGAACCGACAAGGAATAAGATGCAAGTGTTTTTAAATTGATTTCGACAATTTAATTTTGATAATAATTTTTATATATTTAATTTTCAGAGCTTGTTTTTAATCCAAATATAACATATTTATATGTTTTTGGAATCAAAAAATGATGGAGAATAAGATGAACGTAAATTTGGATCGTTTTATAAATTTTTATTTTTTTTTTACAATTTTCAGATTTTTAATGACCAAAGTCATTAATTACTTTTTAAGCCACCAAGCTGAAATGCAATACCGAAGTCCGGGCTTCATCGAAGATTACTTGACCAAAATTTCAACCAATTTGGTTGAAAAATGAGGGCGTGACAGTGCCGCCTCAACTTTCGCTGAAGCTCGCATTTTTCATGATCCGCTAACTTCGACCGTTATTTTTAATAATCACTGAGACTCGGCATGTAACCTCTACCTATCTATCTCCAGGATATCATCGATACTTTAGCGCAATGCATGTGTCGAGATTACAGAAAAGACAACTAACCCGAGCTTTCCCCTCGATCTCTTTTTGGCATGATTTCGGCATCTCTGCGCATGATTGAATGTCAAGACGGTTCTAAATTCAGGAATCCGCGTTCGAAAGCTGGTGACGTCGCTCTGTTCTAAATGACCCATGTAGACCGTGACGTCATGAAAAGCGTGACAAATTGTTTCTTCGAACTTGGTTCCGGTCTTGTTTTCGTGCCATTGTTGGCTCACGAAGTGTAGCCTATGCGATGCTAACTTTTGTCTGTCTGTGCGTGCGTGCGTGCGTATGTATGTATGTATGTATGTATGTATGTATGTGTATGTATGTCTGTGGTAGAAACTTTAACATTTGAAGACGTCATATTACATTGACGTCACATTATGACGTACGAGGGTTAGACGTCACGCGATGGAATTACTGAAAGTCTCGGTGATTGTTATTTTGAGCGGGCCGAGACTATTTGGCAGTCGTGTCCATGTAAGTAGGCTACATGCAGACAGACAGATCTAGATCTAGTGTCTCGCTTTCTTGCACAGTTTCACCTATGCTCTTTCTGTGTGTGTGTGTGTGCATGTGTTGTGTGTGTGTGTGTGTGTGTACGTGTGTGTGCGTGTGTGTGTTAGTGTGTGTGTGTGTGTGTGTGTGTGTGTGCTGTGTGTGTGTGTGTGTGTGACGGAGTGATTGAGTTTGTGTTACTGTTTGTCGATTTCTTACGTGAGCCCTGAAGGCTTCGCCTCTTGTTTTCTTCGCTTTGTTGTTTTCTTGTGCAAATTTACATTATGTAAGGCGAAATGCGGCGCAACAAGGGCATTTGTTATAGGATTCAAGTGAAGTAAGTTGGAGGGAAAGGGAGGGGGTGGGTGGATCGCCATTTCGACTTGAAGTTCAAATTCGTTTTAAAAAAAATCAGTGATCACACACATTTCTACGGCAAAACCGACATTTTTTTACAGTTCATATACATCAAACACATTAAACAGGTTATTACTGTATGTGAAAACATGGTTTCTTTGCACTTGAAGTGCGACCGCCGCCATGTTGTTTTTCCACTAACCCCAGGATAAGAGACTTATCAGCTCCAAAACGAGGGGATAGTTTGACCCGGCTTTTTGCGCGAGGATAGAGCTAACCTCGACTCATGCATTGGGATATTTTTACAGTGGGCTAAATTAGCTCGAGGATAGGGTTTATCCCGGGCTAAAGTCTCTATCCTCGCTACATACATTCCGGCCCTGGAAACAAAAGAAGCTTATCAAAAACTGAGTGAAAATAAGTGAAATTATCTCGAGGGCTAGTCACAGGTTATTTTCAGCAAGCTTCTTAAAGGCATATGTACGCGCTCCCGTGTTTACAAAGTGTAGTTTGCCCACAATCGATGTCAAATGCATCATAAGGCCATATAATGACGATATGTCGCAATGCGCGGACCATATACATGCATTACAGCTTGTTCTAGCCTCTGAAAAAGTGAGGATGTCAACAAAGACGCGGAGTTATTTCCCTTGCGTCAACGTTCCCTCTGTTGGCAAATCTATAAATAGGACGATCTAGATCAAAATAAAAATTCAAATATCTCAACATTTAAGGGGTCCTAGACCACAATATTTTGCAGGGAACTTAATTTAGCATGTCTCCAGCTGTTGGTAAAGCAATTAGCGTGTATATTCATCGAGTTAATATGCCTTTAATGAATTAATAAAAATAGCCTTTAGCTTTTATTTTCTTCGATTTGTTGAAGGTTGTCCATATTAAAAAAAACCACGTACTTTGAGATATTGCTTAATTTGAGAAACTCGGGGTCCACACTGCTTAAATGTAACAAATACAGTCTTTGCTGTCCTATATAGCAACTTGTGTGTGATAACAGCTTTGGCTGTGGTCAGAAACGAGTCCGTTTTGGGCGGCAAATTTAGAGTGAACGATGCCAAAAGTGGAAAAAAAAGCCTTACGGTTGTGCGGTTTGTGTTTCTGCAACTGTTTTGACGTGTGCAAGTTATCCAGAGAGGGTGAATACAGCGAATGAAATTGTTTTGAGCGCTCTGGCGCCGTTAGTTTGTCAGAACAGGAGATGGTCCATATTAGGAGCCGGTCCATATTGGGAGCCCTTCCCCTACATTTTGCTAGATTTCAAAGACACGGATTTGCTTTTGTCAGATCTGTACCGACGCTGATTTACGGAGAAAATCTAACCGATATGACAAATTGAAAGCCATTGTGAATGTCTCACAGAACTTTCAGAAGTCTGTAAGGTCCCAGCACCCTCTAAAGTTCTGTGGACCCCCTACAAATAAAAATCGAGGGTTTGTGGACCCTTTAGGTAGAGCGTCGATGGGAAGCCATGTAGTATGTGTGTGTTTGTGTGTGTGTGTGTGTATGTATGTGTGTGTGTGTCTGTGTGTACGAGTGTGTGTGTGTTTGTATGTGTGTGTGTCTGTATGTGTGTGTGTGTGTGTGCAGGGGCGGATCCAGGGGGGTCCGGGGTTTCCGGAATTCCCCCCCCCCCCCCCCTAAAAACAATATTTGAAAATAAAGAAAAAATCATGGCTTACATTGCTCATTTTCCATGTTGTATCAACATTTTCCTTGGGGCGTGCCCTCGGACCCCTCTAGGAGCCGACCTTTGTCTTCTAAATGACGATTTTGGAACGTAGTTGGAAACTTTGTTGGCTCAGGTTGCACCAGATCGGTCAATTTTTCTTGTTTTGTACCAAATGTGTCTCCTTAAATTTGTTCTTTGAAAGGTGTATAACGAGTAGTTTCTTGTCTCAGATAGCACCAATGTCTCCAATTTCCTTGTGTATTTCGCTTTGCGCCCTCATGCAACTGAACGCTCTGCGTCGTCGATCTGTCCCTTGAAGAAATGTGGAACCCTTAACAATGAACTGATCCGCCCCTGGTGTGTGTGTGCGTGAGTGTGTGTGTGTGTGTGTGTTTGTATGTATGTATGTATGGGGCGATTTATATAGCGCTTGACGTTCTCTAAGCGCTTTACATATTAATTTCTGCCGTGTGAGATGGAATTTTTTACTCAATATATCACGCATTCACATCGGCCAGTAAATTTCAAGCCAATTAAGGCGAATATTTACTTTTCACGGCCTATTATTCCAAGTCACACGGGTATTTGGTGGACATTTGTATCTATGCCTATCCAATTTTGCCAGGAAAGACCCTTTTGTCAATCGTGGGATCTTTAACGTGCACACCCCAATGTAGTGTACACGAAGGGACCTCGGTTTTTCGTCTCATCCGAAAGACTAGCACTTGAACCCACCACCTAGGTTAGGAAAGGGGGGAGAAAATTGCTAACGCCCTGACCCAGGGTCGAACTCGCAACCTCTCGCTTCCGAGGCAATGCGTTTACCACTCGGCCACCCACCCATCATTGTGTGTGTGTGTGTGTGTGTGTGTGTGTGTGTGTGTGTGTGTGTGTGTGTGTGTGTGTGTGTGTGTGTGTGTGTGTGTGACAAAGATGTGAGTAGGATATTTCGAGATATGTTTGAGCTGTGAAACACGTCGTGATTTTAACTTCCCTAAAGATTGAATTGTGATGCGTAGGACAGGTTAGAAGCGATATCACGGGTTTCGTGTGTTGCACGAGGAAATAGCCCTGGTTTAAACAGAATAGTGTTTACGAGTTGGAAAGATATAGCTGGTTTTGAACTAAGATATTCACAGCGTTTAAGATTCTCAACCGAGGAGGTTGTTTAGCGCGTGTCGGTCTTGTTCTGGGAACAAGCACTCCTTCTGGAGACGGGTCTCTTAAGGTAAATGATTTATTATGTTGTATATTATTGACTAGAAAGAATACCCGCTTCGCCGGGAAGAAGTACTTAGAGCCGTACGCCGGCTTTGCCGGGTCCGAACAATGGACCCGCCAAGCTTAGGTCCCTCCCAGATTCGTGGAATGGGAACAGCACGAAAATGATTCAGTGGCCATAATGCCATTCCTGACCATATCGAGTCCCATCCTTGTCGACGAATGTAACCGTGTTAATCACCTTTGGAGGCGAACTCCACTCAAATTGAGCAATTTAGAGCTTATCTCTAAGCCCTTTTGAACTGTTATGGCTTCTCAAAGGAAGGCCAGTACATACAAATACACAAAAGCCGCCAGACCACATCACAAACAGAACTGAACAATCCCCAGGTGTTGCCCACATAGAGAGAGACACACACACACACACAAACACAGAGAAGCCGTATATATAGAGAGATAGATGACAGTGTATTTTTCGCGTGGCTATAAATTGATTCGACCTTTGCACTTTTACAGTGAGGATAATTTACGGGTCCAATTTACGTTCTGGACACTGCGGTGACCTTCTAAAAATAGTAACAGAACGCCGGGAATATCCGAAGATGCCCCCTCATGCTATAGTGCACCATACGAAGGAAGGGAGGTAAACGCAAAACACTGGAGAAGATAAGGAAGAGTTACTTATAATGGTGAAATGAACACAAAAACCAAAATCGGTTCAGCGCTGCGCGCTGAGAGCACGTGTTGAAATATCTCATCGATGATATTGTGTCCGGGGTGTAGCTGAATACGGTGTCCAAATTTGAAAAAGATCCACCGAGAACTTTGGCGTTGTGATGTGGTGTAGCGGCTTTGGTGTGTCGGTATGGGGGCCCGGGTAGCTGAGGTGGAACCAAAATCGGTTCAGCGCTGCGCGCTGAGAGCACGTGTTGAAATATCGACCAGGTTGTGTCCTGTCCCGGGTCTACCTGAATATGCCCACCAAATTTGAAGCAGATCCATCGAGAACTTTGGCCGTGCATCGCGAACTCACAGACAGACAGACACACAGACAGACACAAGTCGTATATATATATAGAAGCTTGAATATATGACTGGAATGTAAACGGTAGTGTATGCAAAGTGCACTAAATGCTAATGTGAAGTTTTTAAGATGATTCTCGTTGAGATTGTATTACGTGTTTGTTTGGGTAATTTCTTGAACATAAATGTTGTTACGCATTTATGTTATGTTAAGATGTTGATGCTATGTATGGTGGTGTCTTTAATGGATTAAGTGATCCATGGGTTAAGTATAGTTTGGATATTGATTATGGAGAGAATGACATACATGGAATGATGTCAGAAGTACTTGTGTAATGTTTAGTTGTGAATGTAGAATGAACGAGAGAGATGATAGAAGAGATGGTTTATGAGAATGTTGTATTAAGATTTGGGTTAATTCTTTAGGTGTTTCCATGACGGTGTCCGAGGGTTGGACCTCACACTGGAGAGTTCGTGATGATGTCGGAACAGAGGCCACATCGGCGAAGATGGATGGACGGTGGAGTCCCCATCAACACTGGTCGTTGAGACGGACCGGTGCTATTCGCTAAGGGCGAAATTAGAGTTAACTAAGTGTTTCTCGGGGAGGAACGTGAGAAGGAGTGTTTCTGAGAGAGGAACGTGAGATACGGATAACAGCATCTACATGGATTTCAGTGGCACAAGAGTGTGTAAAGGACGGCATGCAGTGAGAATTACAAACTCGTGAGTGTCTATCAACTCATCTCTTGTGTAGTAACCTAATACTGAGATAGTATGGTAAGAATAAGAATAAGAATAAGAATAAGAATACTTTATTATCTCATAGAGAAATTCAGGCGTGGTACATAACAATAATACAAACAAGACATTGTTTTTACATAAGACATATAGCACTATATAACAGGGCAGGTTATAAACACACCTCCCACATACCTCTCTGGGCGTTCCTTGCATTGTGCTTACGCATTCAGAAAGAAAGATTATTATAATATATAATCCCATGTATACAGTGATTAGGCCACACACACAAAACAGTCTGTTTACGGTAACATAGGCCAAAAAAATAGGGTTGGTAGGTCGGGATTTAAAAAAAAAAAAAATGTTTTCCCCCAAATGCCAAAAAAAAGTCTAGGGTCGCGCGAAAAAATAGGGTCTGTCGGGATACCGTAAACAGACTATTTTTTGGGGGGGGGCTTACCATATCACTGTGTGAATTAAACGGTTGTAACTGGAAAGTTGTATTTCTGTTTATTTGATGTGAATATTGTATTGTTTTTGTGAGGAAATAATAATTCTGTATCCTCCCAAATTCTGTGTTTGAAGTGTGTAGTGCGAAGAGTGAAGAGTCAGTTTAATTAGATAGGGCAGAGCACGTATTAATAGAGAATAACCTTTTATTCGCATATTCCACTTCATGACAGTGTGTGTGTGTGTCACTGTGTGTGTAAGTGTGTGTATGTGTGTGTGCATATGAATGTGTGTGTGGGGGGGGGGGGTTGTGTGGGAGGTTGTGTGAGTGTGTGTATTTGTGTACTTGTTCTGGAATGGGGGGTTGGGGAGCTAGAGAGTAAATGGAATGCGAGTGATGTCCATATGTGTATCTGCAAACTCACTGCAAATGCCATCCAGCGCACTGCTATCACAAACCAGTCCGAGTGAAGTGTCGCAATAGTACCCTTTCCTACTATCGCAAGGACGTCCAGCGCGGGCAACTGAATTGAAAAAACAAGAAGAGTAAATGCTAGCTAGACTCACCTTAGTGAATGCTTGTGCGACTCACCTTCGCCACAGGTAAATGTACAATTAATTCGACACAAACTATGGAAAACATTAAAAGTTTTGAAAGCGACGAAATTATAAAGTGTGGTGATTTTAATTCTGACGTTCAGGGGTGGTAATGTGGTGAAACGAATAATTCAGTCTGTGACATGTTTTAATTCTGGAGCTTTTTTTAAACCGGATGTGAAGGAATTTACCTGGTCAAGAAATAATCCATTTATTGCAAGGAGACTTGATTATATGTTTTGTTTAGTTCTGGTATTTTCGATTTGATTTTTGATTGCGGCATGGTAAGTGTCGTGTTTTCTGACCAAAGAGGTTTAATATTAATAGTTTGATGTTGGAGGGTATTGATTATGTTAATGAAATGAATCTTTACTTTGATGGATTTAGCAGCGAAGAATTGGATTTTCAACTGGATTGGGGAAATGTTGAAGGTTAGAATAAAAGTGTTTATCATTAATTATAGCAAAATAAACCGTGTCCAAAAATAAATTAGGCCGTGCTTTTTTGCAACGACCAGGATGATTAGGACGTTTATTTAAGCAAGAATCCCCATCGCATCGTTACCCAAGTAAAGCGTATACATGTGAAAATGCAGCTGGAATGTATGTTATTATTGAAATATTAAGAAAAGCAAATGCGTTGTACGCTTCTCCTTCGCCATGTCCATAGGGTTTTGTAGGTCTTAAAGGGAGGATTCCACTACCTATGACCCCCCCCCCAAAAAAAAAAAAACTGTTCCAACTTCATAGAATTATGTTCAAGAGAACGTTCACGTCCGACTGATTGACACAAATTTGATCCTTATGTGAGCTGTATCACTTGGGAGACCTCATTTCTGACACTATGACATCTTATTACCAATTCAGTGCCCCATATGGCTTTTTGACCAATCAGGACGGATTCTAGGTGACCCTCTAAATGTTATAACGTTCAGGCAGGGACCCTTTTTGTTTATCACGCTAAAAATAAACAAGACAAAGTAAAAATTTAAATCAACAATATCAGCGTGATTTATTCTAAAGAATGACACTTCAAATGCTGTCAGATAATACTCTCTTTATCTAAAACAAATACCGAAAAGCGAGTTTTGTCGGTGGGTGCTTACGCTCTGAGTGTGCAAGGCCGACCCGCTCACTTGAAATCTAATTTATCAAAGTTCGAAAAAATCAACTGAAACTGCGTCACTCGCTTTACGTCAGAAGTATCTTTACGTCATTTCCCATCAGTCTGGAGTCGGTTCTAAATCTGTCGCTCTCTGTTCAACAAGAAAAACGACGCAACCGAAACGCATGTTCAACATGGTTTATCTTGTGAGATTGTTATGTCAAACACATTTGACCTGTGAATATTCATCACGTCAGGTGTGTGACTCTGATTGGCTGACCCAGGTCACGAGAATTCTTTGACTGACAGGCATAATCAGGTAGGAGCGCTCAAGTTCCCATAGCGGCTGTTCTGTCTAATTCGCGCGGTCGCTTCGAAAACATTTTTGGTCGAAATAAACGGTAATAAACCTGTCATTTCTAATATGCTGACTGTTAGCAAATGATAACAGGCATGTCTCACAAGCGATATCAGCATTCGCCTGAAAGGCTCATGCTTGATATCTTTTTTCTCGACATGCCTGTTATCATTTGCTAACAGTCAGCATAATAACTAACTCCGTCGCGATATAACCTTGAATGGTTGAAAACGACGTTAAACACCAAATAAAGAAAGAAAGAAAGCATAATAACTCATAATAACATGATACAATCACCAATAGTCTAGCCAAGGCTGTGACCAAATCAAACAATGACATAGCTTAAGACTCTTAGGTCAAGGCTTATATCCTTGATAGCTCAGTGGACATTTTCAGTGGTGATAATCTTTTCTAGCAAACATGACCCTTTTGGGACTCTAAAATCTGATAAAAACAAGCCAAATGTTGGTCTTGGCTGCAGATTATTACCAACGCCTACAATTGCTCCCAACATAACTGAGATAACCTCAATGTAAATACTTTTACGAACATGACCACACGGTGACCCTAAAATGTCGGTAGATTATCAAACCCCGAAAGTGTTCAAAGTTTCAAAGGTCTAGCTTCAAAAACACCTGAGATAACATCAATGTTAAGTTATTATGGATCAAGCATGACCCCCTGTGACCACAAAACTTGACGAGGGTCGGTCAAATTAACTTACTTCAAGTCGGGTGATTATCAAACCCCAGAAGTGTACATAGTATCAAAGCTTTAACTTCAAAAACATCCGAGATAACCTCAACGTAATGTGGTTTTTGACTCACATGCGAAGCAAAAGTGAGTCTATGTACTCACCCGAGTCGTCCGTCCGTCCGTCCGTCCGTCCGTCCGGACGTCCGTCCGTCCGGACGTCCGTCCGGAAAACTTTAACGTTGGATATTTCTTGGACACTATTCAGTCTATCAGTACCAAATTTGGCAAGATGGTGTATGATGACAAGGCCCCAAAAAACATACATAGCATCTTGACCTTGCTTCAAGGTCAAGGTCGCAGGGGCCATAAATGTTGCCTAAAAAACAGCTATTTTTCACATTTTTCACATTTTCTCTGAAGTTTTTGAGATTCAATACCTCACCTATATATGATATATAGGGCAAAGTAAGCCCCATCTTTTGATACCAGTTTGGTTTACCTTGCTTCAAGGTCAAGGTCACAGGAGCTCTTCAAAGTTGGATTGTATACATATTTTGAAGTGACCTTGACCCTGAACTATGGAAGATAACTGTTTCAAACTTAAAAATTATGTGGGGCACATGTTATGCTTTCATCATGAGACACATTTGGTCACATATGATCAAGGTCAAGGTCACTTTGACCCTTATGAAATGTGACCAAAGTAAGGTAGTGAACCACTAAAAGTGACCATATCTCAAGGTAGAAAGAGCCAATAAGCACCATTGTACTTCCTATGTCTTGAATTAACAGCTTTGTGTTGCATGACCTTGGATGACCTTGACCTTGGGTCAAGGTCACATGTATTTTGGTAGGAAAAATGTGTAAAGCATGTGAGTCGTATGGGCTTTGCCCTTCTTGTTTTTTATAAAACGAACATGACCCCGCCGTGACACCAAAATTTGACGAGGGTCAACCAAACTGGGATCACTCATGAGATCATCAAACCATACAAGTGTGCTAAGTTTCAGAGGTCTAGCTTGAAAAACTTTTGAGATAACCTCAACGGTAAGTTCTTTGTCCACAGTTGCTGACGGCCGGTCCATACAGACGAACACATAATTATGAATCCTAATACTCACCAATTACTCAGGTGAGTCAAAAACGAAAACTTGTTTCGTCTAGAAAAAGCACGAAGCTTATTGATCGCGTGAAAGACGACAAAAGGTGGGTGTACACACAATGACGCTGTGTATGAAGAAATTATGTTATGAATTTGTATTACAAAGGGAAGCCCGTGAGTGTGTGTGTGTGTGTGTGTGTGTGTGTGTGTGTGTGTGTGCGTGCGTGCGCGCGCGCGCGCGTGCGTGCGTGCGTGCGTGCGTGTGTGTTAAAAAGTGTTCTGCCCAGAGTGGGTAGATTTATTTCACGTTCTTTCTTAGCAGATTTAACATTCTCATCGGAGTTCACTACTCATTTTGTGGCTTCACTTGCTCGGATGGAACATAACAGCATTCATACATCAGCCATAATTTGTTTCGTCACACCTTCAAGCAGCGCAAGTCTCCCACAGTCAATGACAACAACAAAAACGCGAGTAATTTCCGGAAAATCCGAAATCATCTCATGATCTATTTATGCTGATGGATAAGAGTCACAAAGGAATGTCTTAAATACTAACCGCACGTTCTATGACAGGC
Organism: Littorina saxatilis; assembly: GCF_037325665.1. Taxonomy (NCBI): domain Eukaryota; kingdom Metazoa; phylum Mollusca; class Gastropoda; order Littorinimorpha; family Littorinidae; genus Littorina; species Littorina saxatilis. The sequence goes on along the minus strand of NC_090260.1, from coordinate 33,354,392 downwards.
ATATCCGTTGGCGCAGTTTTTGATTCCACAAACAGTTCCGGGTCCTGGCTCTGAAACAAATTAAACAATGGGCGTTGTGTTAATTCTAGCTGCAAAAGATTCACCGATATATGTAGATATATAGCTGTTCTGATGGACACGTGGAGGAATTCGGGGGTTGTGATTGGATGGTCTCACACATCCCTTTTACGATCATGAACAGCTATTGTGTTTTCATCGTAGCAATAGGGTCCGATATTTAGTTTCGTCTAGATGCGTTTGAGTGTAGATCTTTGTGATGCGTCCGTTTATTGAAAAGCCAGTCATAGACCACAAGCTGAATTTCAATGCCAACACAGAATCTGTTCACAAAAAATGTCAGCCAAAAGTGTGTACTGTCTACAGTTTGAACTTGTGAACTCGTGGTACCTCTGTGCTATCGAGAATTCAAACCTGTACTATCGGGGATCCACTAAGGTTTCCGAGACTGTGTTTTGTCTTTATTGAAATGGTCTGGCGGAAGAGCCGATTCTTAAATTTGCATAGGTAAAATGATCGCTTTTCGGTACAAGCCCCTGGAGCAAATTTTTGATTAGTGCTTTTGTGAACAAGAAACAATTGACAAGTGGCTTTATCCCATCTCCCTTTTTCCCTCCGCCGTGATGTAACCTTGAATAGTTGAAGGCGACGTTAGACACCAAGTAAAGAAAGAATGAAAGTAAAGATACCCGACACCCCTCTGGGTTGAACTTGTTTTAACCTTGTGACGTAGGCACGCGGGATGTGGTAGGCCGCTGAGACTTTCTTTTTGCTTGGAATCCAAAAAGTAAATTTTAAGGGGCTTATTGTCCGTCAGGTCTTAATTGCCTATATTGGACATGAATTGGTTTATACGATTCGAGTTTTACGCCCTCACGGCTTTTGATGTATGCGTGTTTAGGTGGTATTAGCCATCTGCACTTATGGTAGAATGACCAAGATCTTTAACGTGCCATTGTGGTGACACGGGGGTGGGCGATGGATACCGTCTCTGGGTCTGCACATAAAGTTGACCCGTGTCCGTCCCGGCCCGGATTCGAACCAGCGACCTTTCGATCACAAGTCCAGTGCTCTACCACCTGAGCTACCCGGGCCCCCGCTTGGAATCCTGGAGTGGAAACAACGTATATTTTGTGCGGTGTGTTTTCTTGACGCCGGTGTGTGACATGTCTGTCACGGGCTGAAATCCTTTTTTGCTGGATGGCGGAATGTGCGACGGGGTTTTTTAGCTAGGTTTTCGTAGATGTTTTTTTTTAGTTTAGTTTTTTTAGTTGGGTTCAGTTCGGGTTCAGTTAGGTTTTCGTAGACTAGGTTTCGTTAGAGGGGTGCAGTTAGTTTTAGTAGAGGGATTTTAGTTAGGTTTCGTTAGAGGTTTTGTTAGATTGGGTTTTTTTTAAGAATTGTTTTTATGTTGTTTTTTTAGATTTCGTTTGTTTTAGATTAGAGTTTTATTGTGTTTTTGTGTGTGATTTTTTGGATTAAAGTTGAGAGTGAGGATTTAGAGTAGAGTTTTGGAGTGTAGTTTGGAGGGAGGATTGAACGTGTTTTTATGCGTAGTTTTAGAGTGAGAATTTAGAATATATACCGAGAGGCATACATTCCGCAAACTGATCTTTAAAAAATCACAAAAAATCAACTCAGTGGTGAATGTTTTCAATGTTTGAATATTTTATTTATTGGCCATTTTAGTGTTTAACAAGAAGAGCAAACGCTCGATCGAGTCACTTTCGCAGTTCTGAATATTATATGAGGCATCAGATGGACAGGAAGAAATTGCTATTCACAACACAATGAGTCACGTTCACATAAAATTTGAGCCCGGTCACTTTTATAGTTTCCGAGAAAAGCCCAACGTTAAGTTGTGTGTTGCCGAACAGAAAAGGCTAGTTATCTCCCTTGTTATATTTAGTCAAGTTTTGACTAAATATTTTAACATCGAGTGGGAATCGAAACGAGGGTCGTGGTGTATGTGCGTGTGTGTGTGTGTCTGTGTGTGTGTGTGTGTGTGTGTGTGTGTAGAGCGATTCAGACTAAACTACTGGACCGATCTTTATGAAATTTCACATGAGAGTTCCTGGGTATGAAATCCCCGAACGTTTTTTTCATTTTTTTGATAAATGTCTTTGATGACGTCATATCCGGCTTTTCGTGAAAGTTGAGGCGGCACTGTCACGCCTTCATTTTTCAACCAAATTGGTTGAAATTTTGGTCAAGTAATCTTCGACGAAGCCCGGACTTCGGTATTGCATTTCAGCTTGGTGGCTTAAAAATTAATTAATGACTTTGGTCATTAAAAATCTGAAAATTGTAAAAAAAAATAAAAATTTATAAAACGATCCAAATTTACGTTTATCTTATTCTCCATCATTTGCTGATTCCAAAAACATATAAATATGTTATATTCGGATTAAAAACAGGCTCTGAAAATTAAATATATAAAAATTATTATCAAATTTAAATTGTCCAAATCAATTTAAAAACACTTTCATCTTATTCCTTGTCGGTTCCTGATTCCAAAAACATATAGATATGATATGTTTGGATTAAAAACACGCTCAGAAAGTTAAAACAAAGAGAGGTACAGAAAAGCGTGCTATCCTTCTTAGCGCAACTACTACCCCGCTCTTCTTGTCAATTTCACTGCCTTTGCCATGAGCGGTGGACTGACGATGCTACGAGTATACGGTCTTGCTAAAAAATGGCATTGCGTTCAGTTTCATTCTGTGAGTTCGACAGCTACTTGACTAAATATTGTATTTTCGCCTTACGCGACTTGTTTTTCTGATAACGTTCGTAAAAGGCTACAGATGTAAATACTTTGATGTAAAGAATAATCCTACAAAGTTTCAATCACATCCGATGAACTTTGTCAAAGATATAAAATGTCTAATTTTTCCTTTGACGCTGACCTGTGACCTTGAAAAAGGTCCAAGGTCAACGAAACCATCGTTAAAGTGTAGAGGTCATTGGAGGTCACGACTAAACAAAATATGAGCCCGATCGCTTTGATAGTTTCCGAGAAAAGTCCAACGTTAAGGTGGTGTCTACGGACGGCCGGCCGGACGGCCGGACAGACTAACACTGACCGATTACATAGAGTCACTTTTTCTCAAGTGACTCAAAAACCTTTGCTTTATTGATTTTTAATAGAACATCATGAAATGACAATTTTTCAAAACAAGTGACTGAGTCCAAGCGCAATGATTTCGGAAAACGTTCAGTGTTCATCACGTTCAATGCTTTGGCCAGCTCTAAGCATCCCAAAAGCATTCATCAAGTCGTGGCATGATTGCGATATCTGATACAGCCAAACAGCCAGTTGCATTTTATAGGGCCACACACTATCTTTTTTTACGTTATTGTCTCCCGTTCAGCCCATTGTCTTTATTAGCACAGTGAGCTGTGGCTGGATCAGCAATACTGCAAAGCGCACGCTGACAGCGTGAAACATTTGCTCCGACACTCAAGATGTCAACTACAAATTACAGGTTCAATCTGATTTTCGTTTGAGAGCAAAATCGTTCAATGCACTATTTGCAGAATTTATGCCTTTCAGTATAGCTTTAGAGTAAAGGATTGAGAGTGTTGTTTTGGGTTGTTTAGTTCTAGAGTAATACATTGAAAGTTTTGTATTTGAAGGTAAACCCCCGTTTTCCCACACTTTCCCCTCTTCATCTTATGGAATTAAAGAACCTGGTAATATAACTTGTGTCAGTTGCTTGAGTGTTCGAGCTCGGTGAGAAAGGGTAAAGTATATTTGGCACTCGGTTACACTTGAATGAGGAAAGTTGGATTTTGCAACGAAATAACATCTAAGTCAAAATATCATTGTTTCACCAAGAATTAGATACATGAGTGGAAGATGGGTCCGAAGTTCGATTAGCAGTACTTTAGGGTGTAACTGAGACAGTCAAGGTGGAGTTTATGTGAGATAAACAAGGCCTGACGTCCTACCTGTTATTCACGTATCGCGGACTCAACATTCACACCGACCGCTAGCTTCGCTGCTCGATCTGCCGAAAGTTGTAACTTCCTCTGCCTCCTGCATGATGGATACCCGCCGAATTTATCTTTAAGAGGCCGAGCTGAGAGGAACATCGCTGTTTGAGACGTCGAACCGATTCAAAATAACGTCCGCATGTTTATGCGGATGTGGTGCACGCGCATGGGCAGAACGACTTCCCGGCTGAAAGTTATCCCAGCGAAGCTGGAGGTATCCCGTGAACGCTATACTGTAATCGACTTGAGAAATGTGCATACCGAATAATACATGATAAAGAAGGATTCTTTGTGCCCGGCTACGTGCTACAGTTGGAGATGGAAGTTCACCAAAAATTGGGACCATACTAACAAAAATACGGTGGGTGCAATAGTCGCCCCCATTTTTTCAGCAAACGCCACCCAAGGCCGTTTTGGACGGGTAGAAATTCCGTAGTTTCCAAGTCTATGGATAAAGCTCGCCTAAGAAAAATACGTCACGGTCGAAAGTCTTTGACGTCAATTAATGCATCATGACGTCATGCCTCCCTGTAGTCTTTCTCTCTCGCGCAGTGTGTGTGTTTGTGTTCATGTTACTGTTCAGTTGTGTGTGTGTGTATGTGTGTGTGTGTGTGTGTGTGTGTGTGTGTGTGTATGTGTGTGTATTTGTGTGTGCGCACGCGTGCATGAGTCTGTACTCGTATGTGTGTGATGTGTGTGTGTATTTGCGTGTGTGTGTGTGTGTGTGCGCACGCGTGCATGAGTATGTACTCGTGTGTGTGTAAGTGTGTGTGTGGGCATAAGTGTATGTGTGTGCGTGTATGTGTGTTTGTTTGTAAAGGTGGGAATGTCCGTCTGTCCATATGTGCGTATGGGTGTGTGTTTTGTGTGTATGAAGTTTTTTGTGAGAGAGTGAGTGAGTGCGTGTGAGTGAGTGTGTGTATGTGTGTGTGACTTGGGGTGTGTGTGCGTGGGTGTGTGTGTGTATGTGAGAGAGAGAGTGTGTATGTGTGAATGTGTGTGTGCATGAGTTTGTGTGTATGTTTGTTTGTGTATGAGTGTGTATATGTGTTTGTGAAGGTGTGTGTGTCTGACTGTCTATGTGCGTATAAATACAAATTTGTTTGTTTGTTTGCTTAACGCCCAGCCGACCACGAAGGGCCATATCAGGGCGGTGCTGCTTTGACATAGAACGTGCGCCACACGCAAGACAGAAGTCGCAGCACAGGCTTCATGTCTCACCCAGTCACATTATTCTGACACCGGACCAACCAGTCCTAGCACTAACCCCATAATGCCAGACGCCAGGCGGAGCAGCCACTAGATTGCCAATTTTAAAGTCTTAGGTATGACCCGGCCTGGGTTCGAACCCACGACCTCCCGATCACGGGGCGGACGCCTTACCACTAGGCCAACCGTGTATGTGCGTATGAGTGTGTGTTTTGTGTGTATGAGATTTGTGTGAGTCAATGTGTGTGTATGTGTGTGTGTGTGCGTGTGTGTATGTGTGTGTGTGTGTCTGTGGGTGTGTGCGTGCGTACATGCGTGCGTATGTACATGTGTGTGTGTGTGTGTGTGTGTGTGTGTGTGTGTGTGTGTCTGTTTGTATAAGAGAGAAAGAGAGAGAGAGAGAGAGAGAGTGGGTGGGTGGGTGTGTGTTTGTGCGTGTGCGTAAGTGTATGTGTGTGTGTATGTGTGTTTGTTTGTAAAGGTGTGTATATGTCCGTCTGTCTATATGTGCGTATGGGGGTTTGTTTTGTGTGTATGAAGTGTGTGTGAGAGAGTGAGTGAGTGCGTGTGAGTGAGTGTGTATGTGTGTAACTTGGGGTGTGTTTGTGTGTATTTGTGTGTGTGTGTGTATGTGTGTATGTGTGTGTGTTTGTGTGTGTTCGTGTGTGTGCGGTGTGTGTGTGTTTGAGAGAGAGAGACAGAGACAGAGAGGTTTGTCTTTCGCTGGGGTATGCAGTGCCTTGGCGTTGCACATCTACTTAATTGGTATTGGTAATGACGAATCAGCGAATACATTTTCAAAGGTGAAGGTCACTTTCCAAATATGGAACATTTTGCAAGTGAAAGTAGCCTTCGCCAGCACTGTATTGTGGCCGTTGAGGGGTACGGTACAAACGGACTTTATCCCAGAGAAGCTGGAGGTATCCCGTGAACGCTATAGGCACGTTTCATGATATTGAGGATTGCAGTTTCCCTCTCACACACAATATTCCAAAATAATAAATAGTCAAACAGGGGCCAAAAAACAGTTTGCACCAAGAGTTCAACTTTTTATCTATCCAAAACAGTAAAAAAAATTATATGAACATTCGTATTTCCAAGATGATTGGCGTTCCAAGACGCTATATCCTAAAAAACCCAAAACATGCTTTTACAACTTCAGTGCATAATAACTGCCCAAAGGTGCTGTTTAAAGCAACCATTGATAATAATTTTTAACATACTCCTTGAACACATTAATAAAAACGGTTAACTTGCAAATAAAGGGACAGTATTGATCAGAACAATGGTAAGATAAAGGACGCCACTTATATTTTGTACATTTTTTTATCTTTATCGTTTCCTGTAGACCTCAGAAGTTCTAACCAGCTTAAGAAATCATTCTAAAATCGAAAAACAAACATCTATACAGTTTGTACGCAAAGTAGATTGATATTTGACACAGTCACACAGACATACGTGGGCTATGGGGCAACCCTACCCCCTAAATTTGAAAACGGGGTCAATTTCTTAACTGCATGCATTCAGCAAAACAATCCCTAAAAATTTATTTTTTTCACAAATGAACTTATGACTTTAGAAAAGCATTCAAAAATGCATATATACAACGCTTTTTCTTTGGTCCCAATTCAAGGGGGTGTGCTATTCTCAGGTAACACTGTGAACGCTCAAATGAGACTTGGTCACATGTCAAAATAGTAATCCCCCCTGTTGTTCATGGTTCGTTGGTGGGATTTTTTTTTATCTGGGCCATTGTCAAGCATGAAATGTCATCAACATTAGGAAAGACATAGTATCTCCCATTGTCTTTTGCGCGCAAACACTTCACACAGATCTCCTCTCGATCTGGCCCATCGGGGAAATGGGTTGACTTGGGGATGATCACCGCCCTGTATCTCTCCACCTTTCCATCCATGCTGACAAAGTCAGCGGTCACAAAGTCCCCAACTTGAATGTCTCACTGTGGGACAAAGAACCTGGTTTTCACGACTGGCACCACGCGGCATCCAGTGGCGTGTTGTGGGTAGACGTCCATTGATTTTGATAATAATTTTTATATTTTTAATTTTCAGACCTTGTTTTTAATCCGAATATAACATATTTATATGTTTTTGGAATCAGGAAATGATGAAGAATAAGATGAACGTACATTTAGATCGTTTTATAAAAAAATAATTTTAATTACAATTTTCAGATTTTTAATGACCAAAGTCATAAACTAATATTTACGCCACCAAGCTGAAATGCAACACCGAAGTCCGGCCTTTGTCGAAGATTGCTTGGCCAAAATTTCAATCAATTTGATTGAAAAATGAGGGTGTGACAGTGCCGCCTCAACTTTTAAAAAAAAGCCGGATATGACGTCATGAAAGACATTTATCGAAAAACTGAAAAAAACGTCCGGGGATATCATACCCAGTAACTCTCATGTCAAATTTCATAAAGATCGGTCCAGTAGTTTACTCTCAATCGCTCTACACACACACACGCACACACGCACACACACACACACACTCACACACACACACACAGACACACATACACCACGACCCTCGTCTCGATTCCCCCTCTATGTTAAACATTTAGTCAAAACTTGACTAAATGTAAAAAGAAAAATTTTTTTTTTAAAAATGGGATAGCGGCGAAACGGGATTGCGCCAAAATGGGATGCGGTAGTAAAATGACGCTTGGCTTGTTAAATGTCGCCAAAATGGGACGGCGGCAAAACGGGATTGCACGTAAATGGGATATTGCGCGAATTATAAACGAAGGAGTAGGCCCTAAGTTTCTCGTACGAGATGTTTACTGGGAGTAAATATTTGGGGAGTAAAAATTTAGTTCCTTGTGAGTTCTTTTTTCGTACAAGATTTTTACTGGAAGTCAATTTTTCGTGGAGTAAAAATTTTGTGTTACACCGGTTCATGACCGTTGTGGTAACGAGCGCACATTGTTGTCTCTATATATTGTGTTCCTACGAATCGAAAGTACGATCGCCAAGCCAGTCTGTCATTGAAGGCAACGTTCGATATTTCCGTCTGTCAGCGTTGCCAACGTTCGACAGATTTTACTACTGTTACTCACAAACTTTCAATTTACACAATGAAATGCCAATAACATGTACACACAAGAATGGGAGACGAAGGGAAAACCTACTAGCGATTGAAATTATGCAAACGAACTCACAAATCCCTCACTTTCCGAATGCAAACGCTGCAAATCCGTATGCGTGCGTCGCTGTGCCGAACGTTGGGTTGACGAACGTTGCTGACAGACGCAACAAAACTTGATCAAAAGGCACTAAAAACGATTAAATGTTTTACTCACTGGGTATCGCATTCCTCTTTTTCTTCCTGCAGACGATATGAAGCGGTTGAAACGTCGTTTCCGATTAAAAGCTCGGTTATTTCCGTTAAAAACGAAGTTTGCCGAACGTGTGATTCAGTCTACAGACACCGGTCGGATCACAACAAAAATGTTCATTCTTTGCGATTTTGTGATACTGTTGATGATACACCTGCTTTCCAGTGAAGAACATCAATAAAATGATGTTCACAAGCAAGAATAACAGACAAAAGCACGCGATGTGTAAAATTAGGCTTTGCTTTGCAAACAAAGCACGTGTTTTTTTTACTGACAGACACTTTCGGTGGTGATTGAAAATTTTTCCAGAAACGGTTTTATGCTCCCATTTGATATTGTTTCCCTATTTTCTCTAGTCAGAGACTAACCTTGTGTATTAATTGAATTAATAACCCCATTATCATAAGTTTTGTGTGATATTTCGTGTCTGCTTGAATCACACTTTGAGATGGGGTCATGTGACAGAAGGAAATGGTGTCTGTCAGGATTCACACGTTCGCTTCGAAAAACGCGCTCAAATAATTGCTCAAACACAAACATTTTAGCTTTTATTTATTTTTTTGTATTGCAAATACCATACTTACTCATGCCAAGCAGAAAAAATGATGAAAATCAACACAGTAAGCAAGTAATTTGAAGGCAAAGTTTACACACATCAAAGAGTCTGATTACCGTGAAACCTGCCTTGAGAAATGTGCATACCGAATAATACATGATAAAGAAGGATTCTTTGTGCCCGGCTACGTGCTACAGTTGGAGATGGAAGTTCACCAAAAATTGGGACCATACTAACAAAAATACGGTGGGTGCAATAGTCGCCCCCATTTTTTCAGCAAACGCCACCCAAGGCTGCTTTGGACGGGTAGAAATTCCGTAGTTTCCAAGTCTATGGATAAAGCTCGCGTAAGAAGAATACGTCACGGTCGAAAGTCTTTGACGTCAATTAATGCATCATGACGTCATGCCTCCCTGTAGTCTTTCTCTCTCGCGCAGTGTGTGTGTTTGTGTTCATTTTGTGCACATGTGTTAGTGTTACTGTTTGTGTGTGTGTGTGTGTGTGTGTGTGTATTTGTGTGTGTGTGTGTGTGTGTGTGTGTGTGTGCGCACGCGTGCATGAGTCTGTACTCGTATGGGTGTGGTGTGTATGTGTGTATTTGTGTGTGTGTATGTGTGTGTGTGTGTGTGTGTGCGCACGCGTGCATGAGTCTGTACTCGTATGTGTGTGGTGTGTGTGTGTATTTGTGTGTGTGTGTGTGTGTGTGTCTGTGTGTGTGTGCGCACGCGTGCATGAGTCTGTACTCGTGTGTGTGTAAGTGTGTGTGTGGGCATAAGTGTATGTGTGTGCGTGTATGTGTGTTTGTTTGTAAAGGTGGGTATGTCCGTCTGTCCATATGTGCGTATGGGTGTGTGTTTTGTGTGTATGGAGTTTTTTGTGAGAGAGTGAGTGCATGTGAGTGAGTGTGTGTGTGTGTGTGTGTGTGTGTGTGTGTGTGTGTGTGTGACTTGGGGTGTGTGTGTGTGTGCGTGGGTGTGTGTGTGTGTGTTTGAGAGAGAGAGAGTGTGTGTGTGTGTGTGTGTGTGTGAATGTGTGTGCATGAGTTTGTGTCTATGTTTGTGTGTGTATGAGTGTGTATATGTGTTTGTTTGTAAAGGTGTGTGTGTCCGTCTGTCTATCTGCATATTTGTTTGATTGTTTGCTTAACGCCCAGCCGACCACGAAGGGCCATATCAGGGCGGTGCTGCTTTGATAGGGAGGCCCACTGACAGTAAGCGTGAACAGACCACAGAAGGCCATTTTTAGAGTGCTGTAAACAGCTTCAAAATTAAGCAATGTTCTTATAGTTCAGGTTTGAAATGTAAAAGTACTTATAGAATTGCTGTGCAAAGTTTGAAGCCTGTTAGAATTATACATTTGGAGTTATTGGACTGTAAAGTCAGGCAAATATGCGATTTTTTCACAACTGGGAAGTTCTGTACAGGGCGACAAATTAAAAAAAGCAAAAAGAAATGACCTTTTCGGTTTTATTTTATAAAACAGATTGCAGCAACCACAAATGTATCACAGTTGAACCAATAAATGCAATAAAAAGGGTTTTATAGCCGATTGCAATTTTAGGCTATATTGACGTCATCACACGAAATTTAAAAAACGCGAACAAGCAAATCTTCAGTGGTTTTACAGGTAAATATGTCATACGATATATCAAATTGAAGATCTCTTTGTGTACAATCTAGCTGTCATACTTTTGATGCTGTATAATCAAAACTTTACAACTTAAGCTTGAAAATCAATATTTTCAAAAATAATAAATTTAAAATAAAAACTATAAAATGTATTAATGTTCCGCAATGTCAATCTTTAAAAACATTTGTAACCTCACATTTTAGCATATTTCCACACATTGAATGATAATAATTTTACTTCCAAACAAGAAAACACTAACTACAGCACAAGTTTGCAGTTATGCGTTATATTTTAATCTGCCTGACTGAAAATGTGTGCGTTTCTTCCTTAACCTGTATATCCGCGATTATATAGCAAATTATGTGTATGTAAGTGTGTATATATCCATGTATGCAGGTATGTATGTGTATATGTCTGTGTGTATGTATGCTTATGTGTGTATGTGAATATCTCTCTTTCTATCTCTCTCTCTCTCTCTCTCTCTCTCTCTCTCTCTCTCTCTCTCTCTCTCTCTCTCTCTCTCTCTCTCTCTCTCTCTCTCTCTCATACACCCCCACACATACAATATCTGTTATCCTTGTTGCGGTGCAATTAAGGTCAGGTATCCAGCATGACAAAATCCCCAGCAATGCAATAATGACACAAACAACAGATTTTCAACAAAAAAACTTTCACAGCAAAACAGAAATTGTCTAATCAATGAAATGTAACAAATACAATTGCAGAACAGAACAAAGAAACATTTAAAATATAACATCAGGTATTTAGCGCCAAAAAGTCAGATCATTAGTTATGAGAAGCAATTAAGAACAATAAACAATTCAGCGCCATAAAAGTCATTTGAAGTCATCAGTCACACTTTACTGAATTTCAAAAATCGTCGGGAAATGAATTCAGCATTATAACAATACCATCAATAAACACACAAGCATGAAGATAAAACAGAACAGACCGAAATTGTAGCACAGAATTGAATTCTGCAAACATATCGCGATCAAAGAAGAACACCAGGTGACTAAGTGTATTAAAGCTATCGTTAAACAGACATTACACATTCAATGAGATGTACCTACAGATCAGGTAATTCGTGCTACAAAACCCAGTGCGGATCATAGTCTAAAAGACATCGAGATATTACTAAATTATACAGTACTTCAGCGCCATACTTCTCTTCTTCTTCTTCTGCGTTAATGGGCTAAAACTCCCACGTTCACTCATGTTTTTGCACTAGTGGGTTTTTACGTGTATGGCCGTTTTTAGCCCGCCATTTAGGCAGCCATACGCCGCTTTCGGAGGAAGCATGCTGGATATGTTCGTGTTCCTATAACCCACCGAACTTCTGACATGGATTACAGGATCTTTTCCGTGCGCACTTAGTCTTGTGCTTGCGTGTACAATCCCCGGCGAAAGAAACGCAACGCATTCGCGCCCATTGTTCCGAGTGATTTTTCGTCATTTTCAAATTGTCGTAAAATGTGAACCAGATAAGATAAATCAAAACGAAAAACAGATTCGTAGAGGATATTTTACTGGCTCTACGACAAATGCATAGTATTTAATCGTTTTTATCTTTTACTTGTTCATAAATTGTGTTATACAGGGTAGGGGTCAAGCGAGTCGTGATTGCAGGCAAACGTGTCTCTTCAACATGCTACACAAATCGTAAAAATGAATATTTTTTTTTAACAAGGTAAAGACATTTTTGGAGGAAATTCATTTCTCAACAACACAATTTAATTAGAACTATTCGCCAAAGCGTTTAAGACTAATTTTTTTTTTAGCAAAGATCACTTAGACATTTGGCCACAAATAGCACCTGTTTTTCAAAGAAATCATCACGTCGATTCCGTGCGAATGAGCTTTTGCCAAACAACCCTTTGTAACACTGTCAAAGTGATCTTTGATAATATTTTGAAGTCTTAAACAATAAGCCATTAGCAGGTCTGCACATAAGTTGACCTGGGAGATGGAAAACATCTCTACACTTAACCCACCAGACGGCCGCGACCGGGATTCGAACCCTCGACCTTCCGATTAAGGTTGAAACGCTACCTTTTGTTGGAGTAACCCAAGATGCACGCTTGACTTGGAAGAAGCCACATATTGCAGCCACAGAGGCAACAGCGATTAACAAATTCGCACTAACGGAATGAGAGCGAAGACGTGTCTCTGTGCACGTGTGTCTGTCTGTATTCATGTGTATACATGTTTGTGTTCGTGTGTGCGTGAGTATGTATGCATGTGTGTATGTGTCTGTCTGTCTTTGTGATTCTGGATCAAAATGTATGTGTTTGAGTTTGTGTGTGTGTGTGTGTGTTTGTGTGTGTGTGTGTGTGTGTGTTTTGTGAGAGAACGTTTTACCGAGAATTTACTTTGCAAAGCGAGTATCTACAGCTAGTTTACTGCGAAAAGGGCTTCTGTGTGCTGATCGGTCCTGTGAAGCAATCCATGTTGCAGTGAGGTAGCTATGTGTTTTTAAACCGGAATTTCATTGTCCCCCAACAAACCTTTTCCTTGGGTCTGTTAATTTTGCTGGGTCACGGGGTCCTGCGTGTCGTGAATAGCCTGTTTCTGATAATAATACTTGTGGCGAAGGCGAGTCATATGTAAGCAAAATTGCTGTTCTTGTTAGATCTGTTCACTATAACTGATGGATTTATTCAAGGCCGCGTCGCGGAGAAAAAAAAATCATTACCACAGCTGGAAGGCTCGGTTATTCTTTTTAAAGATGTTGCTAATTCGTTGATCTAACTTTGGTGGGGAGTTGACAAACCTAAAATTATAACATATTTTCCTGTGACATTTCACGGCATGCCTTGATTCAGCCTTCGGCGGTGAAACAGTTGAAAAGCGTTTTAATTTAATCGCTAGGCGAAGTCCAACAAATCTACATCAGGATGAGACTGAACAGACTTCTGGATAGATCTTTTGCAGAGATCTTTCACTACACAATATATTTTCTGTTTAAAATAAGTTTTCTTTGCGAGTTCGTGGAAAATAGGCGATAATTTCGAATTTCGGCTTGTCGCGACGTCAAGTTTTTCACTGTGCATACTCTGATACCGGTGCGTCCCGCTACTGAACACTGCGTAACTGATTCAGCTTTTGTATGACTGCGAGAGTTGATCAGCTTTGGGTTTTTTCACTTCAATCGCTTGTCAAGGTCAAGCCAAAGCACATACTGATGAGAACAAATGTACTAAACTTACTGGTAGATCTATCTCTTGAGATCACTGAGAAGAAAGATCGAGCGACTTCCTAAAACGCATGTGTTTAAAAGAAAACACTGTGTTCAGAATAAACCCTTTCAACGACGTAATGATATATTTTGTAAGTTGCTCCTTTGAACATATAATAACAGAAAGTTGATTGTATCGCACGCAAAATTTCATGAATCTGGTTAGCATATCTTTCCTTTGCGAGTCTTTGGAACTGGGGCGATAATTTGGAGTGTTTCAGCTTGCCGCGACGTCATGCAAATAGTTGTATCACTCTGTAAATGACTAGATTCAGCCTTCGGCGGCGCAGCCGTTGGATAATCGCTTCACTTCAATCGATTGGCCCGGTCAAAGTTTAGCCCGTATTGATGAGAAATGATGTTCTTCTTGTAGATTAGCCTTTTAAGATTAATGAGAGAAAAGAGCGATTTCCAAAAACGCCTGTGTCAAAACAAAAACACTGTGTTCAGAATCAACTATATTCACAACATATTAATAATAATTATGAGTTGCTCTGCAGAATATATAATTACAAAGGATTGATCTGATGGTATGCAAAATGTCATTAAACTGCGTCTAATACTTTTTTCTTGCGAGATCTCAGAACATACGCGATTCGGCCTTGGACGGCGCAAAAGTTGAAATATTGCTTCACTTCAATCGGTTGGCCCGGTTAAAGTAATGCACACATTGATTAGATAATACATTGTCCTGGTAGATTGGCCTTTTAAAATTATTGACAGAAAAGAGCGATTTCCAGAAACATCTGTGTAAAAAGTAAAACACTGTGTTCAGAACACACCCTTTTTCAAGACGTTAATAACATTTTGATAAGTCGTTCTTTCACATACATCATAACAAAGGGTTGATCTTATGCCACACTAAATTTCAGTATTGTACTTTAAACAGTTTTTCTTCGCGCGCTCTTGGAACTTGGGTGACGATTTCGAGTGTTCCGCTTGCCGCGACGTCAAATAGCTTTTTCCCTGTACACCGCGTCTGCGGCTAAGTCCGAAGCGAGAGATAGCGTTTTGGGGCAAGTTCGGGACTTGTTTTACTCATGAACCAAAAACAGCACGTTCACATACCAACAACCATTCAAAAGAACAACAACTGGAGAAACCCTTGCAAGTTGTTTGACGTTTTTAAAATATTTATTTAGCCTTTTAAATCTTCAGAGAAAAGTAAAAAAAAATCACGGCTGTGGCCGCCATTTTGGATTTTCTCTGTGGGCCTCCCTACAGAAGTCGCAGCACAGGCTTCATGTCTCACCCAGTCATATTATTCTGACACCGGACCAACCAGTCCTAACACTAACCCCATAATGCCAGACGCCAGGCGGAGCAGCCACTAGATTGCCAATTTTAAAGTCTTAGGTATGACCCGGCCGGGGTTTGAACCCACAACCTCCCGATCACGGGGCGGACGCCTTACAACTAGGCCAACCGTGCCGGTCTATGTGCGTATGAGTGTGTGTGTTGTGTGTATGATATTTGTGTGAGTCAATGTGTGTGTGGGTGTGTGTGTGTGCGTGCGTATGTACAGTGTGTGTGTGTGTGGGTGTGTGTCTGTTTGTATAAGAGAGAAAGAGAGAGAGAAAGAGAGAGTGGGTGGGTGGGTGTGTGTATGTGCGTGTGCGTAAGTGTATGTGTATGTGTGTTTGTTTGTAAAGGTGTTTATGTCCGTCTGTCTAGGCTATATGTGCGTATGGGGGTGTGTTTTGTGTGTATAAAGTGTGTGTGAGAGAGTGAGTGAGTGCGTGTGTGTGTGTGTGTGTGTGTGTGTGTTCGTGTGTGTGTGTGTTTGAGAGAGAGAAAGAGAGAGAGTAAGAGAGAGGTTTGTCTTTCGCTGGGGTATGCAGTGCCTTGGCGTTGCACATCTACTTAATTTTCATGACTGTGACATCGTCACAAACACGGGAATTCACGCTGAGTACGGTGCATGCAATAAATTTGACAAACTCATCGACATGTGATCACATTTTGCTGCTGCTCTGCCATGAAAAAATCGATTTGTTTGCAGATTTTTAGCATTCACTCACTTTGCAAATCATCACTTTATTGAAAAAAAGAGGATGAAATTGACAAAATAAACATCATGCAGTTATTCTAGGGTGTTCAAAGTACTTAAATATGCTGAAAACCCAAATCACATCATGGGACCATTTTGGATCAAAATTTCGTACCACCTCTGCCCTTGGACCGGCACGGTTGGCCTAGTGGTAATTAGGCGTCCGCCCCGTGATCGGGAGGTCGTGGGTTCGAACCCCGGCCGGGTCATACCTAAGACTTTAAAATTGGCAATCTAGTGGCTGCTCCGCCTGGCGTCTGGCATTATGGGGTTAGTGCTAGGACTGGTTGGTCCGGTGTCAGAATAATGTGACTGGGTGAGACATGAAGCCTGTGCTGCGACTTCTGTCTTGTGTGTGGCGCACGTTATATGTCAAAGCAGCACCGCCCTGATATGGCCCTTCGTGGTCGGCTGGGCGTTAAGCAAGCAAACAAACAAACAAACAAACCTCTGCCCTTAAGGCTGGAGTATACACCTGAGGCCATATTTCAAAGTGGTTAGGCAGTTTTAAAGGTTTGTTTTTATGTTAGTTCAGTGTTTTGTTTATCAGGAAAAAACAAAATGAATAGAGCTTGTCGCGCAAAATTTTGAGATAACGACCGAAGTTTGAGCATAGGTATGAGATTTTTTCACGCAAACCCTACTGAAGAATTTGTGATATTGTATTGTGAGTATATGTAAACAAGTCGCGTAAGGCGAAAATACAACATTTAGTGAAGTAGCTGTCGAACTCACAGAATGAAATTGAACGCAATGCAATTTTTCAGCAAGACCGTATACTCGTAGCATCGTCAGTCCACCGCTCATGCTCATGGCAAAGGCAGTGAAATTGACAAGAAGAGCGGTTTAATAGTTGCGCTGAGAAGGATAGCACACTTTTCTGTACCTCTCTTCGTTTTAACTTTCTGAGCGTGTTTTTAATCCAAACATATCATATATATATATATGTTTTTGGAATCATGAACCGACAAGGAATAAGATGAAAGTGTTTTTAAATTGATTTCGAAAATTTAATTTTGATAATAATTTTTATATTTTTAATTTTCAGAGCTTGTTTTTAATTCAAATATAACATATTTATATGTTTTTGGAATCAGAAAATGATGGAGAATAAGATAAACGTAAATTTAGATCGTTTTATAATTTATTTATTTTTTACAATTTTCAGATTTTTAATGACTAAAGTCATTAATTACTTTTTAAGCCACCACGCTGAAATGCAATACCGAAGTCCGGGCTTCGTCAAAGATTACTTGACCAAAATTTCTGGTTGAACAAGAAGAGCAAACGCTCGATCGAGTCACTTTCGCAGTTCTGAATATTATATGAGGCATCAGATGGACAGGAAGAAATTGCTATTCACAACACAATGAGTCACGTTCACATAAAATTTGAGCCCGGTCACTTTTATAGTTTCCGAGAAAAGCCCAACGTTAAGTTGTGTGTTGCCGAACAGAAAAGGCTAGTTATCTCCCTTGTTTTTCTGATAACGTTCGTAAAAGGCTACAGATGTAAATACTTTGATGTAAAGAATAATCCTACAAAGTTTCAATCACATCCGATGAACTTTGTCAAAGATATAAAATGTCTAATTTTTCCTTTGACGCTGACCTGTGACCTTGAAAAAGGTCAAAGGTCAACGAAACCATCGTTAAAGTGTAGAGGTCATTGGAGGTCACGACTAAACAAAATATGAGCCCGATCGCTTTGATAGTTTCCGAGAAAAGTCCAACGTTAAGGTGGTGTCTACGGACGGCCGGCCGGACGGCCGGCCGGACAGACTAACACTGACCGATTACATAGAGTCACTTTTTCTCAAGTGACTCAAAAATGAGAGCGTGACAGTGCCGCCTCAACTTTCACGAAAAGCCGGATATGACGTCATCAAAGACATTTATCAAAAAAATGAAAAAAAAACGTATGGGGATATCATACGCAGGAACTCTTATGTCAAATTTCATAAAAATCGGTCCAGTAGTTTAGTCTGAATCGCTCTACACACACACACACACACACACACACGCACACACACGCACACACACACACGCACACGCACAGACACACACACACCCACACACACACATACACCATGACCCTCGTCTCGATTCCCCCCTCTACGTTAAAACATTTAGTCAAAACTTGACTAAATGTAAAAAAAACAAAAAACAATCTGATGATCACAAACTGAAGAAGAGAAATTGGGAAGCAAAATAGAGCATCAAACATAATGATTTTACAGGTGAATTTGGAAAAAAAACCTTGTGTATCCATTTTTGAAGTCCAATTTGAAGCATGGAACACAGTCAAACATAAATTATAAGTGTTAAAGTGTATCTAAACCCCATTTTTCAAACCAAAACCCTTATTACCAATGCAAACATACACTCAGATGTATTCCATCCCCACCGCTCAAAAAGCCCGAAGACGCGAGGAGCAGACGCAGCTTGTTGGAAAAGACCGGAAAAGCTCGCACTGTGCCAGCCTTCAGCTGAAACAAAACGATGATGCTAAAAATGGAATCTTCGGCTGATGACGTAGACATGGGAAACAGCAGCGCGATTTTGATCTAGATCTAACCGCAAACACGAGTGCCTGTCAGCATGGGAAGACTCTGCGCTGTTTACGGTTGCAATATTACCTCAGCAAACAAGAAATAAGTTCTCACAAGTTCCCTGAAGTCTCTCACATAAGAACAGCGTGGATTGACTTTGTGAAAACGTAAACAAAAAAGGTTTTTCACAACCAAAATACCACAAGGCAATATGCGGACAACATTTTGCAGAAGATGCATTTGCAGACCAGTACACTGCACTGCCTTTGTTCGAATCCGAACTCGGATATCGTCCATGTCGGAGGTTAAAGGAAGATGCTGTTCCGACAGTGATTCCACTAACGTGCTTCGATGTGCAGAAGAAATTGAATGCAGCAAAAAGGACAATGGAGACGGCTGACGAAGAAATATTCAACCGGAGAAAGAGGCGACGAAAAAGAAAAGTGTTGAAGGCAAGTGTTCAATAATATGTTTCTCTCGGCAGTGATTGTGCCTTTTTAACATGAAATAACGGATGAGTGCGTAGTTTATCCATCGTTTATGTAAGATATGTCTGTCCGTGTGCATTTTTTAACATGATTTAACGGCAGATTGCATTGCCTCTCCATCGTTTATGTAAAGTATGACTGTCCGAGTGAATATGTGTAGGTCAGGTGGGAGACTATAAGAGACTCTCTCTCTCTCTCTCTCTCTCTCTCTCTCTCTCTCTCTCTCTCTCTCTCTCTCTCTCTGTCTCTCTCTTGCCAATAAATGATTGACGACTCGGTAGATTGAGGAAATGTATTGTGATGTGTGTGCAGAGCATAGAGAAGATGAAGACTCAAAACGAGGAACCTGGGCCATCAATTGCACCATGTCTTGAGACAAGTGACGTAATGCAGGTAGATGAGATTGAGACCAGCAACCAAGCTACCCAGGTGCTGAGCCTATCTTCATCCCTCCCTGCTCCTGCCACAGCCACATCAGGCACAACAACGGCAAATAAAGGGGTGCAGCATACCACGATGCCGAAGGTTGTCAGACATAAAAAAATAATGGCAAGACCAATCTACAGGCGCAGTAGAGGTACCGTTTATTTGTCTAAATTGTTGAATGTCTACTTTTCATACATAATGCTCCTTAAAATAGTTAAATATCTTCGGCTAGCATGTTTAGCAGAATATAAAGTTGAAGCAAACTCAACCATACCTGTTTGAAATCTGGTAACATTTATCTTGAACAAGCTTTGTTTTCATGTTGTCAACAGGAACATTAACAAGACCGCTGATGCGAAGTGTGGGAGTGCAAAGCGATTTGCCCTGCCAGTGCGATGCTTCCAGGGATTTTGAGTACGCCCGGCCTCTAACCTGCTCCAGCCCCATCCCAACATACGACGATGATCAGACATCTTCAAGCGAAAGTGGCGCACAGGACACCGATGACTCTGATTTTGACCCTGACCCAGATGCATATCCTAAAGGAGACGTGATGAGGTTTGTAAAAATATATTGTTATATAGCTATTCTGATGGACACGTGGGGGAATTCGGGGCCTGTGATTGGATGGTCTCTTCTGATCATCAAAGCATAATGCTACGGAAGTCGGCCATTTTTCTCAATATCCAAAAACATATTGTCAATAACAAAGACGCATGGTTCCGGTTTACACATCTGTACCACACGATGTTTGACTGATCGACAACAGCATACACTGACAACTTGAAATTCTTATCGGGAATGTTTTTCAGCTTTACAAATGTCGATAGCATACCCTTTTCTGCTAAACTCCCGATGAAACAGGACTAAACCTATTATTTTCTGTCCCTAAACACCACAAAATGCCTAAAGTCGAAAGATGTAGTACAAACAGGGGAGTAAAACGGAACAGCCGTTTTTGTGTGCCTGTGCGCTTAGTTCACAGTTGCCGACTGACACAAACTTTCGCATTTGGCTTTTCTTATCTCGTAACTCCACACTAAATACCCCACTTCCACTCTGAAGTATTCATGTACAACCCATGGCACTAACATTCAGGTAGTCGTTTATAACTGAGGTTGAAAAATTCGCTTCATGACGAGACAAGTATAAATGCCATTCACCCAAACAGTGAAAACGTCGCTGCCGTCTGCTCGCTTTTTGACTCACATGCGAAGCAAAAGTGAGTCTATGTACTCACCCGAGTCGTCCGTCCGTCCGTCCGTCCGTCCGTCCGGAAAACTTTAACGTTGGATATTTCTTGGACACTATTCAGTCTATCAGTACCAAATTTGGCAAGATGGTGTATGATGACAAGGCCCCAAAAAACATACATAGCATCTTGACCTTGCTTCAAGGTCAAGGTCGCAGGGGCCATAAATGTTGCCTAAAAAACAGCTATTTTTCATATTTTTCCCATTTTCTCTGAAGTTTTTGAGATTCAATACCTCACCTATATATGATATATAGGGCAAAGTAAGCCCCATCTTTTGATACCAGTTTGGTTTACCTTGCTTCAAGGTCAAGGTCACAGGAGCTCTTCAAAGTTGGATTGTATACATATTTTGAAGTGACCTTGACCCTGAACTATGGAAGATAACTGTTTCAAACTTAAAAATTATGTGGGGCACATGTTATGCTTTCATCATGAGACACATTCGGTCACATATGATCAAGGTCAAGGTCACTTTGACCCTTATGAAATGTGACCAAAATAAGGTAGTGAACCACTAAAAGTGACCATATCTCATGGTAGAAAGAGCCAATAAGCACCATTGTACTTCCTATGTCTTGAATTAACAGCTTTGTGTTGCATGACCTTGGATGACCTGGTCAAGGTCACATGTATTTTGGTAGGAAAAATGTGTAAAGCATGTGAGTCGTATGGGCTTTGCCCTTCTTGTTACGGATTAGCTGTTCTCTTTTCCTCCCCTTGTTGCATCCTAGTTCTTCAGTTGTTTCTAGCTTTCCGTTGATGTTGTGCTTTGGTCTTCTTCATAAGTAGTCTTGTTCAAAATTTAAAAAACTCAAACTTCTTTTTGTTGTATACGAATGAACTAATAAAAAGCTGTTTAACAGCTGTGTTGTCAAATCGAGGTTTTTTTCCAAAGTCAGTGTGGCCCCTGCGCAAAACTAATGCGCATAAGAAACGGCGTCTGCTATCAAAACCTGAGATCAACGCATCGATGCAAAAACTGTCATTCTGTAAGTTTGGAACAACAAATAAAGGTCAGAACAGCTATATAATCGCTATTGTATTTTCAGCGTAGCAATAGGGTCCGATATTTAGACTCGAACAAGTATAATGCGACTCGTCTTCGACTCGTCGGCATTATACTTGTCTCGTCTAAATATCGGACCCTATTGCTACGCTGAAAACACAATAGCTGTTAATATTTACCTCATTATGTAACCAACTCATAACAGGAACACTTTCAATGGTGTTGTTATGTTGACTGTGCTGACAATTTCAAGTAAATATGTTGATGTAGTTATAAGCTTGTCAGGGCAAAAAGGGTGCGTTAATTCGAGCTGTTTATATGTTTCAGTACGTCAACGGAGTCCGCCCCATCTGTCACTGATCCCCATGTTCCTCCTTACCAAGAGCGAAAGTACATTGTCTTTCGCTCTTGCCTGCTACAGCTGTTCAGGAACTGTCCTTGCTGCCACAGCGAGGGGAGGACTGTCGTCACAGAGCTAGGCTCCCTCATCAAGGTCGACTTCAAATGCCCAGACTGTTCGCATTCCTCGCAGTGGAACAGCCAGCCTTTCATCGGCCAAATGCCATCAGGAAATATCAATCTGTCAGCTGCCATACTTTTCTCTGGCTCGCTCCTGTCCAAGGCATTCCATCTCCTGGACACCATGAACGTTGCAAGGAATAGCCGAACAACGTTCTACAAGCATCAGCGTATGTACCTGCAACCCACCATCGTAACTGTCTGGCAGACCGCGCAGGTTGGGCTACTAGAGCGCCTGTCAACCATGGACGGGGAGCTAATACTGGCTGGTGACGGACGGAGTGACAGCCCTGGACACTGCGCCAAGTATGGAGGCTTCAACACCATGGAATGCCGCATCAATAAGGTCATTGATGTGCAAGTAGTACAGGTATGTATCATTTTAATGAATGAACAAAATGTTATTTCCATACACATTCATATATTTGACTATGATTAAAGCTTCATTGCTTTTGGGATTCTGACAGTGTGATGCTGTTCACACTACTGACTTGTTATAGTCTATTATCTATCCATCTATCTACCTATACTCTGTATGATAATGCTATTGATGCCATCCAGTATCTTAAATGTCCTAGATTGTTTCACATTAACATAAGCAAGGGAGGTAACTCATTTTTGCCTTTAATTCATTGTTATTTGATATAGAAATCAGAACACTCCTGTGTGATGGTTCTTTGAATAATTTCCTAAGCAGTAAGGGCTCTTCTAGTACCCTGATGAAGCTGGGCACTGACTGCTAGTAAATAAAAGAGATAACATTGTCAAGCATGCTCGCTTGCAGAGCAATGAGGTGGGAAACAGCGCCAGGTGTGAAAACGAAGGCCTTAGGCGAATGATCCACTTCCTTCGACAGGCAGGACATGGTGTTGAAGCCATCGTAACAGATCGTCACAGCCAGAACACAAAGTTCATCAGAGAGCAGATGCCAGATGTCAAACACTACTTTGATATCTGGCATGTTGCAAAAGGTAAATGCTTGAAATATATTGCATATATATATCTGTGACAACACCAAAAACAAGTCTTCTGTTTTGGTTTGGGGTGGGTGGGTAGATATATATATATATCTTTTTTTTTTTAAGGTTGGTCCTGTTTTTTGGGGGGTCCAAGATGTCTCTGCGATTTAGCCGAATTCACGATACACTATGAAAAAGATATAATTAAAATGTTCGACATTCAACTTTAACTAATGAAACAAATATGTACAGTGTGTACCTGCTTTTTTTACAGGTCTGACCAAAAAGCTTGTTTCACTGGCAAACAAGGCAGGCATGGAGCAGGTTGGGGACTGGCGCAAGTCCATAATCAACCACCTGCATTGGGTTGCTGCCTCCACACCTGACGGAGATGGACAGATGATGCTGGCCAAGTGGGACAGTCTCTTGAACCATCTGGTCAATAAGCACCATGACCACGGAGACTTGTTCCCAGCCTGTGAGCATGCACCACTCTTGGACGAAGCCAGAGACAAAGACTGGTTTGCTCCAGGTGAGTTTGTGTGTGCAATATTCATAAAGCAAAATTTAATGCTTAAAGAAATATAAGAATCATTGGAAAAACTATAAACTCCTAAATAGTAAATTCTGTCTAGAATGTAACCAAGGAATGTAACGTTAAAACTCAACTTGTTTACATTGCAGAATCCACAGAATTTGGAGCCCTATCTCGAGTGCTGGACAACAAGTTCCTCAGGAAGGATGTGCAGAAGCTGTCACCAATCCATCAAACTTCCTGCCTGGAGGCGTTCCACAGCCTCATGCTGAGTTTTTGCCCTAACACACCTCCTTCTCACACTTAGGAATGTACTGCAGGTAAACATCGCTCTTCTTTAAAGATTGGTGAGAGTATGAGAGAGACAGAGAGGGTGAGGGAGACACAGAGACAGGAGGGAAGAAAGGGCTTATTATATTATATTAAAGTTTATCATAAGGGAAAGGAAACAAAAAATTGAAAAACTAAGGGGTGCACATATATATGGCTCCCTGGCAGTGTGCATGCACAATATTTTGCTCTTGCCGCTTACCACCACAGACAGACAAACACACTTACATCCATTTTTATTGATATTAAAAGATATAAGGTAATATGAATATATATATTTATATTCAAGTGTGGAATTATGAATGGGAGTGATTGATTCTGTGCATATTAATTTGTAGCCTGTTTTCAGGCTGTTCCTTGCCGCTCTGCATTATAACGAAAATGGGGACAGAGGTGATGCGGTTGATGAGGAAGGAAATCTGAAGTTGATCGTCACATTCCCAAAAGCAAAGAAAGGAGAATACAGTGTGAGGAAGTCCAAAGGGCCACCAACTTATGGTAAGTGACATGCAGGGTAACAACTGACTGCTGGTTTTTAGCATACACACACACACACATAAGTGAAGATACTCTTCTTTTCTCATACCTATATTTTCTGTCGGAATTCTGGCAATTTACACATGTGAACACGCACACAACTGCAGCGGAAAAAATAGAGAGAGAGAAATATTTCATTTACTGTGGGTAACCGCTAGAACTGCAGCATTCTTCCTTATATGCATTTCTGAAAGCATGAACTTGGTTGAGTACTGATAATGCCTGTTCATGATTATCTCATCGTGAGCTATCCACTGTTACATTTACAGGTTACGTTTCAAGATTGCTTGAACATCTCTTTGAAAACCTGACAGAGGATCCAGGGGCCTTAGAAGCTTCCCTCCCGGAGAAATTTCGTGACAAACCAGACTTCTTGGCCGCTTCCCATCACCACCCATCCAGAGAAGAAGCTGCTGCAACATACAGTACGAGATACCCTAACTGATCTCAAATTTTTCCACTGATGTTGACATCAACGACAGTACAGAACAAAATGCTATTGCAAGGGATTATAGCATTTTCTCTTTTATTTTTTAAGTGACACATTGGATTACAAATACATTTTCATGTTACCATTTTCATTCCAGCTGCGGCCACTCAAAACCTCTGTATGTACCCTCATCAGGGAATGCATCTCTGATGGCCTGTACTGCACAAGAAGGTAGAGGTATCCTCACTTTCCTCCCTAGCACACCATGACACCACCTCACCAGCTGTCTGTATGCTATGTAGCGGTACTTCCTGGAAAATAATAAAAGAATCTGACATGAGGGTTTGTTGCGTACTCCGTCATGGTGTTCGTGCAAAAGGTGTCGAGGGAGGAACACTTGTTCCCCGTTAATACAGTGGGATGGATAGAATGGCTTCTTTCAATTATGAGTATGTGTGTGATATTGTCTTGTGCGTTCCAGTATGACAAGATCCCTGTAAATCTGTTATTTTACCTAGCTATTTATGTTGAAAATGTACTTTACAAAATAGTTTTGTTCTTCCCAGCATTATGTTTTAATATCTTGTTTCACGCAGAGTGTGTAATTAAGCTATGACAGACTTCTGGACTTCAGTGTGGAGAGATCCGAGGATAAAAAAAAGTATTTACTGTTGTGTATTAGTATATGTGTGGCAGGCAGTATATTTTGACTTATAACTTCATTTGTTTGTGTCCTTTAAAAGAATAATCTTTTCATGTGCCTGTGCAGGAATCAGTTGCCTGCTTATTATTTGTTAAAATATGCTTCATTAAAGTGCCTATTGTTTGTATGGCAAGTTTTAATTGGCTTATGAAAACTGTACTGTCATGGGCCGTTTTGTAGCCAATGTTGGCTTGGAAGAATACTGTTATTAGTGTTAACTAAGCTCACTGCATTTTTGGTATGCTGTCACAAGTCAGTGTCATTGAATTGTTAGCTTTTATAGGACACAAATGAAGTTATAAGTCAAAATATACTGCCTGACACATATGTACATTATATCTTGCCTGCACTTGTGTGTGATTTTAAAATTTAATGGTTTTTGACTCACATGCGAAGCAAAAGTGAGTCTATGTACTCACCCGAGTCGTCCGTCCGTCCGGACAACTTTAACGTTGGATTTTCTTGGACACTATTAAGTCTATCAACACCTGATGTGGCCTGATGGTGTATGGTTACAAGATCTCAAAAAACATGTGCGGCAACTTGACCTCACTTCAAGTTCAAGGTCACAGGGGCCGTAATTGTTGTCTTAAAAACGACCATTTTTCACATTTTCGCTGAAGTTTTTGAGATTTAATACCTCACCTATATATGATATATAGGGCAAAGTAAGCCCCATCTTTTGATACCAGTTTGGTTTACCTTGCTTCAAGGTCAAGGTCACAGGAGCTCTTCAAAGTTGGATTGTATACATATTTTGAAGTGACCTTGACCCTGAACTATGGAAGATAACTGTTTCAAACTTAAAAATTATGTGGGGCACATGTTATGCTTTCATCATGAGACACATTTGGTCACATATGATCAAGGTCAAGGTCACTTTGACCCTTATGAAACGTGACCAAAATAAGGTAGTGAACCACTAAAAATGACCATATCTCATGGTAGAAAGAGCCAATAAGCACCATTGTACTTCCTATGTCTTGAATTAACAGCTTTGTGTTGCATGACCTTGGATGACCTTGGGTCAAGGTCACATGTATTTTGGTAGGAAAAATGTGTAAAGCAGTTCTTAGTGTATGATGTCATTGCTAGGTTTAGTTATTTGACCTTGACCCTGAAGGTCAAGGTCATGTAAAGGTCAAGGTCAAGCATGTGAGTCGTATGGGCTTTGCCCTTCTTGTTTTGTTTTGTTTTTATTAATGGACACATTTTCAATATTGTTAAAATATTTATTTAGAGATGAACATCAAGGATTGCTTTACACCTGCACATTAAAAGAATGCTGCTGTCATCGTATTCTTCAGGACTTGGTGTGTGAAGGAATGGGTGTTCGGGTTATGTTTGTATGTCATGTGGAACAAACCTTGAGGTGTTCAAACCTCGAGGTGTTTGCAAACAAATGGTACATTTCCAGAATAGCATCAGTTTACGCGAACAAATAAAGCTTATCCAAACACCTGAAATGTGTCACTTACTCCTCAAGAGTGGCCTGTAAAGTCCCATGCTCCTCCCGGTACTGGTAGTATGCTGTCTCCAGCACATCTGGGTTCAGACAGACGCTTTCAAAGGATGGGAGCTGCGTGATGCATGTAATGCCAGGTTTTTCGGGAGGTCTGCAAACATAAGAGTATTGTTATAACTTATTGTTAACTAAAACCTTAGTATAAGAAACAAACTTCTAATCGCCACTATGAAGTTAAGGTTTTACATACTTGTAATAGTAATGAATAACCTCTGCATCTATGTTACAAAATATTCACACTTTTCCTTTGCTCTTTTCAATAAATATAAACATAATTTAAATAAATAATGAGGATAACCTTAATCTTCCAAACCAATAACATGCTAAGTGAAAAAAATACATACCTGCGACTGTTCAGCTTCTCCATAATTTGTGTAGACTCTGTGCAGCAGTTGCATTCCTCCACTTTCTGCATCTCCACACAGTTGCCACATTCACACCTGAAAGTATCACAAACAAACTTCACTTGCCGTCTCCATCCGACTGAGTGTTGCGAATGCACAGACGTGGGAAGTATTCTTAGATTTCATTGGAAAGAAACAATAAGATTAGTTATAAAAATGTAAATTGCCACTTTTCTCGTCAGTGACCCCCCCACTCAAAATGTAAACACACGGGACTTCCAAATTCGCCTTCGTCAAAACTTCGTTCGTGCCGATCTAAGTGAGTTTGCTTCTGTAAAATGTTCATTTTGGAGGCCTAGTTCACGAACACAAACACCCACACAAAAGGTATACAAACGCAGCTTCAGATCTAGATCTAGAAGCTTGACACATTTGGTCATATTTTCCTTTCCTTGGTTGCGTGTACCCAAAATAAACCTCTACTTCGTAACTCACCATTCTGTATTCCCAAGGCGATTAATGATGCCGTTGTTGTTAGCTACATGATTTTCCTCCAAGTTCCCCCCATGTTCTCGAGCTGGAGGCTCGAACATTGTATGGAACAACACGATTGTGGTTCACCACGTTTTGTGCGCCACGACTGTCGTCCATTGTGCTCTCTTCCCATGTCTACGTCACAGGCACTTGCAGGCGCGTCGGGAGTTCTCGGGTTTTCTCGGCAAAGTCCGGATGAGCAAATTTAGTACGCATGCCAGTTGGCGAACGGCTGAGCGCAGAGCGGTTAAAGTGCAGAAAAATGTCGTAACTGGAACCCCTCTACACACACTCAAACCTGTACTTGCAGGGTTTAGACACACTTTAAAGTGGTTACAGTGTTCAGAAATAGTGTTAAATACCAAGTTGAGTTATCCCTCTTCACCAATTTTAAAAGATAGTCAAATACACCTCTTGTCGCGCAAAAATTTGAACTGTGATGCTTTTACTACCCCCACCCCCTACTCATTTTTCAGAAAAGAGTGCATATTATCTTCCAAATAGACAAGCGAGGTAGTCAGATGATCAAAACTTAAGAACAGAAATAGGGAAGCAAAATAGAACATGCAACATAGTGATTTAACTGGTGAATTCAGAAAAAACAACACTTTTTTACTTATTTTATAAGCTTAATTTAAAGCTTGGAAGACAGAAAAAAATGAATTAAAAGTGCAAAAGTGGTTACAGCGTTGACAAATAATGTTAGATACCAAGTTGAGTTATCCCTCTTCATCACAGTTAAAAGAAACACCTCTTGTCGGGCAAAATCTTGAACTGTGATCCTTTTACTACCCCTACCCCCTACCCATTCTTCAGAAAAGAGTGCATATTATCTTCCAAATAGAAAGGCAAGGTAATCAGATGATCAAAAACTTCAGAACAGAAATAGGGAAGCAAAATAGAACACCCAACAGAGTGATTTAACTGGTGAATTCAGAAAAAAACCACCTTTTTACTCATTTTATAAGCTGAATTTAAAGCTTGGAAGACAGAAAAATATAAATTAAAAGTGCTAAAGTGGTTACAGTGTTTAGAAATAGTGTTAGATACCAAGTTGAGTTATCCCTCTTTATCACAGTTAAAAGAAACACACCTCTTGTCGCGCAAAATCTTGAACTGTGATGCTTTTACTACCGCCACTCCCTACCCATTTTTCAGAAAAGAGTGCATATTATCTTCCAAATAGGAAAGCAAGGTAGTCAGATGATCAAAAAACTTCAGAACAGAAATAGGGAAGCAAAAAAGAACATCCAACAGAGTGATTTAACTGGTGAATTCAGAAAAAAAACACCCTTTTACTAATTTTATAAGCTGAATTTAAAGCTTGGAAGATAGAAAAATATAAATTAAAAGTGCTAAAGTGGTTACATTAATTAGAAATAGTTTTAAATACCAAGTTGAGTTATCCCTCTTTATCACAGTAAAAAGAAACACACCTCTTGTCGCGCAAAATCATGAACTGTGATGCTTTTACTACCCCCACCCCCTACCCATTTTTCAGAAAAGAGTGCATATTATCTTCCAAATAGAAAAGCAAGGTAATCAGATGATCAAAAACTTAAGAAGAAAATAGGGAAGCAAAATAGACTATCCAACATAGTGATTTAGTTGTTGACTTCAGAAAAAACACACTTTTTTTTCTCATTTTTGAAGCTGAATTAGACGTTTGGAAGACAGAAAAAATAAATTAAAAGTGCTAAAGTGGTTACAGTGGTTACAGTGTTCAGAAATAGTGTTAGATACCAAGTTGAGTTATCCCTCTTCATCACAGTTAAAAGAAACACACCTCTTGTCGCGCACAATCTTGAACTGTGATCCTTTTACTACCCCCCTCCCCCCTACCCATTTGAACACAAAAAAGTGCATATTCTCTTCCAATTAGAAAAATAAGTAATTTTCAGCAACTGGACATTTTTAAAATACATCTTTTCTGTCAGTCCAAGGATTGATTGCTTAGTCCATTAAAAACAAACCGACTAGGATTTAACGCACCCATTTTAAGAAAAAGTTAACATGATAATTGATATATCAGACTTTTTTATGCAATTACTACTGAAGATTCCAGACCAGGTAGAACAATCATTTTATATCCTTTGTCACATTTGTTTTAATTTTGTATAAATCTATCTATAGCGAGTCTTAAATTGTCCCTTTGTGTTATTTAGTTATTATCAAGAATTCTATCCTGGCAACAAAAAAAAAAATCCCTACCTACCTACCCTATTTTGTTTAGCCATGTTATTAGAAACAGACAATTTATTTGTTTTGGCCTAAAGATCTTGAAACATTTGTTTTAATAGAGAAATAACAAGTACAGCCTTTAGCTGTGTCACTCGAATTTCTTTGTCAGGCTGAAACTTAGCTGTTGCGTTGAAGTCTGCTGTGTGTGTCTGGGTCCAAAACAACTTTCACATTCTCATCTACACACTCACGTCACTCACACAAGTATACAATTCTACCCACACAGGGCCGGACCAAGTTCGTTTGAGGGGGGGGGGGGGGGTTCCAACTGAAGGCAGGGGTTCATAAATTGAAATAGTTTTAGAAGACCAAATAAACTAAGGGAGTTGGGGGAAGAGCTTAAAAAGTCCACATATTTTTTTTCTCTGAGAGGTACATCGGATGGCCAGGGGATGGTGGGGGGGGGGGGGGGGGTCCGGAACCCAGGAACCCCCCCCCCCCCCCCCCAGATCCGGCCCTGCCACAGAGGCATGGGGATGGGGGTCTCGCACTCGGGCGAATCACACCACATAATACAAAGTATAACGTACACAGATTTTTCTATTGAACCAAAAAGCAAATTAAATCATGAATAAATCAATCAAGCAAAACTTCCACACAATGACACACTCACTCTCGGTTCACACTGCGCTCTGGGCGTGCACACTTGGCAGCACGTATACCGTTCCGACTCCGTTTGTCTTCATGCAAGTCCAGCACAGGCACACGATTGTCCAAGAATCACAATAATCCTCGTGAATGTCACAGCAGGCATAGTAACTAAGGTTACGTAGAAAAGTCCAACAGGATGCGTTAATGGTGGTAATCCGACACACGCACACACACACACACACACACACACACACACACACACACACACACACACACACACACACTCCGGTTTGGTAAGTTACCTGATAAATAATGTGGGGTCGGCCCGCGCAATTGCGCGGGACCGCTATTGCGCGAATCTTTAGGGTTAGGGTTAGGGTTAGATTCGCGCAATAGCGGACCCGCGCAATAGCGGCCCAGCCCCAATAATGTAGCCTGTAGATTTAACTGACTGATCAGACAGGAAGAGCAATACTTTCACATTTCCGATGTTCAGCGATAAACTTGTTTTCTTCGAGAGTTCGATCTTCGTGCGATTCTGGCGCGTTGTCACCAAGAACGTTAAAAAAAAACAGGATATCATCATGATGCCTCTCTACAAAAACCAGGTCTAGAAACTCTTCATCTAAAGTCAGTCAGTATTAACCTCCTCAACACAATCCTCATCTTGTCCCATAGTGATTTCTGCCGCCAAAGAACATGTGATTCTCAACTCACAAGACCGATTTGTCATTCCATTGCGAAATTCAGATCTACTCCAACTACGTGCATTGATCTGAGCAATAAAATTTAGATGCGATAATCTGCAAACATCTCTTCAACACAATCTGCATCTTGTCCCATCGTGATTTCTGTCGGCAAAGAACATGTGGTTCTCAACTCACAAGACCGATTTGTCATCTTCCAGTGTGAAATTCAGATTGCCAAGTGGCAAGTACGTGCAATAAAATGTAGAAGCGATAATCTGAAAAAAAATCTTTTCGCGTGAACGCTGCCACGTTGTCATCAGTCCGATGTCTTTTATCCAGAGCAGGGATGAACACACTTTTTCATCAGCAGTTTGTTATGTTTATCCGCAAACTGCTTTCCATTACTTGTCGTTTGTTTTAGATTGACTCGTAGGGTTCTTCAGCCAGGCAAGAAGTGCTTGTTTACTGACACGTTCTCACGCACGACATGTCGTACATGCAAGTTCTAACGATTGTTACATTTAGTCAAGTTTTGACTAAATGTTTTAACGTAGAGGGGGGAATCGAGACGAGGGTCGTGGTGTATGTGCGTGTGTGTGTGTGTGTGTGTGTGTGTGGGTGTGTGTGTGTCTGTCTGTGCGTGTGTGTAGAGCGATTCAGACTGGACCAATCTTTGTGAAATTTAACATGAGAGTTCCTGCGTATGATATCCTCATACGTTTTTTTTCGTTTTTTTGATATATGTCTTTGATGACGTCATATCCGGCTTTTCGTGAAAGTTGAGGCGGCACTGTCACGCCCTCATTTTTCAACCAAATTGGTTGACATTTCGGTCAAGTAATCTTCGACAAAGCCCGGACTTCGGTATTGCATTTCAGCTTGGTGGCTTAAAAATTAATTGATGACTTTGGTCATTAAAAATCTGAAACATGTAAAAAAAACAATTTTTTTTATAAAACATCCAAATTTACGTTCATCTTATTCTCCATCATTTGCTGATTCTAAAAACATATAAATATGTTATATTTGAATTAAAAACAAGCTCTGAAAATTAAATATATAAAAATTATTATCAAAATTAAATTTTCGGAATCTATTTAAAAACACTTTTATCTTATTCCTTGTCGGTTCCTGATTCCAAAAACATATAGATATGATATGTTTGGATTAAAAACACGCTCAGAAAGTTAAAACGAAGAGAGGTACAGAAAAGCGTGCTATCCTTCTCAGCGCAACTACTAAACCGCTCTTCTTGTCAATTTCACTGCCTTTGCCGTGAGCGGTGGCTGAGGTCAGATGCTACGAGTATACGGTCTTGCTGCGTTGCATTGCGTTCAGTTTCATTCTGTGGGTTCGACAGCTACTTGACTAAATGTTGTATTTTCGTCTTACGCGACTTGTTTTTTTATTGCACTGATAGAAAATGTCGATAGTTGTAAACTTCTGCCATTTCCTAATGTTTATTTCATTATTGTGCATACGGATATGGCTAATAAGTGGATAATCTGTTACGACACGAAACGCGTTCTAAATCCGGGAAGGGAGGCTTCTCCAGCGTACTTTCAGGTGTATCCTAATGCCTTAAAGCAGAACTGTTTTCCATGGGTAGAAGATAGTTTGTCAGAGTCCACTGCAAGTTTAGTGTCATTTCCAGCTCAATGATACAACTTCATCGAGCCAGTCGAATCTCCAGAGATTTTTCTTGTACTTCTGCTGGTCAATTTCCCGGGCTAGAACGGTTTCGTCTCGCTTTAGCTTTCTCATCATTTTGGCAGGTGGCTCGAAGCGATGTAAAAATGGCGCCGAATCATTCTCATACGGTATGCTTATACTGAATCCCCGATAGCTACGTTGAAACGGTGACTGTATGAGACAAAGAGCGCGTTCCCATACGGATCGACAAGCAACAGTCTGACCGTTTTAGGAACCAACCGTTCAAGAATAGTATGGAATGGAGCGTCGCGATCAGCGGACCGGCCGAAAAACTTGGGTCTATACCTACATATACCCCAAAATTTTCTCAGCGGATTTGCACGAATCTTTAAGAATGATCCCTGGAGCCTAAAAATTTACGGAATTCCGTAAATTTACGGAAGAATCCCATGTCTGAGAGGCACCGGCTTCAAAAATCATCCCAGAAAACCTTAATGTTAAGTTTGTTAGAACCAAACATGAGCCCGCTGTCCGCTGTGTTATCACCTGAACGGTAATGTTTGTGTGCAAGGCCGGGCCTCCTGACACAGATCAATACTATACGACTTGAGGTGAGCAAACAAAAACGTGACTTACTGCAGCTAAAGTCTGCCGATTGCACAATGTATCCTGATGCACACACGCACACATTGTTGCCGCTTGCTGTACTGCAGCTGGCGCGTGGGGTCCGACAATTTCCACTGACACAGCGACCTCCAACAAGCCCTTCTAGTGGAGCTGTATGATAAATCAATACAGCATGGTGTTAACACACACACACACACACACACACACACACACACACACACACACACACACACACACACACACACACACACACACACACACACACACACATAAAGTTATATCAATAACTATGATAATTGACGAAGTGTGCAAAGTTTCAAAGCTCTCGCTTCGAAAACATGCGAGATATTCTCAAAGTTCAGTCGGGAGATCATGAAACCCTAGACGTGTGCAACGTTTTAAAGCTCTGACATCAGAAACACCCGAAAGATAATCTCGAACTGATGGCCGGCCGTCTATACAGACGGGCTCGGTACTAAAACTCACCGATTATTCAGGTGAGTCAATACAATGTATTTGGTCCCAAGAGAAAGCTATAAGTACCGTTTACGGTATACAAACATTGCCAGATAGCTCACCACAAACGGATCCATTGAGAGTAGCGACACTGGCCTGACACTGACAGGTATGGTTTTTGCACTCAGCTCCCGCTGTACACACACGTGACTCGCCACAACTCTGTCCACTGTATAACTCTATGAACACGCACACATATACTTATGACAACTTTCAATCACATAATAATAATAAGAATAATAATAATAACTGGACATTTTTAAGTGCCTAACCTATGGCTCTAGGCCCTTTATAAAGGAACATTATAAGATGTTTGGTGGCTTGTTGATTCAGCGCTGCGCGCTGAGAGCACGTGTTGAAAATTTTCATCGACCAGATTGTCTGCCCACCAAATTGGAAGCAGATCCATCGAGAACTTTGGCCGTGCATCGGGAACTGACACACGGACACACACAAGTCGGATATAGATATACAGAATAGAACAATTAAAAGTACAACCTACATAAAACAAATTAATCAAACAGACACAAATCACCACATGTACTGTTCACACAATAATCATATATGCAATACACACTATATTATATACAAACATACACAGCTAACACTCTCAACAATCATAACAACTTTATGGGGGAGGAGTATGTGCAGAAATGGAATGAAGAAGACATTAGACCAGGTTGGTGTAATATTCTGTGAAAAAGAAAGTTTTCAACTGTTGTTAAAAAGAGCTGAGAGAGGTGCAGTGTCTGACAGAGAAGGGAAGAGAGTTCCAGAGTGGTGGTGCAGCACAACAGAAGCTTCTTGCTCCGTGCTGCTTCCTGTTGAATCGCTCAACTTTCAGTAGCCTGGTGTCAGCGGATGATCTGAGTGTGCGTGATGAGGTGTATATGTATAGGAGTTCAGAAAGGTACTGAGGGGCACTTCCTGAGAAGACCTTGAAACACAGACAAGCGACTTTGTACTTGTTACGCTGTTCTACCGGCAGCCAGTGGAGTGTGTATAGCAGGGGAGTGACATGCTGTGTTTTCTTTGACCTAAAGATAATGCGGGCTGCAGCATTTTGAACAGTTTGGAGAGGTTGGATAACTAACGAGGGGCATCCAATCAACAGGGCATTACAATAGTCTAAACGAGACAATATGCAGGAAGTGGCAAGGGTTTTTGTGGCTTCATCAGTGAGAAAGTGGCGGATGGAGCTGATGCGTCTAATTTCAAGGTAGGCTGCCTGACATGTTTTTGTAACATGATGTCTCATAGAGAGGTCAGAGTCAAGGTAGAACCCAAGATCTCTGGCCTTCCCTGAGAATGTGACAGATGCTGAGCCAAACTGAATACAAGTATTTGCTGTCACTGCAAGTCTGCAAACACTCGGACAGCTCATTGTTTGAACAGTTCTGCTAACATACGTACCGATACTTTGAACAATTCTGCAAATATACGTACACATAGTTTGAACGATATACTGCTAACATTAACAGCTTTTGTGTTTTCAGCGTAGCAATAGGGTCTAATATTTAGACGAGACAAGTAGCCTATAATGTCGACGAGTCGAAAACCTTTTTTCTGTTATACTTGTTCGAGGGGTTTCGCTCGTGGTGCCTATGTTAAATCTGTGGATGAAAAGAGAACAAGGCATATTTTAGAAGAAAAAAAGGCAACGACTAAATGTTTCAGACTGGTAACTTAATTCATTTCAGTATCGCATACAATGGGCGTTGCAAAGGGAAAGGAGAGTTGGCTGATTCAGTGCAAAACACTGGAAAGACCGTCTGCCAGACGGCAGCTACTAGAGTGTTGCAAGGTGTGTCAAATAATTCGATTTTAGCCGGAATATATTTCAAGCACGGTAAGAAAAACATTGGTACATTTTATATCCTCTGTCGACCAGTCATAACGCAAACCTGACCAGGTATGCGAGCACTTCATCCGCTGCAATGCAACTGGAAGCATTATTATATGAAGTCATATCCCATGACCTCCCTTCTTTGTCTCTGTTACTTCAGTATGGGTATATATGTTGTATTTTTATAGCTCAATAAATACATCATGGACTCCAAAAAATATATGATAGTGCAGATTCCGATTTGGGCAAAGGACTACTTTCCTCCCGACCTTTGACCTCGCGCCGAACAATGTGACACATTTGTATGAAGTTCTAAAATCGTATTGCACGGCTCAGAAAACCATATCAGTTGCACGCAAAAATGAATCTCAGAACTGATCTGATGTATGAAATGCAATAAGCAAAAGTTTCTTTCATTATGAAAGCAATGCAGGTCGAAAAAAACGAACATTCAACTTACAAGATAACCAGATGCTAGCGAACCAAAACAAAAACACGAGTACCCTCCCCTTGCATCGTTAGCAGACGACTTTTGAGAATCTGTCGGTAGTGTGTTTTGGTGTGCGCCTTCAGCTATCAAACATCGGCTGTTTCACGTGTTTTGCGAGCAAGTCTACTCTTTTGCCTGGCTCTGCAGTAAGTCCACATATTTTTCCGTAATCCAGTCATATTCCTTCAAAATGCAATCAATCGGCGGTGACAGACGTGTCGGTCGCGTTTTCCTCACCCATACCAGTTTAAGTTCATCCATGCAAACACACTCGCAAAACAGTTTATCACGTATATACATTTCAAATAGGGAGCAAATGGTTAAATCTAAACCTACATATTTGTTCCCTAAAATTTGCTTCTCTGTCAATAAGCTTAATTACACACGTTCGAGAAAAACAACGTGGAATCGATTCTGAATCGAGTAAGCCAAATGGGTCCCAAACCCGTTTCGCCCGTTCTGCCGACCTGAAACGCAAAACAAAAGAATTGTGCGCTTCAACTAAATTAATTTCATTTCGACTTCATTACTTTCTTGCAACTTATGAACCTTTACTTAAAGCTTTTAAATGGTCTGAAAGTAGTGTTACCGCGTACTTATCGATGCACTCATTCGTTTTATTTTTTCAGCGACGGTCACTTAGTTTAAGGTTGTAAAAGGGCTAAGTCTCGCTGGCAACAGTTTTACCCTGCACAGATCGCAACAGTGCCGCTAGTAGTCTACACTTTGTGTTTGATGGTAGAATGGGATATACAGATTACAACACTCGTGGTTTTTTATATGGCTTGTATTTCAGTCAAGACCCAGCGGGAATATCAATCGAGAGCCACTCGCCAGAGGCTCGTGTCTCCCGATGATATTCATCCGCTGGGTCTTGACTGAAATACAAGCCATATAAAAAAAAACCACTCGTGTTGTAACCTATACTTATATCGCGCGCGTATCTCCAGACTCGGACTCAAGGCGCAGGGATCTATTTATGGAATCATGCGTTCTTTGTTGTTGAAAATGTAAAGAATATTGAGCAACTTCCGAGGAAACACGGCCCGATAATCGAAATAAGGCTGCGTGAGACTATTCGAATCTTTTGTATACCTGGGAAGTGTGATCGATAGGCAAGGGGGCACTGACAGAGACGTCGCCGCCAGGACTGGGAAGGCACGAGCAGCCTACACCATGTTGAAGAACATCTGGGCCTCTAGAGAGATCAGCATAACCACCAAGCTGCACATCTTCAACTCCAATTTCAAATCGGTTCTACTCTACGGCTCTGAGACATGGAGAATGACCAAGATGACACAGCAGAAGTTTCAGACTTTCATTAACACCTGTCTGAGGCGCATCTTCAAGATCAGATGGACAGACAAGATCTGCAACGAAGAGCTGTGGCAAAGGGCGGGCCAAGAGCCCGTTAACAGCCAGATTCTGAGGAGAAAATGGGGCTGGATTGGACACACCCTTAGGAAACCAACATCCAGCATCACCCGCCAGGCTCTCACTTGGAACCCGTAGGGGAAAAGAAAGAGAGGGAGGCCAAGAAACTGCTGGAGGCGGGACACAGAGGCAGAACTGAAGAGGCAAGGCAACAGCTGGGTAGAAGCGGAAAGAACAGCCCAGAACAGGGTGCGATGGAGAAATGTCGTCAATGGCCTATGCTCCGCTGGGAGCAAAGGGCCTAAGTAAGTAAGTAAGAGACTATTCAATCACAACCCCCAAATTCCTCCACGTGTCTATCAGAATAGCAATATAAAAACACATACTTTGTACAATTCTGCAGACAAACATAAACATACTTAACACATTTTCGAGCAATATAAGCATACACACTTGGGATAAATCTGCAAACATACATACAGAAAGATTCGACAATTTTAAAAAGATTGCAAAGAACGCACAGTTCTTCGCAGATCTAAAAAAAAAAACCGAACATTAGTATACTTTAAACAAAGCTTTCGCGCAGATAATCAGGGGCATTGTACAAACACATACACCCGTTGGTTATTGAGACAGTTCTAAACAAAGCATACGCACAGACAACACATACGCACAGATAAGGTGTGTGTGTGAAACATTTGTAATGTGATTACTCTGCTGTGAAACCCAACTCCTGTGATATGAGAGGGTAAATTTACATAGTGCAATATCATATTTGTTTGTGATAGTCTTAAAGACATTTTTTACCGTATTAGATATTATCTGTAAAATTACTAATTTTTAAGATGACAAGGACAGCACTTTAGGTTAGTGTTATTGGAAATATGATGTGTGCTTGTGATTGTGAACCTATGTTTTATGTTTTATGTTTTATGTGTGTCGTCCTATACAATTGTTGTTATAATCGTTTACAGGCAGGCAGGGTGTGCCGAAGAAAAATTTCAATTTTTATGTAATATTTTAATGGACAATAAAGTGCTGTTATTGTTATTGTTATTATTAATTGGGGCTATATATATAACACACACTGTGATCATTGAGGCAGTTCTAAACAAAATATACACACATTTTGATCGTTGAGGCAGTTCTAAACAAAACATACACACACTTAGATCATTTGGGCAGATCTAAACCAAACATACACACATTTTGATCGTTGAGGCAGTTCTAAACAAAACATATACACACGTTGATTATTGTGGCAGTTCTAAACAAAACATACACGTATTTTGATCGTTGAGGCAGTTCTAAACAAAACGTACACACACGTTGATTGTTGTGACAGATCTAAACAAAACATACACACACTTAGATCATTGTTGCAGTTTTAAACAAATCATACACATACTTTGATCTTTGAGGCAGTTTAAGAACTGCCTCGAAGATCAAAGTATGTGTATAATTTGCTTAAAATATACACACACTTTGATCGTTAAGGAAGTTCTAAACAAAACACACACTCTTTTGTCGTCAAGGCAGTTCTAGACAAAACAATTGAGGCAGTTCTAAATAAAACATACACACACTTTGATAATCGAAGCAGTTCCAAACACCTACACATGCTTAGATCATTGATTGGTGATGGAGTCTCCCGTCGATACGACGGACGAGTGGCAAACAGTTTAGCTTTTGGAATGCGTCCGCATATGCGAGTGGAGGCCAATTTATAAAGTTATAAACAAAACATACACACCCTTTGATCGTTGAGGCAGTTCTAAACGAATCATACACACACTTTTATGATTTAGGCAGTTCTACACAAAACATACACAGAGAGTCATACTAGACGCAGTTCTAACAAAAACCACATACACACATTTGGCTTATTGGAGCAGTTCTAAACAAAACATACACACTTGATCATTGAGGCAGCTCTAAACAAAATATACACAATGATGTATACTCACTGCACTCATTCGAGACAGGGTCACAATGTCCTTCCGAGCACTGGCTAGGATATGCAGTACAGTTTGACGCAAGCTTATACTCTGCAATGAGAAAGATGCGTTCTGCAACCATCAAACACGTACATAATTATGGTGATTGTTTCCCATCGTTGTATGGATGCTGTCAGAGGGTTTTCCTCCAAAATGTGGATATCTAGAACCAGTTAGAGTCGGGAAACACAGGAGTGTGCGTTTTTAGGTGTTATACAATTCAGTTCAATACAACTTTATTGTCTGAATGATGTACGCACAGGAATTTGTCGACAAAACAAAACCACGGGTCAACAACAGAGTTGCACCCCTTGCCTGCACTTTTAGCAGATTGACAGAGATAGTTTACGTTCCTCGGCGACATGGATACCGTCTAAGAGTATCTATGAAGACAACACAATATGGATGTTGACACCGCAGACACAACAGCATTGATAATACATTCTTGTCCATTTATGTATTGTAAGAATTCGCGCCAAAAGTAAATGCTAAATTTGCTGTGCCACAGAGTAATGTACAGTTAAACATACAGATACCAAGTGTGTTATATAATGTTATTGTTTATCGATTAAAAGGGCACGCTCAAGCGTCAAAAAACACCCCCAAAAATGGATTCAAGGCTCACAAATCCAATCCTCCACCGGACGGAAGCTCTATTAAAGCTGAGCTTCCAGAATCTCCCGTTTGTAATCATGCCTGAGTACGTGGATGTTCACACTTTGTGTACAAATGATCCTCAGTCTGTGAGGCTGTGCGAGCAAGACTGTTGATCTACTTAAAGCTGAAGGGCACCGATAGAACTAATGAACTGGCTTTTAAAGAGACAGGTACACGCACAGTGCGTCTCCAATCAATCATTGACTACTTGGATACTAGTGAGGTTGCGGGGAAGACGCCCGACAACTCAGCACGACGACAAGTGACGGCGACCTTCTTCTTTCCCCCTCACACAGTCGTGACGGGGCCTTTACGAGCCGTTCCCACTGGAAAATGGAGCAATTTGTCGTCGTCGCCAAAACGGAAGATAGAAATTGATCTTTGCTGTTAAGTCCAGTTCACTTTAATCCAAGTATGTGTTATGGACATATAGATTGTTCATTTTGCAAATGGCTTTTGAAGAAAAAAATAAATACATCTTTGACAGGCGTGGATTTACAGGGTTTTTTTTCGGGTACCATCTCAGATGCTCATAAGTCTTTGCAAAGAAGCCGCTATAAACTGTTTGCGCAGAAGACGGACGCGTACGAAGTTAAAAACCAAGACTAATGTGACGTCACTTTTCCGCGCAGCGGTCCGGGACGCGTGTTGAAACAACGCCTGCGAAGGCAAAATTTGGTGTTTTTCACGTCGGTGCCGAACGAATGCACACATGATTCGTTTTTCGTTGACTTAAGGGTGTTTGGGTGGTGTTTTCAATTCTGTTTTAGGTTCCATCATTATGTGGTCTCTTAAAAAGCAAAAGATGTTTTTGAAAGGGCAAAAAGCGGAGTTATGAGGTGGGTGGCCAGGGTACCTTTCATTGTGGTAGCAGGGATATTTAATTATATACTGTTCGGTTATTTTGTATGAAAAGAAATCTTGAGAAAAAGACCAGAGAGTACCAACGGACGGTATGCCAAAACAAAGGCCTAAGCATTTCACGCGGTAACTGGATATTAATGAGAGAAATGAGTACAAAATGTATTCGACATTATTGTATGGGTAAGGATGGTTTGGGATCGCAAGCGGGGTTGTGGGGCTGGGGGGGGGGGGGCGTTGGTTGGGGAGGGGAAGGGACTCCTATGGCTCATAAAGGGACAGTAAGCTTGCTGAAGTTTAAATTGTGATCATTTAACTGATGCTTCTATATTTGGTCATTCATATTTCACTGTATATGTAAACTCCTTTTTCTGTTCATACACACACACACACAAAACACACACACACGCGCGCGCGTGCACGCACACACACACACACAAACAAATACACATACATACACACACACACATACACACACACACACACACACACACACACACACACACACACACACACACACACACACACACACACACACACACAGACTGGGTGGCCGAGTGGTAACGCTCTTGCGCTCGGAAGCGAGAGGTTGCGAGTTCGACCCTGGGTCAGGGCGTTATCAATTTTCTCCCCCCTTTCCTAACCTAGGTGGTGGGTTCAAGTGCTAGTCTTTCGGATAAGACGAAAAACCGAGGTCCCTTCGTGTACACTACATTGGGGTGTGCACGTTAAAGATCCCACGATTGACAAAAGGGTCTTTCCTGGCAAAATTGTATAGGCATAGATTAACAAGAAGAGCAAACGCTCGATCGAGTCACTTTCGCAGTTCTGAATATTATATGAGGCATCAGATGGACAGGAAGAAATTGCTATTCACAACACAATGAGTCACGTTCACATAAAATTTGAGCCCGGTCACTTTTATAGTTTCCGAGAAAAGCCCAACGTTAAGTTGTGTGTTGCCGAACAGAAAAGGCTAGTTATCTCCCTTGTTTTTCTGATAACGTTCGTAAAAGGCTACAGATGTAAATACTTTGATGTAAAGAATAATCCTACAAAGTTTCAATCACATCCGATGAACTTTGTCAAAGATATAAAATGTCTAATTTTTCCTTTGACGCTGACCTGTGACCTTGAAAAAGGTCAAAGGTCAACGAAACCATCGTTAAAGTGTAGAGGTCATTGGAGGTCACGACTAAACAAAATATGAGCCCGATCGCTTTGATAGTTTCCGAGAAAAGTCCAACGTTAAGGTGGTGTCTACGGACGGCCGGCCGGCCGGCCGGCCGGCCGGCCGGCCGGACAGACTAACACTGACCGATTACATAGAGTCACTTTTTCTCAAGTGACTCAAAAAATGTCCACCAAAATACCCGTGTGACTTGGAATAATAGGCCGTGAAAAGTAGGATATGCACCGAAATGGCTGCGATCTGCTGGTCGATGTGAATGCGTGATGTATTGTGTAAAAAAAATTCCATCTCACACGGCATAAATAGATCCCTGCGCCTTGAGTCCGAGTCTGGAGATACGCGCGCGATATAAGACTTCATACATAACACACATAAACACACACATACACACACAAACACACACACACACACACACACACACACACACACACACACACACACACATACACACATTAAACACAAACTAATGAACGAACAGACGCACAATTTCACACGCCACGCAGGAACGCCCGTAAACACAGGCAGGCAGGCACTCACACAAATACGCACATCCACTCTCCATGAACTTACTGCAAATGCTGTTCTTGCATGTTGCAAAATCCTTACAAGAGTTGTCTTCCTCCCGGCAGCGTTGTCCCACTTGAAGCTCTGCAACCCACATGTTGAATTATTATATAAGAAGGTATGATATAGTCCTGTGAGTTTACCCTCGTGCACTTTTCCGGGAAAAGCGAGATGCCATCCACTACGGTGCTACTTTTTTTTTCCCTGAATGCCTCTATATAAACTCAGAGGCAAAAGAAACGCAAATGCTGCAGTGAAGATGGGTTACCCATTAATTTTAATGTCGAATTAATTATTTCGGGTTAACAATAACAAGGAAACGAATTGACCGATACAAAAACCATACGGAAAAGTGGATTGGGATGAGAGCATGACGTGCCATGTTCCACTGAACACTGTTTAAAGACTGTTGAAAGTCAATAGCGTGCTGCTCCTCCCTGGGCGTTGATGACTGTGGCGCACCTCCGGTACATGGAGAGGACGAGGTGATTAATTTGCTGCTGAGGGACCTGAGCCCACACCTGGGTCACGGCAGCACGCAGTTCTGCTGCTGTGCGGGGTCTCCGGGCAAGGGCATTAATCCTTCTTTGCATGATGTCCCAAAAGTGTTCGATTGGGTTGAGATCCGGAGATCGAGCAGGATGAGGCAGAATGTTCACGCTGTTGTGACGCAATTTGTCCTGGGTAGCACGTGCAGTATGGGGACGGGCATTGTCTTGCTGGAACAGGCAGTTCCGGTATCTCTGGACAAATGGAACCACATAGGGACGCAGGACTTGATTGATGTAGCGGTCTGCATTGACACCATTCCCACGACCTTGGCCGACGTTCTGAAAGATGACAGGTCCCACTCGCTAATTGACACCAATGGCGTCCCATATCATGACGCTGGCACCTC
The DNA here is from genome assembly GCF_037325665.1 of Littorina saxatilis. Classification (NCBI taxonomy): domain Eukaryota; kingdom Metazoa; phylum Mollusca; class Gastropoda; order Littorinimorpha; family Littorinidae; genus Littorina; species Littorina saxatilis. The sequence continues at coordinate 33,309,995 of NC_090260.1, read as the reverse complement.
CCCATCGATCCTGCTGCAGGATGTTATTGTTAGCAAAACGCTGTCCAGGTCTTCGCCAGATCCGGACACGCCCATCGCCAGGTTCCAGGCAAAAGCGCTTCTCGTCCGAAAAAAGAACCCTCCGCCAGTCCCGATGGTGCCAGTGGGCATGCTGCTGCGCCCAGGCGAGACGATCCAGGCGATGCTGAGCTGTCAAGACAGGACGTCGAGCAGGACGCCGATTTACCAGGTTCTACCCACCAAGGCGTCGGCGTAGAGTTCTGGCACTGACGGGTTGTCCATGCACCCCAAATGTGTTACGGGCTGTATTGGTGGCAGTTTCGAATGCATCTCGCTGGTGTTGATGGACAAGATGGCGATCTTGTCGGGCTGTTGTTACCCGGGGTCTGCCACGTCCTGGTAAGTCGCAGGTACTGTTAGTGGCATGAAAACGTTGCTGCAAGCGATAAACCGTGGTGACATTTACTCCAAATGCCCCAGCAACTTGCTGAACTGATTGTCTGGCATCAAGTCTCCCGATCGCCTGTTGGCGCTGATCTGGTGATAGTCTCGGCATCGCGCCTGTGTCGCAAAAATGAATGTTGTAACAGTTTTGTGAGTACGGTACAGCATGCCTGAACACTCTGAACACGAAAAGCTGCTTTTCCACATTGTGCATGTGCTGAAAGTGGTCCCCATGACGGTTTGGGATCCCCGTCAACAAGACCTCACGTGTGACCCAGATAACGGCAAACACGGTTCTGACAAGATAAGACCGCTAAAACAACACGTGAAGAACATGCTAGTATCATTATTTTCTTTTTATTTCAAGTCCATAAAGGTTTAATTAACGCATCCTTTATTTGCGTTTCTTTTGCCTCCGAGTTTATGTTCATGTTTCCATACCCTGAGACTTTCGCTGTGAATTCGGGATCTGTATCGTGCGTATGCGTACACAAGGGGGTGTCTGGATACCAAGGAGATCCGCAGAGAGTTAACTCTGGGACCTTTTACATCTCTCGTCGAAAGTCGGGGGTAGAAACCACGCCAGTGTCTATCATACTCACTACAAGTACCAGTTGACGTGTCTATCATACTCACTACAAGTACCAGTTGACGTGTCTATCATACTCACTACAAGTTACGCTACTGCAGACCGTTCCCCGGGAGCAAAGGTTCACGTCCGATAGACCACAGAATTCGAGAAGTTTCAACTCTGTGACAAACAAAGTGAAAAACAATATTGTACACACGCTGTTTCAGAGGTTCAGAGGTTATAGTGCCTCAGATTGTGGCCCGGGAGATACCCCCTCCAACGTGGGTTCAAATCCCATCAGTCATTTTTCACGTGGATACGGCCTACTCCTGTCTGGAGTACTTTGGGTGTTCTTACTTCGTATGTTTTATTGTTCTTAATTTTTGTTTTTAAGGTTGTTGTCATATGTTGTTTTGGTTGTTTTAAGAGCAGATGAACCACACTTTTCCATCCATTGTAATAATTGTATGGACAATCTTTTCTTTCTTTATTTGGTGTTTTACGTCGTTTTCAACCACGAAGGTTATATCGCGACGAGGGAAAGGGGGGAGGTGGGATAGGGTAAAAGGGGGGCGAGATGGGATAGAGCCACTTGTTAAGTGTTGTTCACAAAAGCACTAATCAAAAAATTGCTCCAGGGGCTTGCAACGTAGTACAATATATGACCTTACTGGGAGAATGCAAGTTTCCAGTACAAAGGACTAAACATTTCTTACATACTGCTTGACTAAAATCTTTACAAACATTGACTAGATTCTATACAAGAACCACTTAACAAGGGTAAAAGGAGAAACAGAATCCGTTAGTCGCCTCATACGACATGCGGGGTGCAGAGAAATAAGGATGTGGAAAAGAAGACTTTTGGTAAGTGAAATAAAGGTGAAGAGAAAGGGGGAATGTACGTTCTGGCTCACCGATTCCGACAGACCCTAAATATTAACGCAAAATAGGCTTCTGGACTAAACTTTTACTAAAATGAAACATGCGACAAAATCAGAAAAATACTGCATAAATCCATACCAAAAAAAAATACAGTAAAGTAAGGTTGTTTTGAACCAATGCCGGGTCTGTCGGAATCAGTAACCCAGAACGTACATTCTCCCTTTCTCTTATGCAACATTCTTAAGCTCAATACGCTCTCTCATTTACAAACTTTACTTCATATGTTCTTTCACTGTTAGAATTATATCTGATACATGCAATGTGACTGTCTAAACGAATAGTTAACTCTTTACAAGTGATTCTATTTTTACTTTTTCTTCCCGTCCTATTTGAATCCCCTTTTTTAAAAACTGCTTTTTCAGATCTTCTATATCGAGTGGCTTGTTATATTCAGCTCGTGTTTTTGTTTGAATACTTGCTTTCTTACTTTTGTAGTCATCAAAGTCTGTTTGTATCTGTTTGAATTCTTCGTCAGAAACTTTTGAATCTTCAAGTGCTTTACTGATAGACAGTTTTAGGCTAGACAATTTTGATGATGCAAGAGTGGAAATGGATTCGTGTTTTTCAAGCTTTTTCACAATTTTTTTCATTATAGCTGATGCTATAAATGATAAACCACCAACTGCTGCTGCAACACCACCTAGGATTAGAGAAACTGGAGTCCCTACTCCGGTAGCTAACAGAATTGTTCCCGTTACACCTGCAGCTGATGCAAGGATAGTAGAACCAGTGCTGGCATTAGAAAGGCTGTTGTAAGTTGTTGAGTACTTACGTCTAGCGCGAGAATATTTTTCTAATTCATCTTCTAGTTGTTTTTGTATATTACTAATGTGCGCCAGTCTGAATTGTTGACTTTCTGCTGCACTTTCATCAATATTAGGATAAAGCTTCACACTGCTAGTCATCTTTTTAATGCAAAATATAAAATATTTATCTTAATTCTCACTGGCCAGTGTTTCTGCTAAACTTTGAAGCTGTTCATTGCTTAACACCTTATCTGTATAGTAGAAAGCAATCAAATCAAGATAAGTAAGATTAATACTTCTTATTTCTGTTAAATTATTTATATCTGCGTTAACAACAACATTTTGGTTTGACGTCTGTTTCTTTATTGTGTTAGAATCCTTTTGAACAGCAATAAATACTCTGACTTCTTCAACATTTAATGGTCTCCAGTTGAGATTTATTCCTCTCATTAGAACAGTGTTTGTGGTTTCTTCCCTTTTCCTGACAACTATATCAAATATCATAGTTGCATTCTGCCCTATTGGAAGCTTGGGTATAAAATCGACAATGGTGTCAGCGTCCTTTTCAACACTTTGTTTTCTGTGAATGAGATAGTTGTTCTTATGGAAAGGTTTAACTGCAACTTCTCCCCTGCTGTTAAACGCAGGAACAAGGCTAACAATTAGTGGTTTAGCATTGATTGACTTACGGAATGTGTCGTCTTTTCCAACAAGAGTGTATGGACTCACAAATTCAAACTTCATTTCCCAGTCAATCTTTTTTATAACAGGACTAAGTACCCATTTTTTATTCTGATGTTTCCACATGTAGAATGTGTCATCGACAATTGGATCAGGTACATTAACATCACGGATTTGACCTAGTTTGAGGAATCTTGGTTTCTTTTCATCGTCGATTTCCTTTCTCTTGTAATAACCGGTGTCTGTAAACTCGAATGCATACACTGCACCAACTTCAGCATTGCTCTCAAAGTCGATAGCGTCTGCTAAATCTTTCAACTCTATAGTTGAACATGCAACAGGATAAGCTATTGTAGGTCCACTCGACATTTTAATACTCAATATTTTATGGAACTATTTCCAATGTAATGTTAAACAAACAATCAACTGGTTGTCCACTTTGATTTTTCAGATCAATGTGTAGGAATTCATGACACCCTTCCTCCAAGTCCTTGAACTGAAGTGTCTTAAATGTTGGCACGTGCATTTTACAAAAAGAGGCATCACTCGGTGGAAGAATTCTAAGCAGATCAGAACGCTGATCATTAAACAGATTATAGGATGTGTTAAGCTCTCTCATGTGAACAAACAGTACACTGTTAACATCCATGTCAATGGGACGTGTTCCCTTGTATATATTTGTAATTCCAAGCATATCAAGGAGTTTGGTTGGAAACTCAAATGATCTGTTTACTTCTCTAGTTTTGGGCATAGTAAGAGTAGCAATGAGACTTGCATGATTTAAACTCGCTGTAATACCTACTGGAGCAAACAATTCTTTCTCTAAAGTGCAGAAGTCATAGTAACCATCTTCTACAGAATGTGTTTTACCATTAATTCTAACCCAGTTGTTATTCTTTTTTTTACTGATATTATACCAAGTAACTTTGTACATAATTTCATGCAGTGCAACTTTCATTCCTCCATTTTGATTGTTGATAGGGTTTGCAAGTTTAACTGGCACACCAGTCTTCACATTTGTTAGTGTGATAAACATTTTTTATTCAACAACAAAAATGATTCAGTATAAATTCAACAAAGACGTTAAATACAAAACTGGACCATATTACAATCCAAAGACTATTTCTTTCCATGAGTTGGACTTTGCTGTAACAGAAACAGAATCCATTCGCGTTAAAGTGCCTGACCCATTCCATTCTTACCTAAATCCCCCAATCAAAAATGATAGTGTTCCAAAGATGTGGAACTCTCACCCAATTCAGTTCTATCAGAATCAGTTAAACTTTGCAATATTCTGTGCAACCACAGGATGTGGAGTGTCCTATGCAGACCACATGAATAATTCAAACTTACTGACAAAGTGTGTGTACACATTTCACGTTTACTATCAGTGCAGGAGAATCTTGTCTGAACTTCAGGCACCAATGCCGCATGAAAAGAGCTGGAACCCATTCAACAATAGGATAAACATGAAAGTGTATGAGCGTCTCTGCAATGAATTCAATATAGATTTTAAGACCGACTTTAGGCAAAAGCAAGACAAAAACCATGGCATGGGAACACTATATTTATGGGGTGTCCACAGGAGGTATAATTTTGATTACTGGCCAGGTCATACATCTTTTTCTTCAAATGTGCAGGTACAGTTAGGATCAATAGAACAACAGCACCACAATGCATGGACTACTTTTATATTAGACACCGGCAAAGGTTTCACTGGATCAGGTGTTGAAAGGATCAATGAATCTATCCGAACATATACGTGGTGCTTGCTAGGCTCGCAGGCACAGACACGATCAAACATAATGAGAACAAGCACAGGGTTTGGTGCACAGAAACAGTTGTTATCAAATTTAGAAGATGTCATAAACTCTGCAGTTGATCTGCCTTCCAGCATCAAAAGGTATCAAGACTCTCTCCGTTATGCAAGATCAAAAGTTGACTTTGCTGTTGGTAACGGCCTTTACATGTTACCTTCTGATCTCCAGCTGCAGATTGGAACAATAACAAATTATAACAATGAAATCATTATTGCTAGTGACACCCAGCCGCTTGGAAAGGGTGAAGAACTGAATTCAGAAATCAGAACGATGTTACAGCCATATCACAATGAACAGAAACAAAGCGTGACAAGTGAAGATCACGCTGCAGGTGAAGATCATTCTGTCACTAGGGATGATCAAGCTGTTAGTATTAGTGATGATCATGAATCGCAGAAGACTGCTCTAGTAATTGGTGGAGTGGGTGTAGGCTTACTTTTGCTTTATTCTCGTTAGCAGAACACCTGCAATTAAAACTATTAGAGTCCAGAGATGTTCAGCCATGAAACCAACAACTTTACCTGCAAAAGATAACAGCCAGCTAACAATTGAACCAATGATTCCTGGAAGTGCACCCAAAGCTTTTGCTGCTAGTTTCTTTAATAGTTCTGCAATGTGTTTGAGTTGTTTCTTTACCCATCCCGGATCAGATGGAGGTGGAGGTGGAGGTGGAGGTGTGACAGTGCCACCTGTGAGTGTTAACACTAATGTGCTTATTGCAAATCCTAACGCAGTTAGTATACTAGCTATTGTGATTCCCTGCTCTCTGAAAAGCGTTCTAATTCTTTCAGCAAGAGTTGTGTCTTCGTAAAGGATTCTTTGAATTGTATTTTTTATTCTGCTGACCTGTGTTCTCAGTTGTTCTCTATTGTTACTTAGAACTTCTAACCTTATGGCTTTCTCCTCCTGCAAATCTTTTAAACGCTTAGAAATTCTGTTTTTTACTTCTTGTTCTAGGTTCAAATCATCAGCATCAGCAAGTTTTTGTTTCTCTTTGTTTATATCTTCATCCAGCTGACCTAGTTTTGACAGATTATTTGCTATTTCACCTCTGATGGTTTGTAGTGATTGATTAAGGGCTTCTATTTCTCTCATAGGTAATAGTTCATGTGGAGTCTTCAGTGAAGTTTCCTCAGAAAAAGAAGTCTCTATCTCTTGTATAAGTTGATCAGCCTCATCTGCAAGTTTATTAAGATCTTGCAATGGAACAGATTCTATTTGAGTAGCAGTTGGTAGTCCTAGTTCTGCTTGTTGAAGTAAGGAAACAACATGGGAAGGTGATGACCGTGTGCTAGGCACAATATCTAATTGCCTAAGTCGATTAGCAGTAAGTTTTTGTTTTAGTGAAACTTTTGATAGAAACTTAGCAGGATTAGATTTATATGTAAGTTGGACTTTTTCTCCTTTATCGCTAGTTGTATATAAATGATTTGCTTCCATTTTGAACTGGTTTGGATCTAAAACATCAGGTTCTTCTCCTAAACTTTTGTAGAAATCTCTAACTTTACCTTCCAGAAGTTCATGTCGTGCCACCTCATAATGCAGTGAATGATGGTAGGGAACCAAAGGGATTGCTTCGCTCATGTCGTCCGCTGGCTCAAATAAATCTTCAAATCCACCTTCTGCCATTTGTAACTTATTTTTTATTTTGAAAATAAAAAAAGATGGCACAATCGTTCGGTTCTGTTCTTGATCCTTACAGAAGGCTGAAAGAACCTCTCGGGGTAAAAGGAATAAGGCAAACAGTTATAGTTACAAATAATCCTTCTACTATTGATCAGAATGAAATACTTACTGTTAGGTTTCCTAATCTAGGTAAGAACGATGTTATTGTACCAGGCACTGTAAGACTATCATTCAAATTAGAATTAGAATCTGGCTCAGATGAAAATAGGACTTTGGCTTATAATGTAGGAAGAGCAATTGTGAGGAAGATTACTGTCAAACTGGAAGGGCGGGAAGTGATGTCATTGAATAATGCAGATGTTTTTTTAGTTTATGCAGATAATTGGTTAACTGACAATGAAAAGAAAAACAGAGTGTTTCAAGGGATTCAGTCAGACAATGGGATAAAAGTTAGAATAGGAGCCGGAGATAAAGCTGACAACAAAAAAGATAACGCTGTCAATGTTGCTTTTGGAAACAAATTTTGTATTCCACTTGACTTTGAACTCATAAATTCACATCCTCCCTTCTATCAAGGAGCATTGCGTGACAGGCTGTCATACGACCTGACTTTCAATAGTTATGATCGTGTTATGCTTTCACAAGACCCGGAAGCAAAGTATAAGGTGTCTGGAATTTCTTTAGAGTTTGATGTTGTAAACCATCCTGAACTGGCTAGACTTATAGAAAATCAGTACAGTTCTAAGCTGCCTATCTATTATGAAAGAGTGTTGAATCACAGTACACTTTCAAAAAGCCAGGCTGATCCAATCTGGAACATTAACTTGAATACACCAGCTAGGTCAATGAAGGGAATACTTATGTTGTTTGAGGAACCAAAAGATTCATATGAAAGGCAAATAGAAAAGTTTTACAATCCACTAATCAATAGAGTATATTGCACAATTGAAGGGCAGCCAAACCAAATATTTGCATCTGGCATGCTGCCATACCAACACTATGATGAAGCAAGAAAGTACTTTACTGGAGGAAGATTGAAAGACCCAACATCTGATCTTGTGGCTAAAGATCTACATTTACACGGTGTTGGCGTAGAAGATTTCTTGACAAATAAATATGCGTTATGGCTGGATCTCAGAACAACTGACGACAACAAACTGCATGGAAGTGGAAGGCGAATTGAAAACGGATCAGAAGGAATCACAATACAAATTGAAAAGGAAGTAGGGAGTAGTAGTAAATCAGTTAAGATCTACGTGTTTGTTGTGTCAGATGCGCAGTTAAACATCTCTGAAAGCAGATTACAGGATATTGTTTATTGAACGTGTTAAAATGAAGTATCTAGATTTTCTTCCAAAAGATCCACACTGTTCTTTGATTTGTGGGGCAACAGGTTGCGGCAAAACAAGATATGTTTTGGATTTATTACAGACCGTTTACATAAATCACTTTGAACACATAGTCATATTCTGTCCAACCATAAAGCATAACAGAACATACAAGGAGAGAAAATTCATATGGTCTGATCAAAATATATTTATTGTAAATCCTTCTGATCGTCTAAATGTTTGCTTGGAGCATTATTTCGATCTTTTTCAGAACACACCAACACTGTTTATTATTGATGACTGTGCAGCAGAACGTGACATTGTTAGAAAGAAAAGTGCACTAGCAAAGCTTGCATTCAGTGGACGACATGCATTAATATCAGTTTGGATATTAACACAAAAATACAATGCAGTTCTGAAAGACTTTAGAGAGCAACTCAAAACAATAACATTGTTCTATTCAAAGGACCGTGACAGTTTTGAAGAGTGCCTTCGAGAAAATGATGTCATTGAAAACAAACAGGAGAGAGAAAGAATAAAGAATAATCTGAAATCTTCTAAGCACTCGAAACTGGTTTTAAAAACTGATCAACCAGTTCAGTATGTATGTTTGTAGAAATCCTTGCTAAGTTCTTGTCAAGTTCTTACTCAAGTTCTTGTCAAGTTCTCACTCAAGTTCTTGTCAAGTTCTTGTCAAGTTTTTACTAAGTTCTTACCAAGTTCTTACACAAGTTCTTACACAAGTTCTTACACAAGTTCTTGTCAAGTTCTTACTAAGATCTTACTAAGTTCTTACCCAAGTTCCTACCCAAGTTCCTACCTAAGTTCTTACTCAAGTTCCTACCTAAGTTCTTGTTAAGTTCCTACCTAAGTTCTTGTTAAGTTTAATTACTAGATTTTAATTTTATTCTGCATCAAAATAAAATGAACTGTGATGAATTGCTGATGCAGACTGCTACAGATATTGAAATCTGTGACAGTAGGACTATACCTGATAAAAAAGAAAGATTGTATTCACTTGCTGTTTGTGGAAAAACAAAACACTACCTTGGGCAGCAGTTAACTGTGGAAGAAGTACAACATCTTTCCTCGGAAGATATAGAAAAGTATCATGGACGGTATGAATCAGTGCTTGGTTCTAAGATGGTTAGAAGTATTGGACAGACTGTTATAGGTTTGTACACAAAGATTTTTGGACATTTTACACCTCTCGACTCGGAGGAAGACTTAACACATGATCTAACTCATGACCCTGTTGTTTCCAAGTCCCTCGAATCTCTTGCCTGTGGCCTGTATTATCGATTTGGTTCTTTATTAGTACCATTTGTTGCTGGATTAATTACTTTCAAACACATTAATTTTCAGAATAAAAAAGATGACAGATCAGTTGAAGCAGACAGTGGAGCAGACGAAAATACCAGAAGTGAACACAGTGACAAAGAAACCTGGTAGAGTAGAAGCAGGAAAAAAACTAGCCGAATGGAACAGACAAAAAAAGTTAAATCAAAAGGCAAAGCAGAACATTATGTCTGAAGTTGAGCAGACACCAAACATTCCTGAAGTGACTAAGGTCACACAAACTGATCAAGAATTAAAATCTTCATTTCTATCATACAGAAAAGTAGCTGTAGCAGCTGTTGTTGGAGGAGGTGGATACTTGCTTTACAAACTTTGGCAAGGCAAATATAAAGTGTCAGAAAGACCAAAATCAGAAACACCAAAACCAACAAACAAAGCAGCACAAACAATAAAAAAGCCCACAGTAGTACCTGCAGTGGATTCATTTCATATGGAATAATTTTAATATTTTAATTTTGATAACATAAAAATGAGTTCTGAAAAGACAATAGTTAATCTAGTTTATCACGCTGCAGTGATTGGAGGCTTGAGTGTAGGTTACACAATGCTGGGTAAAAGTCTCATCAGAATGAAACCAGCCGACTTGGGAAAGTTAGACTTCGAAGACGGTGCTAAACTAATTGGTGTTGTGACAGCTTCCTTTGCAACAAAAGACTTTTTGGTGAAGCAAGGAATTATTCCAGAAAATATAAACATGTAAGACAATAAAATGGCTAGCTTGGTTATGATGGTGGGAGGTGCGATTGTAAATGCGCTTGCATTTTCTGGCAGCAACTATTTGTTTTCTAAACTGCAAAATGGTGAAGAGAGGGAAAGGCACAACAAAGCCATGGAACAACTGGCGAAAGCACAGGATGAATACGAGAAGAAACGAATTGCGCAGTTAGACTTTATGAATGATAAACTCAGGCAGCAAGGACATGCAAACAAAACCTTTGCCAATGTTGATGCAGCCATTCAAGAATACTATCTTGTAACTGGAAAGAAAATGAAGACAAGTGCTCCTCCAAAACTGGGTGACTTTTATCAGCCTTCAGAAGAGCAGAAGGTGGGCGAGATTGTTTTCATTGTTATTGGTATGGCTGTTGTTTACTTTATTGCGCGTGCTGTCAAATCTTAATATTCTGTCATTTAAAAAACCATGAGTGATGCTTTGTTATCTAAAATATATTATTCCCCAAAAGGATACTGGAAAGGAAGAACTGCTATTGACAAGCTCAGTGACGCAGCAGGTGTTTCTCAAGATACAGCAAAGAAATGGTTGTCAAAGCAGGCAGTTTGGCAGATCTATTTACCTGCACCAAGAAAAATTACACGACCACACTTTGTTAACATTAAACCGAATGACACTCATCAAATAGACCTGCTGTATTTACCGCATGACACAGTCAGAAGGAAGAAATATAAGTATGCACTGACTGTAGTTGATGTTGCAACAAGATACAAAGATGCTGAACCGTTGACAGAGAAAAGTGCTATAGCTACAGCTGTTGCCCTGCAAGAAATTTACAGACGTGGACCACTAAAGTATCCCAGAATGATTCAGTGCGATGATGGTAAGGAGTTTAAAGGAGCTGTCAACCAGCTTCTGTTAAAACATCATGTTACAGTGAAGAGAGGTATTCCAGGAAACCACAGGTCACAGGCTATTGTTGAGAGCTTTAACAAACAGTTGGCAGAAAAACTGTTTTCATATCAGTACCATCAGGAATTTTTGGACACAGAAAGTAAATTGCGTAACACTGAATGGGTCAAAAGATTACCATCAGTACTTAGAGCAATGAATCTGGAGGTATTTAAAGCTACAGGGTTAAGACCAGTTGATGCAATCAAACAGAAAACAATACCTGTTGCTCCAAAGTCAACAACACCAGTGGCATTACTACCTTTCAATCAGAAAGTCAGATATTTATATGCACCCGGTGAAGCTGAGGGTGACAGCAGGAAGCGTGCAACGGATCCAATCTGGAGTATTGACATTCATGAAATCAAGAGAGTAGTAGAGACAAATCCACCTATATATTACTTGAGAGAACCAGCACCGCAAAGAGCCTTTGTAAAAGAGGAATTACAATTAGTTCCACGTGGTACAAATGTTAAATGATTTTTTATTTCAGATTTTATAGTGTTAACAAAAATGGAAGCTCTGAGAAAGAATTCTAAGCAACTTCATTTTTTTTAATTTATATTTTTATTTTGAGTTATAAAATCAAACTCACAGCGATGGAAGACTCTGTATTAGAATCTTTATCGACAGTATTTGACACCGTTGAATTACAAGTAACGGATCCTCAAAATGTGCAGTCCAGTGTGCAAGACGCCATTGAACAAATTCCAAACAATTTGTTGATTGAACCTCCAGTAAAAGTGCAGATAGTCAGTTTAATAAAATACAAAACAATCAGTGATGAGGTGCTAGAAGTTCATGTTTCAACCAGACAACTAGCACTTAATTCTATGGCAGAATTGAATGGAAACTGGGCAGATGAAATGATGAAACGGTTTGAGCAAGCTGCAGAGGATGCAAAGATGAAAGGATCCGGATGGTCAGAAGGTGAAATTATAAAAATAGAATTGAAGCTAAGTAAATTTGCCCCCATCAGAGGTAGAAGTTACATACCTTTACCTCCTGCTCTTGTCAAAAAACGTGCTGTGCTGAACATAAAGAATGATGATGACAAATGTTTTATGTGGTGTGTTCTGGCAAGACTGTACAGTGTAAAGAAAAATGCAGAAAGAGTGTCTAACTATCATGCATACAGAAATAAACTAAACTTTACTGGTATTGAATTTCCTGTCAGCATTACAAGCATTGACAAATTTGAACAGCAAAACAAACCCATCACCGTAAATGTTTACACGTGGGATGAGGAAGATGAACTGAAACCAGTCAGAATATCAAAGAACTCACCAACGATTGGTGATTGTGATACTAACCATGTTGACATGTTACTAATGACTGATGGTGTAAAATATCATTACACTTTGATTCGTACAATGAGTAGACTGATGGCGAGCACAAGCAATCACAATAGTAAACAAGACTTTTGTAGGCGATGTCTCTTGCGTATTCCATCAATTCATGCAGCACTTATACACAAGCAACATTGTAAGAGCGTTGATGATGCGGTTGTGAAGTTAACAACACCGCCGCCAGACAGCAAAGTGTATTTTAAGAATGTATGCAAACTACAGAAAAGTCCTTATGTTGTTTATGCTGACTTTGAATCTATCATTGTGCCATATGAAGGACCTTTACCAAAAGACCTGCCTAAAACAGTAACTCTAAGTAATCATCAAGTCTGTTCATATGCATTTATTGTTGTTAGTTCAGATGGTAAACATTCTAAACCGCAATTGTACAGAGGACCTAATGCAGCAAAGAACTTCTTACAGCAAATGAACCAAGTGCGAAATGACTGCTCCAAACAACTGAATCTTTCAGACATTGTTATGAAACCTGAAGACCAAGAACAGTTTAACTCTACCACACAGTGTTGGATATGCGAACAAAGTCTAACACCAAACACAGACAATCCAATAGTAAGAGATCATGATCATGTAAGTGGGCAGTTCCGAGGAGCAGCACACAGCAAATGTAATCTACAATTAAAGTTTGATCCTAAGACTTGGAAGCTTCCAATCTTCTTCCATAACTTGCGCGGTTATGATTCACATCTGATCATGCAGGCAGTAACTGATGAATACAAAGCAAGATGCATTGCGCAGTCTTCAGAAAAGTACATGGCCTTTACTCTGAATAGTTTATACTTCTACGATTCTGCTCAACATCTGATGGGAACACTTGAGTCTTTATCTTCATCACTAACTGCTTTCCCAATCACATGTAAGTACTTTGACAGTGACTTAGTTAGAAAGGGAGTCTATCCATATGAATACATGGATTCGTGGGAGAGGTTTGATGAAGATGAGTTACCACCAAAGGATGCTTACTTCTCACGGCTGAAGGGTAAAGGTATAAGTGACGAAGACTATGAACACGCTAAGACTGCATGGAATAAATTAGGATGTAATACAATGGGTGATTATCATGATCAATATTTGTTGGCTGATGTTTGTTTACTTGCAGATATATTTGAGAATTACAGAAGAACATGTATGAAGCACTACAATCTAGATCCTTCACATTACATATCTGCACCAGGCATGAGCTGGGATGCATTTCTTAGATTTACAGGAGTAAAGATTGACTTGCTATCAGATCTTCCTACACTTCAGATGATTGAAAATGGACTACGTGGAGGAATCAGTATGGCTTCACACAATTACTGCAAAGCCAACAACAAATACTTGGACGACTTTGATCCTATGAAACCTTCTAATTACATCATGTATCTAGATGCAAACAATTTGTATGGTTGGGCAATGTGTCAGACGCTTCCACTTCGGAACTTTAAGATCTATTCAGGACCATTTTCACAATGTGTTGTGATGACAATATTAAAAGCAGGCCCAGACAGTCGAAAGGGATGGATACTAGAAGTTGACTTAGACTATCCACTATCACTTCATGATCTACATAATGATTATCCTTTAGCGGCTGAGAGGTTAAAAGTAAACCCAAGAGAACCTCCAAAGCTGGTGCCCAATCTGTTTCACAAAAAGAAGTATGTGTGTCACTACAGACTGTTACAGTTTTACATTAGACATGGATTAATTTTGAAGGCTGTTCATCGTATAATTTTATTTGATCAAGAACAGTTTATGAAACCTTACATCATGAAAAACACAGAACTGAGAACCAAAGCCGCTGATGCATCAGAGAAAGACTTTTTTAAACTGATGAACAACAGTTGCTTTGGTAAGACAATGGAAAACCCACACAAGAGAAAGGATGTTAGACTTGTTACAAGAGAAAATGAGGCCATCAAGCTGACATCCAAACCACAGTATCAAGACTTTAAATACTTTCATGAACAGCTGTATGGTATCTTAATGAAAAAACTTGTAGTCAAGCTTGACAAACCAGTATTCATAGGCTTTACTGTGCTAGAGTTGTCAAAACTGTTGATGCTTGAGTTTTTGTATGATTATTTGAAACCAAGATATCCCAAATCGAGAGTACTTTACACAGACACAGATTCATTCTTACTTGACATTCCAGCGGATGACATTTACAAAGATCTAGAAGCTGAAAGTCCTGCAGTAAAAGGAAAAGATTCTTTTTATGACACTTGCGACTACCCTAAAGAATCACCATTGCACTCAAATGTTAACAAGAAGGTTATTGGAAAGATGAAAGATGAAATGAATGGGAAGATAATTAAGGAGTATGTTGGATTGCGTGCAAAGATGTACAGTGTTGCAAGTGAGAAAGGGGTGGTTAAAAAAGCAAAGGGTGTAAGCAAACAGGTTGTAAAGTCGAGCATATCGCATGATAACTACAAGGAAGCACTGTTTCAGAAGCGAGTGTTTCACCATGACAACCCTAAGATCAGTTCCGCGCTTCATCAGATCAACACAACTATTGTAAACAAGAAATCTTTAGATGCTAATGACACAAAGCGCGTTTATTCATCACCAGAATATTCTTATGCAATTGGCCACTGGAGAACAAACGCAAATAGTCTGAGTGTGTAATAAGAATTTTTGTCAATCGGGAAAACCCGCTATGACAGCTTTGTTTTGACTGCAGCGGGGGAGAGGAAGTTGCTTGTGAAAGGGGAGTGTTTGTGAAAGGGGAGTTAGTAGGCTTTGTTGAGTTTCAAAGCAGCCACCAAGTACACTTATCAAAAGCTTGAATAAAATAAACAAGTCAATTGAATAAGTTAACACTCGGCGGCCGCCCGAAGGCAGCCTTTGAAGCGAAGTGAAGCGTAGTGAAGCGTAGTGAAGCGAAGCGTTGAAACAGAGTGAAGCAAAAACAATAACACAGCTGAAGCAGGGTGTTGAAGCAGGATGATTAAGAAGACAGCCAAAGCAGGGCAGGCGCAGCAAACCGTACATGCATGATCGTTACTATATTTAGAATCACGTCATTACTATTTTTGAAACCGTACATGCATGATCGTTACTATATTTAGAATCACGTCATTACTATTTTTGAAACCGTACATGCATGATCGTTACTATATTTAAACACTTGTCTAACAGTGCAGGCGCAGTGTGATACTTCTGTTGTTGCGCACAAACAAGCACTGTAAGTCTAAGACTGGGACTGTTGGAGCTCTGATGTGACAGGAATATGCGGCGTTTCTGACCAGTACTCTCTGTACTCTTCGATCTGGAGCATCTCTTCGATTTGTTTAAGTTTGCCCATGATAAAACTGATTGGCAAACCAACAGTGGTAAATCGCGGAAATGCATAAAGCGATCTAGCAACGGCGCGTAGTCTACGCGCATGAACATCGGAATAGCCAGTTTTTGCTTTCAACCAGTCAGCCCACGTTTCTTTCATTCTCCCTTCTTTTCTTTGCTTCTCCTGCCATTGTTTGCACATAATCAAAAACTGTCCAAACTGAATGTAAATTAAGATTTGTTGTGCGTCCTGTCTTTTGAGATTTCTTATCCCTTTTTGCAGTCTTTCCACAATATCTTTTTCATTTTCTGCTTGAGCAAAATAAGCATTTGTGAAAGCTTCTGTGGATATAGCATGGCTAACATCTGCTTGGTTTGAAACGAGATAGTGATGTAAATCACTTGGCGTTGTTGGTTCTACTCTCTTTTTCTTTCCGTCTTTTTCTTTGAACAAATCTTCTATCTTCCTTTTTGGTTTTTTGGGCAGTCTCATTAATCCTTCTGTTTTAGCCTTAACTGCTATTAAGGCCATCTGCTCAAAATATTTTCTATTCTCTTCTAGTACATGCTGTTCTTCTTCTGTCCAAAATTCTGATGGTGTTGGCGCTGGTAGTGGGACATTACAAGCTTGTTCCATGTCAGGTAGAATTAAAGTTGTTGGCCGCCTAGAATAATCTAACAATTCTTGATGTCCTGAGCTAACCCTATAGATTCTTGAGACAGGCAAAACACTTTTCTCACAGAAAACACGTCTTCACACCACCACAGCACCAGGAAAAATGACAAACACACGCTGGCTCTTTGGAGAGCGTCTAAAAATAAAGTGGCTTAACCAGGTTGCCGGCCTGGCAAACACACGCTGGCTGTTTGGAGAGCGTCTAAAAATAAAGTGGCTTAACCAGGTTCTGGGTTACTGATTCCGACAGACCCGGCATTGGTTCAAAACAACCTTACTTTACTGTATTTTTTTTGTATGGATTTATGCAGTATTTTTCTGATTTTGTCGCATGTTTCATTTTAGTAAAAGTTTAGTCCAGAAGCCTATTTTGCGTTAATATTTAGGGTCTGTCGGAATCGGTGAGCCAGAACGTACATTCTCCCTTTCTCTGGTGATGGATCCAGTCAGGTAGAAATAAGACAACAAGAAAAGAATTGGAAAACTGCAGGGAATAGTAGGGAGAGTTTTCTTGGAAGGAAATATAGGTGAAAGGACTGGTAAGGCAGAAATAAGACAAAAGAAGAGAAGAAACAGAACCGTTAGTCGCCTCTTACGACATGCTGGGTAGCATCGGGTAAATTCTTTCTAGTCCCAACCAATATGGGATTCCCCCTAACCCGCGGGGGGTTGTATGGACAATAAATGATCTTATGTCTTATGTCTTATGTCTACTCCTTCACTGAGTGGAAGTTATGTTGTGTTAATGGCATTACTGTACTAGGAACTCACAGCCGAGTTTCATTCACTTCCTGAAAGCGACTTTGATTGTGCCTTTGATTGCCGAACTTCCTTACCAACCATACCATCATAATATTCATCGACATCTCATCAATCATCAAAATATGAGGTAATTATGAACAGACTTTTTAAAACTTTGAAGTGAATTTAAGCGTTTTAAAATGATTGGCAGTGAGTTCCAAATTGATGCACCAGAAAAGGCAAGACTGGATTTATAAATTTCTATTCGTGGATTTAGTGGGATGAGGTTGGCAGATCCATACCTGTGAGCGATGTTCAGCGCCTTACCAGCAGCTTTTCTTCGTCTCCACACTTTGTTCAATTAACTAGTATTTTAATCATTCTTAACCATCCAAGGATCTATGTGTTGTGACCCGTGTCTGCGTCTTCTTCTCCTTTTCAATCGGATATAAGTTTTAAGTGTTTTTGCTATGCTGATCGCCGTCTACAGGTGTCTGTTTGCCGCGGCCTCTCTGTCGGCCTTTGTGTTGACGCGGTGTGACAGCGACAGTAGGCCTGTCCACTCGACAGCCATGCTTGTGAACGTTGCTGAGTGTTGTGCAGTGGCACTGACCACCGGGACCCGACCCTGTGCGTCGCTACGGTTGTCTCCGGTTGTGCTTCAGCGGTGCCGACAGCTTGGAATAGTTCCTGGAAAAACGGTAAGAGGGGTACGGGCCGGAAGCAGACGACAGCAACACATTGGAATCTCATTACGAGTGTTACACAGGCGCCTGACAGTACCATGTGTTTTAACGATGGTATACACTTGTATCAAAGACAATCTAAGCGTAACCTATCCAACATGATTAAGATAAACCAACCTGACATCACACATGTTCTAAAGACAATGAAAATAGAAACTATCGCATCCACAGGCACACGAGCCGTGGCACACAGCCAAAAATGTATTAACAGATCAAATCTAGTCAGTATCAAACGCACACTCCCCACAAAGCAGGGGGATGATTCCAAACATTTCAAGGTGTGCTACCTGAACGCCCAGTCGTGCCGCAACACTACGACCGAGCTAGCGGACCTGATACACGATAGCCAAGCGGACTTAGTCTTCATAACAGAGACTTGGTTTAGAGAGGTCGGCGACGAGCCCCTGATGCAAGCGATGACCCCCCCCCCCCCCCCCCCCGGGCTTCACCCTCCACTCCTGCCCACGTCTGACTGGCGCGGGTGGTGGTCTGGCCGTGCTCTATCGCACTTCATTCCGCGACTACGTAGACATTTCGCTTGAACGGTTTGACTTTCTTTCGTTCGAACTGTGCAAGACTAAAATCCGTCATTGCAATCAAGACCTCACATTTCTTTGTGTATACCGCCCTCCCCCCAATAAAAAGAACAAACTATCTACTCCGCAGTTTTTGGCTGAGTTCACAGAGCTTTTAGACGAATACGCCAATTTGCACTGTAATCTTGTTGTTGTCGGAGACATCAACCTTCATTATGATTCACAGTCGGACTTGAACGTTAACACGCTGAAAACACTGCTCCCCACTCTCAACTTATCCCAGCTGGTAGACAGGCCGACGCATCGTCGTGGACACACCCTTGACTGGGTGGTGGTCGGTGGGGACGTCGGCGTCTTAGACCTGATTGTGCAGGACATGTTGATCTCCGACCACTTCGTCATTTCTTTCAGCTTTGACCTTCAGAAGCCAGGCCCTGCCAGACGAGTCGTCACCTCGCGCAACATGAAGCGGATCGACATGGCAGCACTGAAGCATGACGTCAGAGCACTCCAGTTAGACAGACATGACCTCGTGTCCAGCTACAACAGCGACCTGCGCCGGATTCTGGACAAGCACGCCCCTCTCACCACACGCACAGTCACCGACAGACCCTCGGCACCTTGGCTTACGCCGGAGGTCTCAACAGCCAAGCAAGATCGGCGTCGCGCTGAGAGAGAGTGGAGGAAATCGGCTCTCACGGTCCACAGGCAAATCTTTGCTTTTCACCGAGAGGCCGTCAAAGAGATGGTGGATAAGAACAGACACCAGTTTATTTCTCAGAAAATCGAGAACAGCACCTCCAGCAAAGAACTCTTCCTGATCACAGGGCAGCTCCTCAGTAAAATTCAAAATAAAAAGCTCCCAAACTCCGTCCCTCTTGATGACCTTCCAGATAAGTTTGGGGATTTTTTTGCCGAAAAAATCGAGAAGATCCGAGTCGAGCTTGATGCTGCTCCTGGGCATCCAGAGCATGCGCCATTTCACGGCGCCCACCTCACCGATTTTTCCCCTGTCACTAAAGAACAAGTGAAGAAGATCATTGAAAAAGCTCCACCCAAATCCTGTATTCTCGACCCAATTCCTTCAGAGCTATTAAGCGAGTGTCTAGAGGAATTACTCCCTGTCATTACTGATATCATAAATCAATCCCTCACATCCGGTCAAGTACCCCCTTCTTTTAAGCATGCAGTAGTCACTCCCCTCCTGAAAAAAGCTAACCTTGACATCAACACTTTTAAGAACTACCGCCCTGTCTCTAATTTGCCTTTTGTTTCGAAAGTCCTTGAAAAGGTTGTTTTGGCCAAATTGTCAGAGCATCTTGCTAAGACAGGTATGGTTGAACCATTACAGTCCGCCTACCGCGCAGATCACAGCACTGAAACAGCCCTACTTAAGGTAGCGAATGATCTTCTCACTGCCTGTGACAGCGGCTCTGTTTCGCTTCTGGCCCTGTTGGACCTATCCGCAGCGTTCGACACCATCGACCACGATATACTGCTGGCAAGGTTGAACACCACATTCGGCATAACAGGCACGGCTCTGGGGTGGTTCTGCTCCTACCTGACTGGACGCACTCAGGCTGTTGTGATCCAAAATAGGCACTCCGAGGACACCATACTAAAGTATGGAGTCCCACAAGTGTCTGTGTTAGGCCCAGTGTTATTCACTATGTACATACAGCCGTTAGGCAAAGTCATAAAGCACCACAATGCCCTGTACCACATGTTCGCAGACGACACTCAACTACAAAAATCCGCACACACCAAACAGTTTACAGAGTTAGTGCAGTCAATAGAATCATGCAGCGATCACATTAAACAGTGGATGACAGTCAACAAGCTCAAGATGAACGATGATAAGACAGAGATCATGCCAGTTGGCAAACAATCAAACTTAAAGCTTCTTTCAGAAATACCCAGTCTTACGCTTTCTGATACCACAGTCACATTCAGCACCAAAGTAAAAAACATGGGTGTCCACCTTGACAGTAGCCTGTCAATGGACGCCCACATCAACTCACTCTGCAGAACCGCCTTTCTTGAAATGCGGAGGATTAGCCAAATCAGACACCTTCTTTCCCTCGACGCAACCAAGACACTGGTTTCGGCTTTTATTTTGTCGAGACTGGATTACTGCAACTCGCTCCTAGCCGGCCTCCCAGACGCCAAGCTAGACCGCCTACAGCGCATCATGAACAATGCAGCACGTCTTGTGCTGCGCAAGCGCAAGCGCGACCATGTCACCCCTCTCCTCATGACCCTTCACTGGCTACCAATCAAAGCACGCATAACATATAAAATAGCTACCCTGTGTTACCGTAGCCTTCACGACGACTCTGCCCCTTCTTACCTGTCTTCGCTCTTAAAGCCACACGTCCCCACACGCAACCTCAGATCCGCTGACGCAGGACACCTTGTTGTTCCACGCATCAAACTGAACGCTTTCGGCAAGCGCGCCTTTATTTACACAGCTCCCTCTATTTGGAACTCTCTGCCCGTGTCTGTCCGCCTTTCTACCTCTCTCCTCTCCTTCAAGTCCTCTCTAAAAACACACCTCTTCCGGCAATACTTCAACGCCTAGCCTGTTCAGTATCTGCCACATTGAGGAGAGGGGTCACTTGCCATCGTAGCGCGCTGTGGACCGGCTGGGGACGGGTTGCTATTTCATGTGCCTGTTTCCTTGTTTATTTCCGTGGTTTTTTTTCTTGTACGTGCGCGCGATAGCTGTCGCGGTGTATGAGTGCGACTACACGTGCCTTGGCGTGTGTGTGCGAGTGTGCGAGGGCTGTATTTTGTATATTGATTATTTGATACATGTATAAATGTGTCTCCAGGAATATGTTTTGTTTTAATCTTGTGTCGATACTATTTAGTTCTGCCTCGTTATTAGCCATTGAGTATAACTGTTTTATCATCATTGCTTTGTTGTTGTTCTTTAGCCATTTACGTTGAATGACTTGTTATACATTGACATTGATAGTTTTATTCTTCTTCTTCTTTGTCGTTCGCTAGTTAGTTTTTATCATAAGAACCTTTTCTAATTCCTATTAACTCGATGTTCTTTAACTATATTTATACATAAATGCATATTTTGTAGAGCAGTATGCATTGTTAGAGGATTTTTTAGTAGCAGTGTTTAAATGTCGAAGCTGCTTTTCCCATTTTTACCCAAGAGATCGACTGTATATTGTGTTATTGTATTTGTCAGACTTGATTGTACCAAGTCCCTACACATGTTGTAATGCGCTTAGAGCCAAATATTTTTGTTTTTTTGTAAGGGATAGGCGCAATATAAATACACTTTATTATTATTATTATTATTATTATACCTGTCGGAGGCTCTCTTAAATAATGATGAAATATAAAGCGGCACGTTTTTGTAATACACTTTGTGCATTGTAATTGCCTTGTTCAGCTAATGATGCTTATCTAATGGAAGATAATTCAGAATTGATAACTTCATATCAGTCGAAACGTTTTCACTAACAATCAGTTTATCAGAACGACGATTGAGAGAAGTTAATTTACTTCAGTGGACATAACTGCTGCCATCCTAGAAAGTTGAAACATAATTTATGTGAGGCTACATATGAGAATGGTGAAAACATTTCCAAAGTTTTTCTATCAGCACTGTGCTGTTCTGCCCTTCGTTGGTCTCTTCTTTGCTGGGCTGGTGGTTTTCTTCTCCATGCACCGGTCGGAGCGGGTGTCATGGCGAAACCCCGGTCGTCCTTGTCACTTCTCAAACGGAGAACAAACACTGCCCCTTCCTCTGTTCCGGTCATCTTCCACGATGTTACCGTGTTTTTGCACAGTATGGTGGATAAGACATCTTCTGCTGCAGTAGGGAGTCCTACGACTGGCATTACAATGTGACCAAGATGGCTGCAGCAGTAGGGAGGCCTACGACTGGCATTACAATGTGACCAAGATCGCTGCAGCAGTAGGGAGTCCTACGACTGGCATTACAATGTGACCAAGATGGCTGCAGCAGTAGGGAGTCCTACGACTGGCATTACAGTGTGACCAAGATGGCTGCAGCAGAAGGGAGTCCTACGACTGGCATTACAATGTGACCAAGATGGCTGCAGCAGTAGGGAGTCCTACGACTGGCATTACAATGTGACCAAGATGGCTGCAGCAGTAGGGAGTACTACGACTGGCATTACAATGTGACCAAGATCGCTGCAGCAGTAGGGAGTCCTACGACTGGCATTACAATGTGACCAAGATCGCTGCAGCAGTAGGGAGTCCTACGACTGGCATTACAATGTGACCAAGATGGCTGCAGCAGTAGGGAGTCCTACGACTGGCATTACAATGTGACCAAGATGGCTGCAGCAGTAGGGAGTCCTACGACTGGCATTACAATGTGACCAAGATGGCTGCAGCAGTAGGGAGTCCTTCGACTGGCATTACAATGTGACCAAGATGGCTGCAGCATGACACTTTTCTAATTACGTGGATTATCAGATGACTACTCATTTGAGCTCCAACGACAGACAGACAGAGAGAGGTACAATGGGAATTAATTAGCAAAGAAAATCGCAATGAACATTAATTACCAGACAGAGAGAGGTACAATGGGAATTAATTAGCAAAGAAAATCGCAATGAACATTAATTACCAGACAGAGAGAGGTACAATGGGAATTAATTAGCAAAGAAAATCGCAATGAACATTAATTACCAGACAGAGAGAGGTACAATGGGAATTAATTAGCAAAGAAAATCGCAATGAACATTAATTACCAGACAGAGAGAGGTACAATGGGAATTAATTAGCAAAGAAAATCGCAATGAACATTAATTACCAGACAGAGAGAGGTACACTCAGAAGTACTTATCAAATAGAATCGCAATGGACATTGATTATCAAGGCACCCACTGCAAATCGATGTGTTTCTATTGGCGTCAGGTTGACAGACGCTGTTAGGTCGACACTTGTAGTTGTCCGGAAAACCGATGCACTTCGTTCCTGGAACCAGCACTGCGGCACGTGCACACAGATAAACAAACACACACACACACACACACACACACACACACACACACACACACATACACACACACACACACACACACACACACACACACACATACACAGATAATGTATCTACCATAGAAACAACGATTGTCACACAGGCGTATGGTGGATGGACACCTTCCCAAAACCTTATTGAAGCCCTCCTGCGTTTCGCTCCGTCGGGCTTCAGTCAATCAACCATATAATACCCGCCAAGTTTCAAATGGAAGGAACGAGAGAATGCTTACTGTCCTACTGTAAATGTTTCGCCTCTTAATGACACAATGCTGGGTATAAGATAATTTGAGTTTTTTTCGCCCTCGCCGCTTTTGATGAGATACACAAGTGTATGCGTGTTTAGGTGGTATCAGCCTTCTGCAATTATGGCAGAATGACCGAGGTCTTGTACGTGCCATTGTGGTGACACGGGGGCGGAATATGGCTTCCGTCTATGGGTCTGCACATAAAGTTGACCCGTGTCCGTCCCGGCCTGAATTTGAACCTGCAACCTTCCGATCTCAAGTCCAGTGCTCTTCCAACTGATCTACCGGGCCCCCTGTTTCAAATGAAAGCCTATCAATGTGTACTTATACCATCACTGGGAAATTCGATTGCTGCCTCCTAGTAGAAAGCTTGTAGCTACAGAGACGCGCCACCCGGGTGTGTGCCTGTTCAATGGTGTAGTCATGCAACCACCTGCACTTATAGCAGAATGACCGATATATTTTACGTGCCATGGTAGTGACACGCGCGTGGGGCATGGATACCATCTCTGAGTCAGCACTAAATGTTAACCAGCGGCGAATCCGTCCCGGTGTAACACGAAATTTTTACTCCACGAAAAAAGTTACTCCGGAGTAAACATTTCGTACGAAATTCTTACTCCGAGTACACCGTTCGTACGAGAAAAGAATTCCCCAAGGCACACAAAAATTACTCCCTCCACGAAATGTTTACTCCCCATTTTTACATTTAGTCAAGTTTTGACTAAATGTTTTAACGTTGAGGGGGGAATCGAGACGAGGGTCGTGGTGTATGTGCGTGTGTGTGTGTGTGTGTGTGTGTAGAGCGATTCAGACTAAACTACTGGACCGATCTTTATGAAATTTGACATGAGAGTTCCTGGGTATGAAATCCCCGAACGTTTTTTTCATTTTTTTGATAAATGTCTTTGATGACGTCATATCCGGCTTTTCGTGAAAGTTGAGGCGGCACTGTCACGCCCTCATTTTTCAACCAAATTGGTTGAACTTTTGGTCAAGTAATCTTCGACGAAGCCCGGACTTCGGTATTGCATTTCAGCGTGGTGGCTTAAAAATTAATTAATGACTTTGGTCATTAAAAATCTGAAAATTGTAAAAAAAAATAAAAATGTATAAAACGATCCAAATTTACGTTCATCTTATTCTCCATCATTTTCTGATTCCATAAACATATAAATATGTTATATTTGGATTAAAAACAAGCTCTGAAAATTAAATATATAAAAATTGTTATCAAAATTAAATTGTCGAAATCAATTTAAAAACACTTTCATCTTATTCCTTGTCGGTTCCTGATTCCAAAAACATATAGATATGATATGTTTGGATTAAAAACACGCTCAGAAAGTTAAAACAAAGAGAGGTACAGAAAAGCGTGCTATCCTTCTTAGCGCAACTACTACCCCGCTCTTCTTGTCAATTTCACTGCCTTTGCCATGAGCGGTGGACTGACGATGCTACGAGTATACGGTCTTGCTGAAAAATGGCATTGTGTTCAGTTTCATTCTGTGAGTTCGACAGCTACTTGACTAAATGTTGTATTTTCGCCTTACGCGACTTGTTTTACTTCCAGTAAATAATTTCGTACGCAAAAATTGGATGCGGGCGAAGGGATAATGCCAATATGTGATCTCGCGCAAACGAATGTCGCGCTACCCTCCCGCAACCCCTTCCACCACCAAGACTAATGGGGGACAAGGGAGTAAAAATTTCGTACACCTGGCATGGGAAGATAAATTGCTCGTGTTCGGGTGACGTAATTTATTCGTTATTTATTCGTCAGGGGAGTAACATTTGTGTACAAAATGTTTACTCGGAACTCACCTGTCGTGGGAAGTAATTTTCTCGTGTTATGGGGGGAGTACTTTTTTCGTAAAGGGAGTAACATTTTCGTTCAAAATTTTTACTCCGGAGTAAAAATCTCGTGGGAGTAATTTTCTCGTGTTACACCGACCTGGATGCGAACCCGTTATCCGCAGATCACAAGTCTAGTGCTCTACCAACTAGGCTACTGGGCCCTCAGAAATGTTGATTTTTTTATAGTTTGTTTAAATTTATTTTTATTGTGCGTTCTTCTCTTCTCGTCTACACCAGGCAGGATAATAGAAGAGTGGTGCTACAGATCTGGCACCATTGCTTTGATGTCAAACTACATAATCAGACTCTCATCCTAACATTTCGATACTTATGCCGATACACAAATACCGGTAATGGTAATTCGTACTGGTACACATGTACCGGTAGCTGCATGTAACGTGAAAGGCTCGACAGATGTGTGGTGGTGAACATGATCACTCACGCGTGACGGCGTGTAGCTTTAACATAGGACCCGTCCAAAACCTGCCAACCCGTGTGAAATCTCAAGTGTAGCCATTCATTTTTTTTATATTTAATTTTCAGCGTAGCCAAATAATTGGCTCACGTAAGTGTAGCCTATGCGATGCTAAATTTTGTCTGTCTGTGCGTGCGTATTATATGTGAACAGCTCAGATCATGGGTAATTTTAACACCTTCACATTTAAATGCTTATTTTATAGCCATCCATTGAATTGAGAAGAAAACAAAGCATACTAAACTGCTAAGCATGAATCAAACAATAAGAAAATAAAAAGAACCAACAGCATCGTTTTGTATGTGTGGGTAGTAAACACGTTTTATTTACAAAACACGGCGGAAAATGGCGACAAATTTGTTGCACAGCGACAGGTCACTTTCTTCAACCAAGGCCAGTACTTTCATACATGACAAAGGAAAGCAAATATGGCCTGAATAATAAAGTTATAGTGTTCCTTTGCGTGTCTGAGTGATAAACTGTTTTAACCAACTATCTTCTGAAACGTAATTGCACTCAGCAGATTTGTCTTCCGCTCATAACTTTCGTGTCACACGGTCTTTGCTACAAACAGATAGATCGCATTCTCGCAGAAAATCATTGACAACACAGACCAGTCATTTTTAGCATTGCATTTGGAAAGAGCTACTATTATAGTGTGTTTTAAGAAAGAAAAACATTACAGTATCGGCAGAACACGACCAAATGAGTTTTCGTGTCATAGCGTTATGGGCGTGAGATTGTGTTCTCACACTGTGGCAAAATCATTGACAACACAGACAAGTCAGTTTTAGCATAGACATTGGGAAAGGCTACTATTATAGTGTGTTTTAGGAAAGAAAAACATTATAGTATCAGCAGAACACGACCAAATCATGACAAATGAGTTTGCGTTTTGGGCGTTATGGGCGTTTTTTCACACTGCAGATCATATCTCAAAAACTACGGAGTGGATCTTTATGAAATTTGATATGGATATTTTTGACTGGATTTTCTCATAGAAGGTTTTTCCGTTTATTGATAGGACAGTTTGATGACGTCATATTTTACCGTTTGCCAAAAGGTCGAGGCAGCACTTTCACAGTTACAGTTTTTCATCAATTTGATCGAATTTCTTACCACACAATCTCAGATCTAGGCCGGATTATGGGATTGCATTTCAGTTTGGTCACTTAAAGTTTTGTTATTGAAATGTTTGTTCGAAATATGTCATTTTTTCAAATTTTTAAAAACTAATATTTGAAACAAAAAATTTATATTAGTGTATTCCCTATTGCGTCCTGTATCTAAAACTATATAGTTTTGTTGTTTTGTATTGATAATTATGCTTAAAAATGAAGAAAACCGATAAATAACCACTATCTTTATTTATGAAAAAAGACACTTAAAAACAACTTCTATCTATTCCTTACCATTTTCTGATTCCAAATATATATAGTTTCATGGTGTTTGACGTTGAAAATAGGCTAAAACTTTACAAACTCGGATCGTTGAATGGAAATTATACTTCCAAGCTCCGTGCAGCTGACAACATGATAAAAACACGTCATTTCAAGTGTGGAACACGCTCATGACGTCATACTGAAAGGTGATGAATTATGGCTTCACCTTGCGATGTTTCATTTCAAACATGGTAACATTTTTAAAGGGGTTTCTTTCTCAGATTTCTGTTTGCCCTCTGTCTGTCTCTCTATGTCTCCGTCTGTCTGACTGATTCAATTAAATGTGTAATTACTTAGTTTTGCAAAAGTCAAACTAAGTAGGATATACCTAATTGATTCAGGTCTCTAAATTCTTATTGTAAAATTGTGAGTTTTATTCAAAACAAATTTAATTGGTGTTTTAAACTCAATAATGGGGCATGCTGTGATGAGCAGAAGAATGTGTGTTTACGAGCAGAAAAAGCCCATCAAAGTCAAGAATCGTGTTTTTCTTTTTTCTATTTTCACCGTGTAGCTTCCTACAGACACTAAGCAACAGTGTGGTACCACTTACAGTGCAATATCTTGTACTTTGTTTTTGACGTCTGTGCAACACTTCATTGACCCATGATCTGAGCTGTTCACATATGTATGTATGTATGTCTGTGGTAGAAACTTTAACATTTGAAGACGTCACATTATGGCGTAAGAGGGTTAGACGTCACGCGAAGGAATTACTGAAAGTCTCGGTCATTGTTATTTTGAGCGGGCCGAGACTAGTTTTTTCTTCGAAATCGGCCATTCAGATCTAGATCTAGTGTCTCGCTTTCTTGCACAGTGTCACCTATGCTTACTGTGTGTGTGTGTGTGTATGTGTGACGGAGTGATTGAGTTTATGTTACTGTTTGTCGATTTCTTACGTGAGCCTTGAAGGCTTCGCCTCTTGTTGGGTTTTGGTGTCACATTGTCTGAGCATTATCCGCACATCCTCAATTAGGATATTTCGCGCAAGAATATGTGACCCTCCACCACGAAATGAGTCGCATGTCACCTCGCGCGGTTCTGCCCTGGGCTTAATATAAGTCCGGGGAGTGTCTGGTAACAGTGTGATGGTCACCTTAGTCACAGGCTTATAACTCAAGCAGTTTTCGCTCTTTTCTAAAACGGGTTTCACTACCGGATAGAGCATACAAAACTCTTTATGAAAATGTAAAAACATGAAAATCATGCAAAGGTGACATGCGACTTATTCCGTGGTGGAGGGTCACATATAAATATCATTTATTTTACAAATAATTTTTTTCTGGATTAACAAAAGTTGCGTTATTTTTGGCAGCCAGTATATTATCAAGACCGATGTCTGAGGAAGGTGTATTGTGAATTTTACCGCATCAGCGCACTTGCAATTCACGTAAAGCCCGAGTTAGCTGAGACATTTTTCATGTGGAGTTCAGCTGCACGTGCAAGAAAAGCACAAACGCTGATCAGTGAGTGGTGTTCACTGTCACTAGAGGATAAAAATGGCACAAAGTGACAGGTTTCATCAGTCCCTTATTCGTCGCTATCGACATGCCAAGACTCACTTCTGCTGAACGCGAGAGAGCCATTAGACGTCTGGAGGATGGGGACACGCCGGAAACCGTGGCTGCGACTTTCCAATGTCACATATCCACCATTTATCGTCTCCTGCAGCGGTTTGTGATAACTGGCTCTACTGCTGATGCCGAGCGAAGCGGCAGACCCCGAGTGACGACGCCAAGGCAAGATCGGCACATTTTCCGCAGCCATGTTGCACATCCCTTCAGAACAGCTGCAGAAACAGCCAGAACTGTTATAGGGACACACCAGGCACCCATTTCTAGGCAAATGGCCAGCCGGCGACTGCGCTTCAGGGGGCTGAGGAACTGCCGTCCAGCCAGGGGACCCGTCCTCACCGTGCGCCATAGACAGGCACGCCTGCATTGGGCGCAAGGCCACCGCAATTGGAACAATGTTCGCTGGCAGAACGTGCTTTTCAGCGATGAAAGCCGTTTCTGCATTGACCATGCCGACGGGCGTGTTCGGGTATGGAGAAGAGGTGGTTACCGCTATGCTGACAACTGTGTCGTGGAGAACAACGCCTGGGGTGGGCCCAGCCTCATGTTGTGGGGCGCCATCGGCCACAACCAGGCGCTAGGTCCCGTCATCTTCCAAGGCCTGGGTCCTGGACCCGGCAACGGCGTAACAGAGCAGCGCTATAAGGACCAGGTGCCGCACCCTCATGTGCTGCCCTTTTTTCAAGCCCATGGAAACTGGGTTTTCCAGCACGACAACGCGCGCCCCCACACCGCCAGGGCCACTCAGGATCTCCTGCACCGCTCAGGCATCCAGGTGATGCCTTAGCCAGCGTTATCTCCTGACATGAACCCTATTGAGCAATTTTGGGACTTGCTCCAGACACAGCTCAACAGGGTGGTCCCAAGGCCCACAACTGTCGCTGATCTTGATCGAGCCGTCCGGCAGGCCTGGACCAACATTCCCAGGCAAGCCAGCAACACGTTGATTGGTCCGCTCAATGCACCGCCGATGCCAGGCCGTCATCGATGCTGACGGGGGCCACACACGCTATTGACTGTTCTGTTAAGCGCTAATAACGCATCTTATCCCACGACCTGCCTCTTTGTCTCTGTTAGCTGAGGAGGTGATTATTCTGAATATTCCATCACAACCATATGGATATCCCATCACAACCGAGTTTCGATCTCAACTGTCATTGGTCATTGTTTTAGATTTCAGAGTACAATTGAATAAATTATAGAGGTCATCTGCATATTCAGAGTTTACAGATGGACTACTTTTTTCAACATACAACTGAAATATTTTGTGGTGTCAAAGTCAATATCACGTATAGGTACAGGCCTACATGTGTCAATATTGAAAAAATAAAGAATACTTCATACGATACGCACATTCTGCATGGATTTAAAGAGCGGAGTCGAGATATTTCGCTGGCTGAAGCGACTGCATGGTCAAAGGCATGTTCAACGAGTATCGCGAGTGGGATCAAGGGACGATACTCCCTAATTTTTACACAGACAGCCATCTACACAGAACAGTGAGAGAGAGAGACAGAGAGACAGAGAGAGACAGAGACAGAGACAGAGACAGAGACAGAGAGACAGAGAGAGCAATCAAAACACAACCCAGTCACCTGGTAGTTCGAAAACTCAATCTGAAACTGACATCGATTGTCGAAGGCATGCCTGCGGTGCATAACTCTGGAAAAGTTGTCGTAGCTGGGAACCCGTTAATGAAATC
The DNA here is from genome assembly GCF_037325665.1 of Littorina saxatilis. Taxonomy (NCBI): domain Eukaryota; kingdom Metazoa; phylum Mollusca; class Gastropoda; order Littorinimorpha; family Littorinidae; genus Littorina; species Littorina saxatilis. Next base: position 33,279,183 of record NC_090260.1, on the reverse strand, counting down.
CATTCCAACGCCAAAACAATTATCAAAAGACTCACCATGAAGTCAAATCAAACGTTAGGTTTTCTCATTTGGTTATTTGCTTTGGCTTTAAGTGTATTGCTTCGATTGATAGCTGAATCTGCTTGCAACCGTGCTGTTCAAGACTGTTCGAACTGTTGTCTGCTAGACGGGCTTGTGTGAATCCGAGTCGAGTCAACTGCGGGGTTCAGCAACAAATGAACCCCCCGCGGGTTAGGGGGAGTCCCATATTGGTTGGGACTAGAAAGAATTTACCCGATGCTACCCAGCATGTCGTAAGAGGCGACTAACGGTTCTGTTTCTTCTCTTCTTTTGTCTTATTTCTGCCTTACCAGTCCTTTCACCTATATTTCCTTCCAAGAAAACTCTCCCTACTATTCCCTGCAGTTTTCCAATTCTTTTCTTGTTGTCTTATTTCTACCTGACTGGATCCATCACCTTTATTTCACTTACCAAAAGTCTTCTTTTCCACATCCTTATTTCTCTGCACCCCGCATGTCGTATGAGGCGACTAACGGATTCTGTTTCTCCTTTTACCCTTGTTAAGTGGTTCTTGTATAGAATATAGTCAATGTTTGTAAAGATTTTAGTCAAGCAGTATGTAAGAAATGTTTAGTCCTTTGTACTGGAAACTTGCATTCTCCCAGTAAGGTCATATATTGTACTACGTTGCAAGCCCCTGCAGACAGGTTTCACAGTCTTCAGAGTCGGGTATGTCCCTAACTTTGATATCAAATAAAATGTTTCGTTTTGTTGAGTCGTGAATTTTCACTGGTCTGTGTCGAATGTCTTCGGAATTTACATATGAAAAATAAACTTTGATCGAATTTAAGTCAAGTTTGTATTCCCCACCAGCGAAAAAGGTAGGTCGGTCGTGAGAAATGAGACAGACACGATTTCCCTTTTTAGCCACATTGCAATAGACAAAGGCACCAGTACAAAAACACACAAAGAAATCCAGTTAAAAGTACATTAGAAACCAAAGAACAGAGATAGATGAACACACTTAGTTAAAAAAAACAATGAATGTGTTTATGTTTAGTCGATACAATCGCATGTGAAGTAAACGGTCTTTTTTCTAAATGTGTCTGTCTCAAAAACGTTAATTACAAATCTGTTCAGTTGGAATGGCTGTTAAAAGGTTTGGACGTAACATGCTTTTAATAAGTAGCAATTTCCATCAAATCACGATATGAAAGGGTTTTGAAAGGCTAACTACGGCTTATTCTACTTGCGCTTGGTCATTTTGTCACTCGGGCAAGGTGTCTGTCTCATTTTTTCTCACGACCGCCCTGCAGACAAATCGTCCGCTATAACCGCCATACACAGCAAATTGTCATGATGCAACCAATTTTACACTTCCTATCCGTTGTCAGGCAGATAATCAACTGGCTGACTAAAGAATTTTTCGGCATGTGTTCATTTCAGAGCACGTTATTTACTGTCTAGTAACTCGGGCAAGGTGTCTGTCTCATTTTTTCTCACGACCGCCCTGCAGACAAAATCGTCTGCTATAACCGCCATACACAGCAAATTGTCATGATTCAACCAATTTTACACTTCCTATCCGTTGTCAGGCAGATGATCAACTGGCTGACTAAAGAATTTTTCGGCATGTGTTTATTTCAGAGCACGTTATTTACTGTCTAGTCACTCGGGCAAGGTGTCTGTCTCATTTTTTCTCACGACCGTCCTGAAGACAAATCGTCTGCTATGACCGCCATACACAGCAAATTGCCATGATGCGACCAATTTTATACTTCCTATCCGTTGTCAGGCAGATGATCAACTGGCTGACTAAAGAATTTTTCGGCATGTGTTTATTTCAGAGCACGTTATTTACTGTCTGTCTCTGAAAACCTTGAATTCTCACGACCGCCCGGCACTTTGACGGTCATTTCTTACCAAATGTTAAGCAGATTCATTTGTAAAATAACAACATTCAGTGACTGTGTCTGATCAACGCCAGTGGTTTTTTTCAATCCTTGAATGCACTGCATTGTGAATGTTGTGGTCAAGTGAGAGTTTTATAGACATTGCCGTACGTTTTTCAACACTTTGATGACGTCAGACAGCAGATTGAAAACGTTCCAACTTGGAAAGAGAGCCAGTCACGATCATATAATCGTAGGGAATCAATAGTTGCTTTGTGTATTAACTTTCAAGTGCTTTTAAAAGTTTGATTTTTGTCATTGTTATTGTTGCATATGTACGTGCGTACGTGCGTGCGCGCCTGTCAGTGTGGAAGAGTGTAGCCTGGTAAGTGTATCCAATTCCGACCGACTTCGGGGATACCTAAATCCGACCGATTTTCCAAGTCACTAATGATGAGGTTCACACGTCATCCCAACAGAAAGAATGCCATTCATACAAGGGCCATTCATGAACGGTTGATGACGCGATGTCACGAACCAATCGTTTCGTCACGAGAGTTAATTGCGTCATCTGCACCGCGGCGCGAAATGTGCCTTCGCCATACGTTTCTTGCAAAGGGGGAGATAATTTGATGAACAGAGTTGTGTTTCTTTTACATGGATGTTAATAAGTGTTTTTGGAAGAATAATGTTATGGTTCTGACTAAATCTCATTGTACTTTTTAATCGAAAAGGGGAAAATCTTATCGGTCGTGATTAGATACCCAGTTTTTGAGAGAGTATTTAAATCCGACAACAACGCAGATAATACAAAACGCTGCACAAAATCCCAGTAAAACCATTCATTGTTTACGTTTATGACTTGAAAAAAGCATATGAACAAGGAAACATATCAGATGATGTATTATCTAGCTGTGTGTGTGTGTGTGTGAGCGTGCGGCCGAGCGTTGCGCGCACGTGTTCGTTTGTGTGTGTGTGTGTGTGTGTGTGTGTGCGTGCGTGCGTGCGTGCGTGCGTGTGTGTGTGTGTGTGTAAGCGTGCGCGCGAGCGTTGTGCGCACGTGTTCGTTTGTGTTAGCGTATGTGTGTGTGTGTGTGTGTGTGTGTGAGTGTTGATGCGTGAGTGTTGATGCGTGCGTACTTGCATGTGTGCGTGCGAGAGGGTTTTTTGTTTTTTTATGTGTGCAGAGTAGTTGTTGTAGAAAATGCAAGACAGTAAGGTTCAGTCTGTAGTGGATATACTGGGACAGCGTCCATGTACTATGCCACAGTTCAGTCTGTAGTGGATATACTGGGACAGCGTCCATGTACTATGCCACAGTTCAGTCTGTAGTGGATATACTGGGACTGCGTCCAGGTACTATGCCACAGTTCAGTCAGTAGTGGATATACTAGGACTGCGTTAAGGTACTCTGCCACAGTCTTTGATGACGTCATTTCCGTTTTTGTGATAGTTGAGGCGGACCTGTTAAGTAATTTTTGATTAAGTCGGGACTTTGATATTGCATTTGAGCCAGGTAGCTTGAAAATAAGTGAATTAGTTCGCTCATTAAAATTGTCATCAAAAACGAATATTTCATTACAGATTCAAACACTACTGCATTGTACTTCTTATCTTCTCCTGATTTAAAATATATATATACATATGTTATGTTTACTTTAAAAACGCGTTCAGAATTAAAGAAAACAGGTTGAGTATGCTTCGCGGAGATGAGTGTGATCCGTGACGGTTTTCGGGTATGGTTAGCCGAGACTATCTGAATTTAGTCTCGCCGATCGGACTGTTTTTTTTTTAGTTTATCCTTCAATTTGATGCCTATAGATTGACTACATGTTTTTATATCGCTTTACGCGACTTGTTTTAAATTTCGTCAAGTTATGAAATGTATTATAAAATTTGGTACATAACATTCTAAAAATTGCAAATAACAATAACACTTTTGATTACAGATTCAAAAGTTATTGCATTGTATCCTTTGGATTTCCTGGATCCCAATGTATAAACAGATATATATGTCATGCTTAGTGTGAAAATCTGCTCAAATGAGAAAAATCGCCCGTTTTGTTCATATGCTTCGCGGAGGCAACCCGTCTCGGTCTTCTGGTTTCGGCTAGCCAAATCTCACTAGCATTGTTAATGACTCGTCCCTGATTCCAATGTTGATCTTTTAGTTTCAAACCAACTTAATTTTTTATTATCACTTCACATGACTTGTTCTGTATATTTTTTTTCGCTGTCATGATGTCACCATTTAGAGGGTAGGGTTACATTTTCAGGTATTTATTCCCCAAGAATATGCAAAAAAAATTCCAAACTCGTTTTTTTCTATTGGTCAATGATTCTACTTTTTTTTTACAGTGAGAAATGGAGTGCAATTAACATTGTTACTTTTGAAGGTATGCTCATGACGTGCATCACAGCGAAATAGCAGTTCAGAAGAACGGAATTCCCATAATTAGTCCTTATTTGCTGCTTTTTTCACTGAGCTCGGAAATGATATTTTGCTTGCATTGTTATTGCTTAATTTATTAAAGCCTCTGGACAATATTCTTTGAATAAATCGTTACCCAATTCTGTTTACGTCTATCCCTTTGTTTGATGGAGTACTGTAACAAGCTATCACATTATGTCGACAAGAATGCGTCTCCATACAAGTTTTTGTCTTGATTCCATCCAGGAGGATGTCAGG
>NC_090260.1:33266804-33274402 GCF_037325665.1 Littorina saxatilis | reverse complement strand
CGTCATAAAAGACATTTATCAAAAAAATGGAAAAAAAAGTCTGGGGATTTCCTACCCAGGAACTCTCATGTCAAATTTCATAAAGATCGGTCAGTAGTTTAGTCTGAATCGCTCTACACACACACACAGACACACACACACCCGCACACACGCACGCACGCACATACACCACGACCCTCGTCTCGATTCCCCCTCTACGTTAAAACATTTAGTCAAAACTTGACTAAAATAATGTAAAAAACAGAGACAGAAATGGGGGAGGGGAGCATATGGGGAGGTGGAGAGAGGCATTACAAAAACTTTCCTGTTGACGAAAGCAAAATGACGCGAAATGAACCCAATGATGGTTTTTTTTTCAAAAGTAATGTAGTAAGCTTACAAAAGTGTTCTTTTTTGGTTTTGTTTTATGTGTTTTCCTTTTAACAGCCAACTGTCGCCCAATTAGGGACTGCTCTACATTATGCAAATGAATATGAATAGTTAATGGTTGAAAAGTGTGAAAAAGAGAGAGAAACAAAGAGAGAAACAGACTGGTAGAGAGAAGATGGAGAGAGGGAGGGAGGGATTCAAAGAACTGTTGCCGAAAGCAAGGCATCTCGAGATAATGGCCTATAACCTGTTCAGGTAAGTATGTTAAAAGCAATTAACCGCTGAACTCATCCTCTCTAAAGAGTACACTTCACACCAATCGCTGAAGTTTTCAAGGGGTCATAGAGTACACACATTGGACAATAGAGAGGCCGTAAAAGGGTCGCGTTGCCATTGGTCAACCTGACCACGTGATCAGCCTCGGCACAAAGCTACGTCCGTGGTCATGGAAACCCTTTCTAGTTCAGTCCTGGCTCGGAACAGTTTTTTGTGGGTTTTTTTTTCCGAACGATGTAGGCGTCTCCCAGGAATTGTTTTGGTTGGCGTGCGGAGCGGAGAGTTACAAATTACTTTAAAAGAAAACACTTTGGTTACTTCTCAGAGTGTTATGTATGGTCCGACTGAGGTGCCAGTAGCGGACGTTTTAAATGGAAACAAATTGAAACAACTTTTACAGCCCGGACTTCGGTATTGCATTTCAGCTTTGTGGCTTAAAAATTAATTAATGACTTTGGTCATTAAAAATCTGAAAATTGTAAAAAAAAATAGGCCTATTTTTTTTTTATAAAACGATTCAAATTTACGTTCATCTGATTCTTCATCATTTTCTGATTAAAAAAACATATAAATATGTTATATTTGGATTAAAAACAAGCTCTGAAAATTAAAATTACAAAAATTATGATCAAAATTAAATTTTCGAAATCAATTTAAAAACACTTTCATCTTATTCCTTGTCGGTTCCTGATTCCAAAAACATATAGATATGATATGTTTGGATTAAAAACACGCTCAGAAAGTTAAAACGAAGAGAGGTACAGAAAAGCGTGCTATCCTTCTCAGCGCAACTACTACCCCGCTCTTCTTGTCAATTTCAGTGCCTTTGCCATGAGCGGTGGACTGACGATGCTACGAGTATACGGTCTTGCTGAAAAATTGCATAGCGTTCAGTTTCATTCTGTGAGTTCGACAGCTTGACTAAATGTTGTATTTTCGCCTTACGCGACTTGTTTAAAATCAAGAGTCAAACTGACACAAAGATTTTCACCTTCCATTTCTCTGTAATGGAGGCACGCAGAGGCACGACGTAGAGAGAGCGTCAGATAACCGCGACGTAGGTTTGGGGAGTCGGGTCGGGCACTAAGAGTACAGTTTATTTGTACAGAACTGTACATTAATTATCGCAACAGGTTTAAACAGTTCGCTTTATATTTGATTCTGTCTCTCTCTGTCTGTGTCTGTCTGTGTCTGTCTGTCTGTCTGTCTGTCTGTCTGTCTGTCTGTCTGTCTGTCTGTCTGTCTCTCTCTCTCTCTCTGTCTGTCTGTCTGTCTGTCTGTCTGTCTCTCTCTCTCTCTCTATCTCTCTCTCTCTATCTCTCTTTTTTTTTGTCGTTGGAATTTGAATTTAAACATATCATTGAACATAAAAACATAATTGTCAGAACGATTTCGAGTGAACAGACTTCGGCGTGTACGAACACAGATAACCCTGTGGGCTGCTGTCACATTTTAGGTTTCTATACAATGAGAAAATAACAAAGTGTTGTTGACTTTTCATGCAAGGAGGTCGATCCTTGCAATTTTGCATATTATGTTTGTTCTCGTATGTTAGCTTAAGACGGGAAAGTCAGACGCAAGCGAAGGGAAATTACCAGATCACGCTCACAAGTGTGTACTAAAAGTCACATCAAATCCAATCTTCGGCCACTGTGAGGCCACTAAATGAGAAACAGATGACAGGCACTCCACCACTTCTGCTGAAGGACATAGCAGGTACTTGGCTACACTTCACTGCGCCACATGAGTGATTCCATTTTCCGTTCGGCAATCAGTCTGTCTCACGCACAAATTGTCAAGGGTAATTTTAAACTGAGTCTAATTTTGTCAGACACTGGGCAAGTTTTAATACTGGACCTTCAACATTGACGATTGGGGTCTAAAAAAACACATTCCTTCCTTATAAACGATTCAGAGAAAATACCCCCCCCCCCCCCCCACTCTATACCCCCACCCCCTTGCATTTTGAAATCTCCTAACATTATCTGAAATTGAAGCTGGCGTCAGAAAGCATGACTGAAACCCCACCGCTGTTAATCTCCTTCTCGATAAAAGAAGATATACACGTATTGTACGGCCGTTTTCTCAAGGCTGTCCAAATGAAGTGCTATCTGAATTTAACTCTTAAAAAAAAAAGACTAATACGGGTTTTTTTTTGTTTGTTTTTTTAATAAGCCACGCCCCGGACTGCGCGCGCAACACATGCAGACGACGCATATATGTGTAGTAAGTTTGTCGGAACTTTGGCGGAGTAATTTGATAGAGTTTTTAGATTATGTCAACGACTGTAGACGTGATGTAACTTACAGATAAATTATATCTGAGCTTAAAAAAGTGTTTATTTTCAATAAAAATCGGTTCGGGTAGCGATGTGATGTTAATCTAGCAAATCAACAGGGCTACTTCCTAATGGACCGAAGTTCTGTGGGACTGAAGAATCATCAACCGATGTGAACTGCTATTTGTTTAGGTGGTTCAGTCTTTCCCCATCGGCAGCCCTGTAAGCTTACATTTACTGAAAAAATCCTGTTTCATTTTTCTCTTTGAGTAAGAATATTTGTCCGCAGCTTACGGACTAACCCGTTCGATAGTATTACTTGGGTATAAACTTCCTTCCCAGATTGTCTCTGTCTCATCGCAAAATTACACAAACATTTTTCAATTTACAATATTTTACTTTGTCATTTTTTTCCCTGTTCGACGACTCTTCCGACTATGTGAGTGTGTATGCGTATGTTGAATCCGATTACGCTTGTCCGCTAAACTGAAACGTGATCGAAATGACATTCGATCGATATTGACACTAACTAGTTTAAAAAAAATGTATTCACACGCATACGCACACGTGCACTTTTGCAGTCCCATGCACTGACCGCTGGTTCTACCTTGTGCGCTTGTCCGGAGTTTTTCTTTGTTTCTTTTTTAATTTGAGGTAATCGATAATAGCGTGGCATGAAATACAATTTTGCGAAAACCCGGTGAAAACATATCGCTCCAATGAATGCTGTCCATCATGTGCGAGGTCGGGAAAAGTGTTACACGTATCGCATGAAAACAAAGAGTGTACAGATAAAACTGAAAAGGAATTAAAGCGGAGAAGTCGGCAACTCAGTCAAACCACCTCTAATAAAGTGACAAATAGTACTAAACTATCGACTACTAAGATTCATTTGATTTTGTAACCAAGAATTTAGTTTTTGTTTTTGACGGCGCCATCAATTTAAAAGAAATGCATCTTTTCTGGTTCACATTTAAATTAAAAAAAAAATTAAAAAACCTACCTTTCTTGTTTTTTTGATTCACATTTAGATAGTCAGCATTATATCATTTACATTTAACGTATACTGCATCCCGGTATCAGCATGCTTATTATACAATAAAATAAAAACAGCGCTAGCATACCATGAACATAATTAATTTCCTTGTAAATCTGTTTTGCTTCTTTCTTTATTTATTTATTTGTGTGGGGTGTTTTTTTGCGTCTTTATTTTGGGGAGAGTGTTTTATTGTTCCTCAAAAGCACTTTGGTCAATATCCCTTTAACTTTGAACTACCGTTCAGTTTGAGGACAGAATGCAATTCTTTTATTTTTGGACAACAACACTGTTGGGGTTGATGTACAAAATTGATGGTTGACTGATCAAAAGATCAAAATATTGTGTGCGATATCTGTTCCTTTAAACCTTTCGTTTAACCAGCAGGTGACATATGGCATGGCACGGCCCCCGTTTGACCACCCAGGCTCTCCCTCGCCCACTTTGTCCCCGCAAGTTTTTTTGCTACCTTTTCTATATGCACTGTCAATAACATTTTTTGAGGCGAATTTGTCGTTTGCTTGCAAAAAAAAAGATAGTTAATTATCAGATCAGCTTTGTAAAGGAGATACTAAAAACCGCACATAATTATTCAAAAAAGTCTGATGCGTGGCGACAACTGCCGCTCCGACTGAAGGGCTATTTACTGAAAAGGAAGGTGGGGGGGGGGGGGGGGTCCTGGGGAGAGGTGGAGGGGTGGTGGGCAAAATGAGACAGAGCCGATACGATTACGATGTGGAGGGGGGGGGGCAGCAAATGTTCGCATGCACATGGTGGTCAGTAACTTTAGTAACACAAATCGACGTTTGATTTTAATCCCACACAGATGTGTTAATTTTTCTTTTGTTATTTTCTTTTTTCTGTCAAAATGTATAAATGAAAAACGTGACAGGCTGGATAAAATTTATCTGAGTGAAACGTTATTTCTTTCAGGGTCCGCATTGGTTTCTAAAAAAACAATAGTGTTTAATTTTAACTTGATTTCATTTACATGAATTCAAATCAGAAACGAAGAAAATATCATAACCCCGCAATATAACAGTGTCACAGAATCGTGAAACAATTCCGTGAAAACATTCTCTCAATGCTGACAATGTCTTGGTGCGTGGTTCTCACATGTGGTGTCCAGTTGTCCATCTTAGCTAATTTAAATTCCGCGTGTGATGTTTTAAGTGGGCCTATTGGGACGAAGCTGAGTAGATTCGGGATGCGAAAATCAGCAGATTATACGATTTTATGATCCGCGGCAGAGACTATCAAGTGCTCTTGCGTATACAAGAACCAGTCGGTCGGATCGAGTCCAGGTGTGATTTTCGCGTTCTACTTACAGTCGTTTTATCTCAGCTGATAACTCCTTGCCAAATGGTGGCAAAAACGCTCAATGGAAAGTGACATCGCATGCGTTGGGAAGACCGTGGGAAAATATTGAGACCTCAGAATAGGGTCCTACGATTGACCAAAGCAAAAATAATACGACAACACATCATAGTGTGTGTGTGTTTCTGCACGCGGTCTGTTTCTCATAAGACACGCAATAAGCACACCCTGGTCGTAAGGGAAAATAGCCTAACATGGACAACTGCCTGATATGGACCACCTCCTGTTCTGACAAACTAACGGTGCTATAGGTCTCAAAACAATTTCATTCTTTGGATAACTTGCATATATATGCGATATAAACATTTGTAACCACACAATAAGCTAAGCTTATATTAAATGTGGTTATAAATATGTACATCTAGATAGGAATTATTATTTCACGTTATGTCAAGGTCAGAGAATCGCTTATCCCCTTGTTATAAATGTAAGACAGACAAGATACAATTTTTACCAAAAAAAGAGGAAAAGATACAGCAAAAGAATCAGAGGATGTGACAGAGGACGGGAAGAGAGTTAATTTTATTTTTCAGCAAGCCAGGGGGGGGGGGTCAGAGAGACGATTACTGTTACAGACTTGCCAATTCAATGTTCCTGCAGCAGCAATAATTTCATCCAAAATGTTGTCCAAACTAATTAAGCTTAGATTACTCATAATTTATTAATACAAAGAAAAACCTTCAAGAAAGATTCACTCAAACTTGATTAAATCCCCAGATGAAGCATCCGTCGCATCGCACATATGGAAACATGCGTTCTTTGATATTACTGTTGCGATCGGTTTTGACGCTGCCGCCACCTCGCCGCAACTATCGTGCTGCCATCGCGTCGCGATATGGAAACACAGCTTAAGACTATGCATATAATACTGCTGGTTTTCTCTTCATTCTTCTCAAAATGTCGGTCTCTGTCTGTCTGTCCCTGTTTGTGTGTCTCTCTATCTCTATCTCGCACTAATTCTGTCGGTCGGTCCGTCTCTCTGTCTGTCTCTCTGTATTTCTAGCTCTGTCTCTCTTTTTGTCTTTTTCTTACTCTCTCAGTTTATTAAAACAAAACAAAAACAAGTCGCGTAAGGCGAAAATACAACATTTAGTCAAGTAGCTGTCGAACTCACAGAATGAAACTGAACGCAATGCAACGCAGCAAGACCGTATACTCGTAGCATCGCCAGCCACCGCTCACGGCAAAGGCAGTGAAATTGACAAGAAGAGCGGGGTAGTAGTTGCGCTGAGAAGGATAGCACGCTTTTCTGTACCTCTATTCGTTTTAACTTTGTGAGCGTGTTTTTAATCCAAACATATCATATCTATACGTTTTTGGAATCAAGAACCGATAAGGAATAAGATGAAAGTGTTTTTAAATTGATTTGGACAATTTAATTTTGATACTAATTTTTATATTTTTAATTTTCAGAGCTTGTTTTTAATCCAAATATAACATATTGATATGTTTTTGGAATCAGCAAATAATGGAGAATAAGATGAACGTAAATGTGGATCGTTTTATAATTTTTTTATTTTTTTTACATTTTTCTGTTTTTTAATGACCAAAGTCATTAATTAATTTTTAATTTAATTAAGCCACCAAGCTGAAATGTAATACCGAAGTCCGGGCTTTGTCGAACATTACTTGACCAAAATTTCAACCAATTTGGTTGAAAAATGAGGGCGTGACAGTGCCGCCTCAACTTTCACGAAAAACCGGATATGACGTCATCAAAGACATTTATCAAAAAAATGAAAAAAACGTTCGGGGATATCATACCCAGGAACTCTCCTGTCAAATTTCACAAAGATCGGTACAGTAGTTTAGTCTGAATCACTCTACACACACACACAGACACACACACACACACACACACATCCCTGCCTGTCTGCCTGTTCTTCTCTCTCTCTTAATAGGTTACTTTCACGGATTATGCAAAAAAGAAATATGCACGGCTGCTTCACACTTTTCTTGTTTTCTCTCTATTCTCAACCTTTGGTGTCTGTCTGCGTGTCTGTGTGTCTGTCTGTCTGTTTGTTTGTTTGTCTGTCTGTCTCTCTCTCTCTCTCTCTCTCTCTCTCTCTCCCCTTCTCTCTCTCCCCATCTCTCTCTCGCCATCTCTCTCTCTTTTTCGCTCTCTTCATCTCTCTCTCTCTCTCTCTCTCTCTCCCCCCTTCTCTCTCTCCCCATCTCTCTCTCGCCATCTCTCTCTCTCTCTCTCTCTCCCCCCTTCTCTCTCTCCCCATCTCTCTCTCGCCATCTCTCTCTCTCTCTCTC
>NC_090260.1:33236804-33264304 GCF_037325665.1 Littorina saxatilis | reverse complement strand
CAGCTGATACTGGTAAAACGTTAATACTCTATGATTGTATTAAAACATTATTGTACATAATGCACTGGAAACATTTTCAAACATAATGTGGTTAACTTCTATTTCACCTCAATGAGCGAGGGCGGGATGAAAAAAAAGTAGTTTAGCATTTCCTATTCTGTTACAGTGTTAAGATAAAGATCAATTCAATTCAATTTAATTCAATTCAATTCAATACAATCATCTCTCCCTCATTCTCGTTCTCATAAATAGGACTCAAACCATACCGGCACGGTGGCCTAGTGGTAAGGCGTCCGCCCCGTGATCGGGAGGTCGTGGGTTCGAAACCCGGCCGGGTCATACCTAAGACTTTAAAATTGGCAATCTAGTGGCTGCTCCGCCTGGCGTCTGGCATTATGGGGTTAGTGCTAGGACTGGTTGGTCCGGTGTCAGAATAATGTGACTGGGTAAGACATGAAGCCTGTGCTGCGACTTCTGTCTTGTGTGTGGCGCACGTTATATGTCAAAGCAGCACCGCCCTGATATGGCCCTTCGTGGTCGGCTGGGCGTGAAGCAAACAAACAAACAAACAAGCACAGGTTTTTGGACGTCCCCATTTCACTGCTGTACAGCAAACATCGTCCCCAAATACCTGTGTCTGTGTGTCACCGACTTAGTTGCTCTGCAGAGTGTGTGTGTGTGTGTGTGTGTGTAATACTGCCTTGCTGCAGAGTTTGTGTTATACCGCTTTGCTCTGCTGAGTGTGTTTGTGTTAATTACGGTCTGTCTGTCTGTATATTCTTTTGTCTGTCCGTCTGTCACTCAAGGGTAAGGGGGTGTCCTTAACCTCTCCTTTGTTGTCTCGGTCTGTCTCTCTGTCTCTGTCTATCTGTCTATGTCGCTCTTTCTGACTCTCTCCCTCTCAGCGGAGATCAAAGCCAATGAAAAACACACATCTCTGAAGCAGTTTTAGCTTGTGCCTCCAAATGACTGCTGTACAACAACCAGACCCCATCTGACTGCTGTTTGGGAAACAGTCCCCAATTCACTGCTGTACACCATTTACGTATCATTACATGCTGTTTCTCTTTCGAAACTTGTAAAGCACTACTTCTATTTTGCAGCTGATACTGGTAAAATGTTAATACACTATGATTGTATTGAAACATTATTGTACATAAAGCACTGGAACATTTTCAAACATAATGTGGTTAACTTCTATTTCAACTCAATGGGCGAGGGCGGGATGGAAAAAAAACATTTTAGCATTTCTTGTTCTGTTACAGTGTTAAGAGAAAGATAAATTCAATTCAATTTAATTCAATTCAATTTAATACAACTCTCTCTCCCTCATTCTCATTCTCATAAATCAGACTCAAACCATCCGTTGTCAGGGTCGTGAATGCTAGCTACTGACTGGATTGGAAATACTCTTATGTCGCCTAGCGCCATATGTAACTGATGAAACCATTCATAGCACAGCGCAGAGCTATCGGTTTTTGGACGTCCCCATTTCACTGCTGTACAGCAAACATCGTCCCCAAATAACTGTGTCTGTGTGTCACCGACTTAGTTGCTCTGCAGAGTCTGTGTGTGTAATACTGCCTTGCTCTGCTGAGTTTGTGTGTTATACCGCTTTGCTCTGCTGAGTGTGTGTGTTTGTGTTAATTACGGTCTGTCTGTATATTCTTTTGTCTGTCCGTCTGTCACTCAAGGGTAAACCGGCACGATTAGCTTAGTGGTAAGGCGTCCGCCCCGTGATCGGGAGGTCGTGGGTTTGAACCTCGGCCGGTGTCACGATTTCATCTTTTGCCTGTGTACATATTTCCCCCTCGATATTTACTCGAGACCGAAATGTTGTTTCCTGGTAAAATTAAGAAGAGAAATTATTTATGGACGAAAAGCATGTCAGTTTCTTGCATGTGAAAAAAATTGGTTGTGAAATTAAATAGATTTCACTCCCAAAATCGAATTCTTCGAAAACGTGTACCGAGTGGTTACGTCCCTTGAGTAAGAAGGGAAACATTTTAGGATGAATCAAATTTCTAAGTTAAATAAAATAATTGGTTGGACAAATTTGGCCCCATGAATGTAAGGTACACAAGGTCGCTCATCAGTACTATCGAAGGGTGTTTTTTTTGTTCAGTGTAGAGTTTATACTAGATCAACGAGGCCGAAAATCGAAATATCAACACGGCGAAAGATGAAAACGTCACACCGGGTCATACCTAAGACTTTAAAATTGGAAATCTAGTGGCTGATCCACATCCCATTTTGGTGCAATCCCATTTTGCCGCCGTCCCATTTTTTTCCCCATCCCATTTTCGCGACATTTCACAAGCCAAGCGTCATTTTATAAAATTTATAATTTTGGATGATTAATGAGATGAGGATGATTATAATGATGATGCTATGGATTTCCAATTTGGATTGAGACTACGTGACAGGGCATTTTACTAACATGTCATAACAATAGCGCGACATCCCATTTTGACACCATATCCCATTTGGCCGCCATGCCGTTTCCCCGTATTCCATTTATCCCCCATCCCATTGTCGCGACATTTCACAAGCCAAGCGTCATTTTACTACCGTGTCATAACAATAGCACGTCATCCCATTTTGACACCATCCCATTTGGCCGCCATCACATTTTTTATTTATTCTTCTTGCCAAGCCTCACTATACTACTATACTGCGTTATTCAACTAGGAAGACATTCCGTTTACGCCAAATTCCATTTTTGCCACAATCCAAAATGTCGCGAAATAGAGATGGCGGCAAAATGGGATGACGGCAAAACGGCATGGCGACAAAATGGAATGTGGCGCTAGTGGTTTGACACGGTGGTAAAATGACACATGGCCTATAAAATGTCGCAAAAATGGGATGGGGGCAAAATGGGATAACGGCGAAACGGGATTGCGCCAAAATGGGAAGTGGAGCTAATGGTACATGACATGGTGGTAAAATGACACTTGGCCTGTAAAATGTCGCAAAAATGGGATGGGGGCGAAATGGGCTAACGGCCAAACGGGATTGCGCCAAAATGGGATGTGGGGCTATTGGTACATGATATGGTGGTAAAATGACACTAGGCCTGAGAAATGTCGCCAAAATGGGATGGGGGCGAATTGGGATAACGGCGAAACAGGACTAATAGATCCCTTGACTTGGGGTAGTGCGACTCTGTCACTGCTAGCTTTCCACTCGGAGGAAGCGACCGGAATTTCCCAACGATGGGACATCCTAGTAATGAATTTTTTTTTTTTAATTCCTAAAATTAACAGAGTCGCGCTACCCCAAAAGTCAAGGAATTTCGTGTTTGTCCCTTGACTTTGGAGATGACAAGAAAATATCGGGCGCAAAAACGTGATTTGTAAATTTTTCACAACATATGTCGCCTAGCGCCATGAATGTGATGAAACCATTCATATAGCTCTGCGGGAGCTCTGCACTTTTGGACGTCCCCATTTCACTGCTGTACAGCAAACATCGTCCCCAAATACCTGTTTGTTTCTAAAAAATCACGCTGGAGGTTGCATTTTATGTAATAACCTCCTGAAATGAGTTTTGACACTTTAGAATGGCATGTAAAATGACACATGGCCTATGAAATGTCGCAAAAATGGGATGGGGGCAAAATGGGATAACGGCCAAACGGGATTGCGCCAAAATGGGACGTGGAGCTAATGGTACATGACATGGTGGTAAAATGACACTTGGCCTGTAAAATGTCGCAAAAATGGGATGGGGGCGAAATGGGCTAACGGCCAAACGGGATTGCGCCAAAATGGGACGTGGAGCTAATGGTACATGACATGGTGGTAAAATGACACTTGGCCTGTAAAATGTCGCAAAAATAAGATGGGGCGAAATGGGTTAACGGCGAAACGGGATTGCGCCAAAATGGGATGTGGAGCTAATGGTACATGATATGGTGGTAAAATGACACTTGGCCTGAGAAATGTCGCCAAAATGGTATGGGGGCGAATTGGGATAACGGCGAAACAGGACTAATAGATCCCTTGACTTGGGGTAGTGCGACTCTGTCACTGCTAGCTTTCCACTCGGAGGAAGCGACCGGAATTTCCCAACGATGGGGCATCCTAGTAATGAATTTTTTTTTTTTTTTTAATTCTTAAAATTAACAGAGTCGCGCTACCCCAAAAGTCAAGGAATTTCGTGTTTGTCCCTTGACTTTGGAGATGACAAGAAAATATCGGGCGCAAAAACGTGATTTGTAAAATTTTTCACAACATATGTCGCCTAGCGCCATGTATGTGATGAAACCATTCATATAGCTCTGCGGGAGCTCTGCACTTTTGGACGTCCCCATTTCACTGCTGTACAGCAAACATCGTCCCCAAATACCTGTTTGTTTCTAAAAAATCACGCTGGAGGTTGCATTTTATGTAATAACCTCCTGAAATGAGTTTTGACACTTTAGAATGGCATGTAAAATGACACATAACCTATGAAATGTCGCAAAAATGGGATGGGGGCAAAATGGGATAACGGCCAAACGGGATTGCGTCAAAATGGGACGTGGAGCTAATGGTACATGACATGGTGGTAAAATGACACTTGGCCTGTAAAATGTCGCAAAAATGGGATGGGGGCGAAATGGGCTAACGGCGAAACGGGATTGCGCCAAAATGGGATGTGGAGCTAATGGTACATGATATGGTGGTAAAATGACACTTGGCCTGAGAAATGTCGCCAAAATGGGATGGGGGCGAATTGGGATAACGGCGAAACAGGACTAATAGATCCCTTGACTTGGGGTAGTGCGACTCTGTCACTGCTAGCTTTCCACTCGGAGGAAGCGACCGGAATTTCCCAACGATGGGACATCCTAGTAATGAATTTTTTTTTTTTTAATTCTTAAAATTAACAGAGTCGCGCTACCCCAAAAGTCAAGGAATTTCGTGTTTGTCCCTTGACTTTGGAGATGACAAGAAAATATCGGGCGCAAAAACGTGATTTGTAAAATTTTTCACAACATATGTCGCCTAGCGCCATGTATGTGATGAAACCATTCATATAGCTCTGCGGGAGCTCTGCACTTTTGGACGTCCCCATTTCACTGCTGTACAGCAAACATCGTCCCCAAATACCTGTTTGTTTCTAAAAAATCACGCTGGAGGTTGCATTTTATGTAATAACCTCCTGAAATGAGTTTTGACACTTTAGAATGGCATTTAACGCTCATTGAAGTTTTAACAAACTTTCTAACACCTAAAACATTCATAGCACCGATAACGTAATTCTAGCTCTGCACTTTGTGTACACATACGTCCCCATTTCACTGCTGTACAGCAAACATCGTCCCCAAATGTCTGTTTTTCTAAAAATCACGCTGGAGGTTGCATTTTATGTAATAACCTCCTGAAATGAGTTTTCACACTTTAAAATGGCATTTAACGCTCATTGAAGTTTTAAGAAACTTTCTAACACTTAAAACAAAAGAGACCCCAAATGCCTGTGTTTTGAGCAAGATGGCATTTTGATACACAGCCGACCCCAAATGACTGTAAAACCACCTATGTGTGTGTGTGTGTGTGTGTGTGTGTGTGTGTATGATGACTAAAGGCTCCGAAACGGCTGCACCGACTGACTACACAAAGATGACTCAGCTCAGAGAAATACATTTCTCGCCGAACGTTGGGATCGAACCCACGCTGATAGTGACCAACTGACTACAGCGCGCTACCAACTGAGCTACGTCCCCGCCCCTCTGAGAGAGACAGAGATAGTGGGGGTTGGGAAAGAGGGAGATGGCGAAAAAGAGAGGGTGAGAGAGAAAGAGAGGGTGAGAGAGAAAGAGGGGGCGAGAGAGAGAGGAAGAGAGAGAGCTGTAATATTTTTATTACCAAAACATTACTTATGCATTGCTTTAACTCCCCATTCTGGTTTCGATCGTCTGTGTTGGTCTGTATCGAGCATAACCACGAACATCCAATCACATCTGGACTTGTTGGCGTACATGACCTCTGGACTTGTTGGCGTACATGACCAATAACTGCCAAATATATTCATTGTAGCATGTAGCTGCTAATTGTGGTGATACCCACTACACCGAATTAACAGTTCCGCGGCCATTTTAGATTCGCACATGCGCACATCTTTTTCTACGAGCACTTTCGCTTCTTCCTCTTCCGGTTTCCTGTTTTTGAGAAAATGCGCATCCGCAGATCGTTTTTTCGAGAGTTTTTTTCTTCTTCCTGTTCCGGTTGATTTGAGAAATCGTAGATTCAGTCGGCAGAAAGTGCAATTTTGTAGTCTTCCAGCCCTGAAGTTGCTTTTGAGTGTTCGAAGAAAAAGTGTAAAGTTTCTAAGGATTACATCGGGCATACAAACACACGATTTTCCTTTTTTTTTTCCCCTTTGATTTGAACGCGTGCGCAGATCGTATTTTTGCGAGTATGTTTGTACGTCTTCCTCTTCCGCTTTCCTTCTTTGTTCCATGTAAACGCCGAAACAGTTAACTGGTGTATGCATTTGTGAATGTTACAAACAAAAAGGTAAAGCGATACACTGCCCACGGCACCTACACAGGCATGAAAACTGAAAAAAAATAAAATACTGAAAACAAAATTCGAAGTTTTGCAGGCGCGTAGCGCCAAGTTTCGCAGGCGCGAAGCGCCAAGACTTCTAGGGGGGTCCGGGGGCATGCCCCCCCGGAATTATTTTTCCAAGGGTGCAATTTGGTGCAATCTGGGGCTATCTGAGCCTTAAAACTGGATTCAAACCTGGCCCCAAAACTATACTGTTCAAAAAAAGAAACGCATAGCTTGTAATATTTGGTTAATTTAGTTATATGGCTACAAGGATATCCACCAAACTGCAGAAAATGTTTATCTGGTCGTCGACCTTTCGTCCATTGCCACAAGTGAGCTCTGCACGTGACGCATGCGTTATCAGTGGCTACAATGTCAAAATTGCTCATTTGGCATGACCATTCGTCATGCTTCAGTGTAATCTCGTGAAACTCGGGGAATATTGAGCTCTCACCATGTCTTCCAAAACCCATAAAAGCGGATTGTTCGCCACAAAGAAATCAGACGACAATTCAGCGACGAAAGATGGCCCGATTGAGCAGAGAAGACCGCCAAATTGCATTGGGTCGTTTACAAGCAGGCCAAAGTCAAAGTGCAATCGCCAGGCACTTCCACGTGTCCCAGAGCACCATCACTAGACTGTGGGTCAGGTTTCAAGCCACTGGCTCCGTTGCTGACTTGCCACGAGCGGGAAGACCAAGGGCGACAACTGCTGCTCACGACCGCTTCATACGGCTCCGCCACCTCCGGAATCGTTTCCTGTCGGCCTCATCTTCTGTCCAGGCTCTCCCCGGGCCACACCGATTATCGGACCAGACCGTGCGGAACCGCCTGCATGAAGCTGGTTTGAGAGCTCGCAGACCTCGCAGAGGAGCTGTCCTCACCCGCCGCCATCGCCAGAACCGAGTGCAGTGGGGCAACCAGCACCTTCGCTGGACCGTCCGGAATCACTGGAGACACGTGTGGTTCAGCGACGAGTCCTACTTCCTGCTCCAGCGACATGATGGTCGGAGGAGGGTCTACCGGGGAGTAAACGAACGTTACGCGCCCAACTGTGTAGATGTGGCACCCGTTCATGGTGGTGGAGGCGTCATGGTGTGGGGGGCGATCAATACCGCTGGAAGGAGCACCCTGGTGCACGTCCAAGGGCGCATAACTGCCCAGCGATACGTGGAGGAAATTCTGCGCCCACACGCCCTTCCTCTTCTGGCTGACCAGGATGCCATATTCCAGCAGGACAACGCTCGCCCGCACACAGCACGACTCACCACCCAGTTCCTCACCGACCACCATGTCCAGGTGCTTCCCTGGCCATCCATGTCGCCAGACATGAACCCGATAGAACACCTCTGGGATGAATTGGACAGACGTGTGCGCAGGCGAGAAGAAGCGCCGGTAAATCACCGCGATCTATTGTAGGCACTTCAGGAGGAGTGGGACACCATCCCACAGCAAGATATCCGGCATCTGATCCAGTCCATGCCCAGAAGGTGCCGGGCAGTTGTTGCTGCTCAAGGCAGTCACACCCCCTACTGACTTGACAGCCTCGGCACCCAATCGTATTGATTGACTGATTGATTTGAAGATGCAAATGAACCGTGTGTGCATTCAACTGTGTCCATACCAAATTTCAAACAAATAATCTAAATATTGAATTTTCTGTTAATTTTTTCGAAAAATAAAACAAATTTGGCAAGTAGCAACTATGCGTTTCTTTTTTGAACAGTATATTTTACTATAACTATGACTAGGAAAGAAAAAAAAAGGAAAAATACGGAAAATAAAAAAAAATACGGTTTATTTTTTTTCAAAAATACGGAAAATACGGAGAATTTTCATGCCTGCTACAGAGCGATCTGAGCCGACTGCAAAAAAAATGGCCCCTCAGAGCTTCTTACGCGTTTACGCACAAGAAAAGAAAAGGCGACCGCAGCGACAGCTGCGTCAGACAAGTAAACTCAAAAGTTAACACACACGTACATCCTCAACTACTCACACACACACACACGCACACACACAGACTAACACACACACACTTACACACACAATCACATTCATACAAGCAGGATACTGTACAGGTCAAATCCAAGCCTATCTTTCACTCACTGCTACCTTCAAATGCAACTCTGGAATCATGCCACTCAACTGTTTGCTGCTGCAACACAGATTCACGTCTAACAAATTCTTGAACCCTTGTGAAGTTGTCAGAGTAACAGTGACATTTTGATTTTGCGAAGCACCCCAGTTGACCATGTTTGCCAATACGAGAACTAACAAAAGAAACATTTTTCTTTTTCGAATTCTTCTTGCTTGCAATCAAAAAGTCAAGTTAGACAATGAAATGACGTATTGTTTTTCTGGGTGTATCGCCACAATGACGCTTGTGTGACCTATTTGCTAGGACAACAATTCCAGAAATGTTGGTTGCCCGAGACCAAAAGTATAATATGCCAGTGGGTTCCGTTGTTGCACCACATTTTGAAGTAATCCCACACTTTGAAGTAAATTACTTTAAAGTGTGGGGATGTGCCCCACACTTTGAAGTAAACCCATTTTTTACTTCAAAGTGTGGGGGGATCTTCCCACACTTTGAAGTAAACTCAGTTTTTACTTCAAAGTGTGGGGGGATCTTCCCACACTTTGAAGTAACTTTCTTCAAAGCGTGGGACTTTTGCATCGCCTGTTTGAGCCTGATGATTTTGTCCAAAAAAATGGCAAAGTCTTTTGGATGAGTGAACAGAAAAAGTGAGCGAGCCAAGAAACATAGTGATGTTTGTTATCAGGCTTTTAAGCAATGTCCCATTGTTGAGTGTGACGAAAACTCGTGGTGACGATTTTAAAACATGTTGGGTCATGCGGAGACTATCTGGGAACAATTGGGCTAATTCGGCACGAATTGGATATATAAACACGGTAAATGAGACCGTGGCCGCCCGACCTGACCTCGTCATTTCCTGTGTATGTTATGTTTCGCATCCACTGTTTAGACTATCAAATCGTGTATGCCCCAGGCTGCCTTGTGGTAGCAACATTGGTACAGTCCCTTTCTCCCCTCCCCTCCCCCCCCTCCCTTCTCCTCCCTCCACCCCCGCAAGAAGGGTAAGTGCGGTGGCAATTCCCCTGGAAGGGAGAAATCATTATGTAGGTTTGGTATCTGCAGGTTGAGGGTTCACACACGCGAAAAAAGAATAACATGAATTTATTGTTTCTTTTTTTAGGAATTAAAAGTTTGCAGAGTGTCTACTTGCAAAAGTTGACTTATTTTAGTACACTCTTTGAATGTAATATTTTATGTTCCTTATAATTACTATGGCCAAGTGCGTAATTTTGAATATCCATAGAGGGTAAAAGGTGGTATAAAGGTTTGAAAAACCGGAGAAACCATGCTGTAACTGTCATCAGTACTCTTTGATTGCAATTTATGTTCCTTATTTAACTGTGATCGGGTGGAGTGGAAGGGGGAAAATAGGCCAGGAAGCATAAATGAGACGCCAAGAAAGAGGTTGCGATAACGTGACTTTTAATTAACGTACACCAGAAAGCAGACACCAGAAATAATGGGAGAGACGGGACTAACTCCCTACACAATAGGTAACTGAGGATACGCTTCACGCCTTACGGTCTTAAACCATCGGAGCGTGACACACTGACAAGGACTGATAACTTCACAAGTTACTACAGGGGGCGCTACGCTATCTATAACGTCACACAGGATGTGACGCGCCCGCAACACAGGACACGCTATTACAAGACAAAGAACACATCTTTCATAACTGTGATTTTAACAAAGTAAATTTTAATGCCGTGCATGAATACCAACACACCCACAAGCTCACACCAACACAATTTCTGCATCACCACACAGAACTAGGCTGGAAACACAGCTCCCTGCTTCTTAAGTGTATTTACAAGTCAAACATAGCTAGATGGTTTTAACCAGTGCAAATAATTTTAAGAGAACTCAATTTTTTCTCGGTATTGGGATGCTGTTTCCCAATACGGATACCTGCTTTTAACCGGTATTAATCAAATGTGGCTCTGACTTTTATAACTTTTAAACATCAATTGGATGAAATAAACACTCGTTTTTATCGTCCCATCCCCCCAGAATACGTATGTGGATCCCACCTACACTTTACTGAAAGAAATTACAACAAATAGAACGCATGTGCTTGTGACTGGAGACTTTAACTATCCTGAAGTGAACTGGAGCGAAGGCACGTCACCGTCTAACGCAGAACATAAGGCCACTGTGTTCTTGGACACGATCAGAGACACTTTCTTGTATCAGCATGTTGTGGACCCTACTCATTGTCGAGGTGATCAGCAACCTACTCTTATTGACTTGGTGTTAACGAATGAGGAAGGCATGGTTGCGAATCTAAAACATCATGCGCCTTTAGGTAAAAGCCATCACCATTGTTTAATGTTTGAGTACATATGCTATGCCAGTAAGATAGACCATGGGTCTGAGGGGAAGTTCGCCTATGCCAGGGGGGACTATGACTCGATGAAAACTAAGTTTGCATCTCTCAACTTAGCGAACAAAATTGAAGGACTCAAAGCACAAGAGGCATGGGACATTTTGTCCAGCAATATAGAGACACTAGTGGGTGAATATGTTCCTCATGTTCGGAGCAATGGACCCAATAGGAAAAGAAAACCTCTGTGGATGAATGAAAAAGCATTGGCCAAAGTAAAAAAGAAACGTTCAGCATATCAGAGATATATGCAAACTAGGGAAGGGGCAGACTACTTATTGTATGTAAAGGCCAGAAACCAAGCTAAGAAGGCATGTAAAAATGCGGTAAAAGATCATGAGAAAGACATTGCTAGAGCTGCTAAGAGCAACCCCAAAGCATTCTACGCTTACGCCAAAAGCAAGATGGCCACCCGAGATGGTGTGCCCGATCTAACTGATAAGAGTGGTAAACAAGCAACGAAAGACAGTGAGAAAGCGGATATGCTTAATGACTTTTTCTGTAGTGTGTTCACGAAAGAAAATCTTGACTACGTCCCTGATTGTGAGGGAAGGAAGTTGAATAATGAATTGAATAACATAGACATTGACACGAACGCAGTCCTGAAGTTGCTCAAGGCACTTGACGCCTCGAAGTCAACTGGACCTGATAATATGCATCCAAGAGTGTTGAAAGAATTGGCTGACGTTTTAGCTGAAGTTTTAGCGATTGTTTTTAGGGCATCGCTAGCTGAAGGAACAGTACCATATCAGTGGAAGCAGGCAAATGTAACACCCCTTTTCAAGAAGGGCTGTAAGAGCAGTCCAGGCAACTACCGCCCAGTGAGTTTAACAAGCATACCATGCAAACTGTTAGAAAAGTTTATAAGAACCAGTGTTTTCTCTCATTTGACAGCCAACGACTTGTTATCAGATTGCCAACATGGTTTTGTGGCAAAACGATCATGCGTGACAAACTTAATTAGCGTCATTGACGACTGGACAGATAGCTTAGATGATGGAGTACCGGTTGACGCTGTGTACCTTGATTTTGCTAAGGCATTCGATTGTGTTCCGCATGTGCGGTTACTGAAAAAACTAGAAGCATATGGTATCCATGGACTTGTCAAAGACTGGATCGGTGATTTTCTAAGTGATAGAAAGCAAAGGGTGAAGGTCAATGGGTCTATGTCAGACTGGAAAGACGTGACAAGTGGAGTGCCCCAGGGCAGTGTGCTGGGCCCGGTTTTATTTGTTATATACATTAACGATCTCCCTGAAGTTGTGAGCAGTCTGTGCAGCATGTACGCTGATGATACAAAAGTGTACCGACAAATCAGAACTTGTGAAGATAGCAAGGAACTCCAGAGGGATTTGGACAGTTTGGTCGACTGGGCAGACAAGTGGCAGATGCGCTTTAATGCAGATAAGTGTAAGACATTACAGTTGGGTACAAAAAATCAGAAACTTGTGTATAATATGAGAAAACCTGGCAGCGTGGACAGGGTTGATCTGGAAAGCTCAAGTGCAGAAAAGGACCTTGGAGTCAATGTAGACAGTGAATTGAAATTCTCAAAGCACGTGGAAACACAAGTCAACAAAGCAAACAGAATCCTGGGTCTCATTAGACGGTCTTATGAGCATTTGGACGCAGAAACGCTAAGACTGCTCTTTGTTGCACTTGTACGGCCTCATCTGGAGTTTGCAAATGTGGTGTGGAGTCCCCGACTCGAGAAAGATAAAAATTTGATTGAAAGTGTATTAAGAAGAGCCACGAAGTGTATTCCAGGGTTGAAGACCTTGAGTTACGAAGAGCGTTTGAGAGTTTTGAAAGTTCCAAGCATGTGCTATAGGCGTATCCGGGGAGACATGATTGAAGCATACAAATTCATGCATGGATACTACGATTGCAAGAACCCACTGGAGCTGAATAGCCTTTGTAATACCCGTGGACATCAGTTCAAGCTCAAGAAGAAACAATGCAGAACAGCTCTCCGACAATCTTTCTTCACGAACAGAATCATAGACACATGGAACTCCTTGGACAAGAATGTGGTAGAAGCGCCGACAATGAACAGTTTCAAAAATCGCTTGGACAATGCACTGAAAGATTATATGTATAGCCCAAATGTCAGTATGCCTCTCACTACACCAGCCAAGAAAAAGTTGATAGAATAGGCCACGGTCAAAAGATCGTGTAGGTTACCTAGCCCAAAGTTAGGCTAGGATAGCAACTGATCAAAAGATCAGACAAAGGCTTAACAGCCTAAGTACCAGTCTGATAACATAACATAACATAACATAACCTATATTCAGGTGATACAAAGTACTCGACCTTATCCAATCTTAACAGATCCTCTTAAATATCTTATCACCCCCACTCCCGTCATCCTCCCTCTTTTGACCAGCCCCACCTTCTTTTTTTTTGTTGATCGTATAAACCAATTCATGTCCAATATAGGCAATTAAGACCTGACGGACAATAAGCCCCTTAAATTTCTTCTGCGCGGGAAAACTGGGTCTCAACGGCGAAACAACGACACTGACGCTATAACGCCACTAGGATAAAATAGCTACATACATGTATACGTGCACACCATATCATCATTCATACGATCAGAACATATTATAGACAAGCAAAATTCAATATAAACAAAAGAAACAGCATCTACTTACAGTTCACTCCTCAATGAAGAACTAAACACACACGAAGTTACAGCGGGACTGTTCAACACATCGTCGGTCTGAATCACTCACCTCGCTGATGGTAAATCAGCTATTCTTTCTTTATTTGGTGTTTAACGTCGTTTTCAACCATTCAAGGTTATATCTTCACACTTCGAAATCACCGGTCAGACTGACCGAACTCGCACTGTCGGGGGTGGATGCGCAAGCCCCCGTTAAGGGATTAACCAATTAAAACGCAGCATCTACGCACAAAGACATACACGCATCACGGAACAACGACCTACACGACACCGCGGAACAAACACATACACGCATGGTCAAGGGGAATAATTGGGGTAGGTAACGAGAGAAATGATCAACAGTACGTCAAATCGCCACACGGCTACATAACCATAAATGGTAAAAGGTGGTATAAGTAACTCAAATTGGGAATCCCGACAGACTTTATTTGTTTAGTGGGGCGCGCACTTACAGGGGTCAAGGCTTGCCGAGAGACCCTCAGTGCCCCACTTAACAAAGAAAGTCGCGACGGATTCCCAACGTGAGTTACAATAGAACATTGTGTAACTTTTTTTAGTACACTCTTTATGCAGTTGGGAGTCTGTGTGGTGTTTTTCTTCTCAATGCCAAGTCTATTTACATCCCTCAGCAAGTGCTGTGCGGTAAGTAACGCCGTGCTTGAAAGTAGTCTGTCTATTTCATTGCATATATCTCAGCTTAAAGCCTCACTCCGTCTCAAACGAGGTTTACAGAACGATGGAATCTTTCACGAAATAAGCAATTCTAACATTATGGAACACACTTGCACTAGCATTTAACATCATTAAATGACACAGTTTGTTTGAATGGCTATTTCGCATGCGTAAACCTCACACCAGTTCTCGTGGTTTACTCAACCCCTGAGCCATCGTGGACCCTTCTGATCCACTTTCCCTTTTTCACATACGTGATGAATTAAGTCGTCAATTTGTGGTTACAATGCGACTCGCTGTATCTGCAATAGCACGTTATTGTGTACCTCTGAATCTCAAATGCAACAATCGACTGCGTGTGGCACGAACTGAGCGGTGGCGGATGACCGTTCAAAGAAACTGGTGATGTGCAGAAAATTCGTCTGCTTGGGCAAACACGACCTGGGATGTAGAGGTTACATGCCGAGTCTCAGTGATTATTAAAAATAATGCGAGCTTCAGCGAGCTTTTTCATGACCGCGAACTGAGACCATTATTAATTTTGTAATAATCACTGAGACGAGGTATTTTTATCTGTATTCCTCGCCACGGAGGGAGAAACGCAGGTTAACAAGAGATTGTTTCCGATACCTGTCTGATTAAAATCATCGTTTTTCACGAATGAAGGCTCTTTGGCAGATCTGGTGAGTTGGAAACTGTCTATGAATGTTTCACTTAATGTCAAATGCGTACATTCTTGTCGATATTGTTACCTTTGGGCTCATTAATAAAGTCAATGGTCTTGTTATCCTAAAGTGACTTTTGTCAGCATATAACTTACCGTGCTTCATTGACTGAGAAGACTGGACAAACCATAATTATTAGTTATCGTTAGATTTGACTGCGATATCCGGATTTATCAGTGCCAATGTCGAGAAAGCTGAAATCATATCAGATCGAGGCGTGTGCCGAGATCTGATATGATTCGGGCTTTCGAGACATTGGCACTGATAAATCTGGATATCGCAGTCAAATCGCAGTCAAATCTAACGATAACAATTTTACCGCATTCCATTTCGGAAGAAGAACCCATTAACCCCAGTCTAAGAAATCGGTCAAGCGCAAGGGAGACTACTGCGAGGGCCCCAAAGGGGGGGGGGGGGTATCATCACGATCACGGGAAGGGAAATTTTAGCTTTCACGATCACAGTTACCTTGATTTTTATTTTCACGATCATGAACACCAGTGGCAAATCACGGTCACGGTAAAAGTTGCAGGTACAGAAAGCACGTGTCAAAGTAAACACAACCACACAGTAATTCGCTCCTCTGGATCTATTGTTTATTCAACACAAAGTGACAACTGTTGCACTTTTTTATTATTTTTTTTTAATTCTCTTTCATACACACATAGAAATACATATCATGATTTGTAATCAGTAACAAGAATGTTGTTTTTGTTGTTTTTTCTCTCGCTCTCTCTCTCTCTCTCTCTCTCTCTCTCTCTCTCTCTCTCTCTCTCTCTCTCTCTCATACAGACACTCACAGGAATATACACTCCAGGGGCGGAGCAGTTAAGCCAAAGGGGGGGGGGGGGGTTACAACCTGGGGTCCAGGGCAAGGCCCCGTTGGGGGGTCTGGGGGGCTTAGCCCCCCAGAAGCTGAAGAGATTTTGCTATTTTATGAACAATTTATGGCTTATCCTTGATTTTAAACATGATCAACTGGTGTCAGCAGCCACTCATTATTTCTTTTAAAGTTAGTATTATTATTTTTTTTGACAGCCGGGGGGGGGGGGGAGTCCGGAACCCCTATAACCCCCCCCCTAATCCGCCCCTGCACCCTCACTCACACACACTTGCACAATTTCACATTTCCAGAGCTAAATCTTTTAAACCCATTTTCTCAAAAACTATTGGGTGGATTGAAATTAAAGTACATGTATGTGTGATGGTCGAGTCTATACTAACAAAATCCCCAACGAACATGACTTTGGTCGACTTTGACATGAGGATCAAGTGACCCAAACTGGCACATCTCCCCGCCATAGTTCCTGAATTTAACCCATTGTTGATAAGTTTACAGGCGCTAAAATAAATTCAAGCGTAATGCAAAGAAGCGACAATTAGAATCTATGCGGCTATGCCAAGCGTTTCCACGTTGCTGGGATGAAAAACACATTTCTATAGTTTCGGTTTTGGCTACACGCAGACTCGATCAGACTCGAGCCAGTCGAGGTCACACTGAGCGAGTGACAGCCGGACGTGGCAATGTCGACAATGTCAATGATCTCAATCAAACTCAAAGATCTTGAACAAATTTCAAGATCTTTGCCTACATTCAGAACAGTCATAGAGCACTATAGACAGGGCCGGACTAGGGGGGGGGGGGGGTTACAGGGGTTGCGCACCCCCCCCCCCCCCCCTGGCTTAAGCATGTACCTCCCAAACGCTTTTTTTTAGGTGGGGGGAGGGAGGGAGGGAGGGGGGAGGGGTTGCATCTGGATCATCATGAAATCCGAGGAGAAATCGCACCTCTCACCCCCTTTCGAAAGACATTTTTCTTCAACGATTTTTGTGATGAAACGTATGAGTCCTTACAATCTCAATTCTTCTTCATTGCCTAGATACAGCTTGCTGTCGAATTTACCTTTTTCGTTCAAGGAGAGGCTTCCTTTCCCTCCAGAAACATCAAAAAACGTTCAGCTTCAAGGGGGCTTCGCCCCCTTGCAACCCCCACCAAGGGGGCTTCGCCCCCTGGACCCTCATCTGTAACCCCCCCCCCCCCCCCCCTAGTACTTACCTAGTCCGGCCCTGATAGATGAACATACCTTTACATTTCGTCTTCGAAAAGACGGACCCGTAGCCTGACCTTTCCACCAACTTCCAAGGAAGGCATTCTCGCCGCCTGCTTTGGTCTGGCTTGAATCCACAAAATATAACAGAAGTTCGATAACAGTACCGCTGCACGCCATTTTTGATCTTCGAATTCGAATTTGACTGAATGCACTCAAAACTTTAGCACGAAGCCCTTCCATTGGATGAAGTTTGGCAGGCTTTTGCAATTCGCCTTCTGATTGGATGTCTTTTTTTGTGATTGGTTCTCTTAAAGGGAAGCAATCGCTGTCAAAATCATATTTCTGAATGTGTTGTTGCTTCCCTTCAATCGGGATTAGCTCCTTGACAAAAAAAGGATCATACTCATAGAAGTGATACAGCTGTGAAAAATGTACGTTGAAAATAAAATGCTTTGCAATAATGCCCATCACGATCACGAAAACAAATGACAATCACGATCACGAGACTGGATTTTTTTGTCATCACGGATCACGGGCAAAGTCCCATCACGATCACAGAAATGGAAAATTCGGCAATCACGGTCACAGAAAGGTCAAAAAACACCAATCAAGATCACGATTTTAAACCCTTTGGGGCCCTCTACTGCCATGTTGCTAATGTCTGTTCCTGCTTTCGCAACTTTGCTGCTATAACTTTCATTTTTCAAATACTCTTTCGTTTTCTAAGACGTAAATAAGGCATCTAAAAACAACAAAGAAAAGAAAAATATTGTGTAAACAGATCACACAAAAAAGGTTCAGTAGAGGAACACGGAACAGCCTTCGCGGTTACTTGCAGTCTTTTAGACTTCAAAGTCTTTAATTTGGCAATTCTAAACGATGGCAGGAACTGAAGTGCCCCGGACTGTATCAGTGAAGTCATCTGGCTCATTTTCTGTGTAGAAGACAGCTTCCAGTTCTTAGTCGTTATCGACGGACTGCAGTGTTGATAATTGTGTCGAATCGCCAACTGCAGACGACACAATATTCCAAGACAACTTTCAAAGATGGCGTCTTCCGATAGCCTTCGTGACTGTTTTGAAGCTGTTGAGGTTTTTGTGTGGATTTTGCATGGCTACGACAAAGAGGGATGGGACAGTGATTCATGCTGGAGCAAAACGTTTAAATCGGCTGCTCATTTCCAGCCTTTACGTGAGTGATGAGAACTCGCTTCTTGCTCCAAAGTTCAGTTTGTTTACGGCTGTTCCAATCGCCTCCCCCGGCGGTAAGATTAAAACATACCATTCTACTACTTCTCTGTTAAAGGTGGGTGGAAAAAGTGTGTATTTATTCATTACACAGCTTAAACTTGCTGATGTTTTAAAATCGTCACCACGAGTTTTCGTCACACTCAACAATGGGACATTGCTTAAAGCCTGATAACAAACATCACTATGTTTCTTGGCTCGCTCACTTTTTCTGTTCACTCATCCAAAAGACTTTGCCAATTTTTTTTGACAAAATCATCAGGCTCAAACAGGCGATGCAAAAGTCCCACGCTTTGAAGAAAGTTACTTCAAAGTGTGGGAAGATCCCCCCACACTTTGAAGTAAAAAAATGGGTTTACTTCAAAGTGTGGGGCACATCCCCACACTTTGAAGTAATTTACTTCAAAGTGTGGGATTACTTCAAAGTGTGGTGCAACAAGCCGTTTCGGAGCCTGTCGTTATCTTACAAACACAAACACAGACACACAAAAACCAGCTTTAAAAGTAAGATTATGTAAGAACCATGTGAACCAGTGATTTTTTTTCTTTTGTAAATCAGATACTACAGTGTTTTTGCTTAATGAAAAGCTGTATTTCAAAAACAAAACTACAGATTTAAATTTTGACCACTTTTCCCCCTTTCTGTCACCAGTACTGAAGAACAACTCTGCAGCACAGCACGTACGGATAGCGATACAGAAAGTGAGTGCCTGATAGGAATTCTTTTCATTGTGCAAAATCTTCATTTCTTGACGCTGTCAGCCTGTTCTCATGAAACAAGATTGCGTGTTGTTCGATGCAGACGACAGAATTGTTGGCGTTCAATGTTTCTCTTTTTTGTGTATTTCAGTCGCAAACAGGCATAATGCAAGAAATAACCTTTTGTCCGAGAATACAACGAATACAGATGGTGTTGGAACGTTCTCATATGTTTGGTTCGAACCGGTAAACAATCTTTTGCTTGGGGTCCATTTTTGATTCCGCACGTTGGTTTATTGGAGATTCATGCGCAGCTAAACATAGAACGTAAAGTGAATTTAGACAACAACTGCGCATGCTCAGATCATTACACAATGGTTCAGCTCTCCAAAGCGCATGCTCAAACATTTACAGTATGGTTTCCCCGGTTTTTCCAAAGCGTTATACCACCTTTTACCTGATATGAAAAATGACTTTCCTTGTATCGGGGGGGGGGGGGGGGGGGCGGGGCACACACACACTTACACGCATACGCCGCACACTTACGCACACACACACGCACACACACACGTACACACACACACACGTACACACACACAAACACACACAGACACACACAAACACATACACGCACGCACACACGCACCGCACACACACATACACACATATACTCACAGAAACACACTGACACTGACAGACACGCATACCTCCGGCGACAAACCTCTCTCTCCGTTCTCGTTACATAAAACATTAATTCATGACTTTACTCAAGGTAAACATGAAACGGTCGCTTCTTATTGACACTGATTGAGCGTGAACGCAAAACACAGAAGAACGTAACCACGGCGTAAGATGCTGATGGTATTTATTACTTATGGTCTCGGGAAACCTACATTTCCTGAAATTGTTGTCTTAACAAATACGTCACACAGACGTCATTGTGACGAGACACCCCAGAAAACAATACGTCATTTCATTGTCAACCTTGACTTTTTGGTAAGCAAGCAAGAAGTATTCGAAAGAGAAAAATGTTTCTTATGTTAATTCTAATATTGGTGACCATGGTCGACTGGGGCGCTTCGCAAAATGTCACTGTTGTTCTGAAAACTTCGAAAGGATTCGAGATTTCGACAGACGTGGAATTGTGTTGCAGCAGCAAGCAGTTGAGTGGCATGATTCCAGAGTTCCATTTGAAGGTGAGCAGTGAATGACAGGTAGTCTTGGACTTGACTTGTAGGCCTACCGCATTCTACTTATGCGCGAGTGTGTGTGCGTGTTTATGTGTGTGTGTGTGTGTGTGTGTGTGTGTGTGTGTGTGTGTGTGTGTGTGTGTGTGTGTGTGTTTGAGTGTGTCTGTGTGTGTCTGTGAGTTTGCATCTGTGTGTGTGTCAGTGTGTGTGTCACTGTCAGATTCTGTGTATGTGGGTTGGGAGTATGTGTGTGTATCTGTGCGTGCGTACGTGCGTGTTTGTGTTTGCGCGCTCGTGTGTGTGTACGTGCGTGTGTGTGTGTGTTGTGTGTGTGTTGTCTGTGTGTGTGTGTGTGTGTGTGTGTGTGTGTGTGTGTGTGTGTTTGCTTGCGCTGCGTGTGTAGTTGAAAGTGTATGCGTTGACTATTGTCTGAAGCAGCTATCGCTGTTTTCGCATGTTTCTTTTCTTGTTTCCTTGTCTGTGGCGGAATGTCTTAAATGGGAAGTGCAGGAGTCATAGCGGCTTCGCTGAAGCAACAATGTGGGTTTTTTGGTCGCAGATTACGATATAAACAGTCAAAAGCTGCACACAGCCATCACAAAGATGCCTACAGATACCTTTAGAGTATTGCAAGCTTAACGAAACTTGATGCGGTTTGTCAGTTCGCATCACCCCATAAATATAATTAACTAGTTTTCCTGTGATCACGTTCTGGGGCTCAATTTTGTGTGCGGTACATGTATACGGTGTGTGAGACGTTCCGTGCGTGAGAAGCTCTGAGGCGGTGTGTTTTTTCGCAGTCGGCTCAGATCGCTCTGTGGGTGTCGTAGGCAATGTACCGCTTCACTTTGCATTGGATATCACCACACGATTGCAACTATATGCTACAATGAATAGAGTTTGCAATAATTGATCATTTACTGTCAAACAGTGTAGATGTTTTGTGCATTTTCGGGGTTATATTCGAAACAGACCAACACGGACGGATCGAAACCTTGTGGGGAGCTGAAAAAATGAAATAGTAATGTGTTGGCGAATTTGTTTGTTACAGCTCTCTCTCTCTCTCAACCCCCCCCCCCCCCCTCTCCCCAACCCCACTTTCTCTGTCTCTCCCACTTTCTCTGTGTCTACTTATCTCCCTCTCTGGCTGGTGACCGGAGCAGTCCCACCCCTCTATCTTTATGTTTCTTCCACCATATTCTCACTATCCCTCCCTCCCTCCTCTCTCTCTCTCTCTCTCTCTCTCTCTCTCTCTCTCTCTCTCTCTCTCTCTCTATCTAACTTTTTTATTTTTATGTGTATCGTTGTGTCTGTGCGTCCCAAGGACAGATTGTATAAGAAAAGGCATAGCCTTAAATCTTAATCCTTGTTAAATAAAGTTCAATTCAATTCAATTCAATTCACTCTCTCTCTCTCTCTCTCTCTCTCTCTCTCTCTCTCTCTCTCTCTCTCTCTCTCGCCCTCTCTCTCTCGCCCTCTCTCTCTCGCCACGCTCTCTCTCCCCACTCTCTTACTCGGTTACAGGTGCCAGGAGTGTTCGATAGACGCAACTCGACAGACGAGACTGACTCTGAAGGCATGTACACGTTCTGCTTCCCACTGACCGTCAACCACAGCCTACACCTGAGACCAGTGCTATGCGAGGCGACGTTCCGCCCCCCTCAGCCCGACGGCGTGACCCAGTCGTTCAACGCGTCTCTGCCTATCAGGGTGTACACCGTGTCGACACCACCGCCGCCGATCAACTCCACGGATATCATTGTGAACAAGACATTATATTGGACATGCACGGTAAGACAGTCGTCTCCCATCGATCCGCCCTTCCCCCCACCCCCAACCCCCAACCACCACCATCCCCCATCTTCAACCCTTTTTCAGGCTCCTCCCTTTGTTGAAATACTGCAACAACAGTTTTCCAGAACTATATCGCCAATCATGATCATAAGTGTTCATTATTTACATGCCTGTCCGTCTGGTGTTTTGTACCAAGATAGGTCAACTGGTCCTGATATGACGTAATAATAAAATAGTCAGTGGGAACCTTCAACTCCCCCCCCCCCCCCCAACCCTCTTCCCGCGAGCACGCGTGTTTGTGCGTGCGTGCGCGTGTGTGTATGCGTGTGTATGTGTGTGTGTGTGTGTGTGTGTGTGTGTGTGTGTGTGTGTGTGTGTATGTGTGTGTGTGTGTGTGTGTGAACGATTCACGACACTTCTTAACCTTCGCCCGACCGGGTAATGACTACACGCGGAAGACATCGTGGGGCCGTGCGGACCCATGCTTCTCAAAGAAGGGAAAATATGCATACCCTTCCGTAGACCCATGCTTTCCAAAGAAGCAAAAACGTGCATCCTCTTTCGTAGACGCCGTGGTTCAATTTCCGCGAGAAGTAATTAAATCAAATTATTATTTTAATTATTACCGTGCGGACTAAAGCTTTTCAAAAAAGGAAAAACGTGAATACCCTTCTGTAGACGTCGTGGGGCCGTGTGGACCCACATTGTTATGTATTAATTTCGCTCCACGCGACTTGCTTATTAACTCCAAAATTAAACAGATCGTAGAAAATGATGTTTAGAGCCAATACTGAAGGTTTGGGACCTCTCTCCCTAGTTTTATGTAAGTTCCTTCAATTTGAGAAACATGTGTCCGCACGACCCCACGATGTCTTTCGTGTGTAGTCTAAATTTGACCTTTGTTTTTTTAATAACTTCTCGCTGAAATATAGGGGAAGGGAGGGCAAGTCGATCCCCTCGGGTATGTCGTCCCCCCTCGATTTTGAGAACATGACACTGCAGGGGTGATTATCATCGATTTCATAAGCCAGAGTTACCCAACCTGAATCAGTTGAAGAAAAAAAAATGTCGAAATAAACGGGCCCAGCAAAGCGGTAAGTCTTTGTCAATTTTGATGGTTTCCACTCTAAAATTGTTGCACGAAAAAAAAAACAGTCAGTGCATGGGAGCCGCTGATTCGTAAAATGCACCAGATCTGCAAAAAAGCTTTGGCTTTCATAACAACTAGTCGAAAGTTATAGATCTCAGGCTATCCCAGGAACAATGGTAAATAGCAATGTTCAGCGAGTACCATGATCGGGTAATTCGTCCCCCCCTTTGTCGTGTAACTCGACCCGGGTCACAATACCCGACTATGGGTCCATATCACTCTCTCGTCTGTGTAGACTCTTTAATCTCCAAGAAATAGTGTCAGATGAAGAACCCGTAAAAGTTCTTTGTATGTATTTGAAATAAAAGTGAACGTAGCCTTAAAAAAATAATATTCGAAGTTGTGTGTTGATTAATTAATTAAGACAGAGAGAGAGAGAGAGAGAGAGAGAGAGAGAGAGAGAGAGAGAGAGAGAGAGAGAGAGAGAGAGAGAGAGAGAGAGAGAGAGAGAACAAGAACAAGAACAATTCTTTATTTTACGAGGGTAATAGAGTAAGCAGTGATCTGCTTTTTTACATCTGGCCCTCGCCCTAAAGAGGGACTAGTCTAAAAATAATTGCTAAAGAATAAACAAGTAAAGAAAACAAACTACTGCTACATGATTATAATAGAAATGAAAGTAAGAACATATCATCAATTTACATTCAATACATTGCTTAAATGAAAAATGTAAGTTCATTTGACATGAGTTAAGAATTATAGAGTAGATTGCACTGACGCATTGCAACAACGTTGTAAGTGCCATGCCCATTGACATACACTGCATTCGAAAGAATCAGTGTATATAAAAATAATAATACATTGTTAAAAAGCACCGGTTGTTGGTTTTAACAACCATTCTAGCGACAACAGATGTTTATTTATACTTCATGAGATAAGACGTATATCTGGTCTTAAAAACGTTTGTGCTGCTAGTTTGCCGTAGGATTGTCGGAAGAGTGTTCCAGAGACTGCTACCTGAATAGACTAAACTAGATTTGAATAGGTCAATCCTAGGCAGAGGCATGTTCAGTCTCATCAATTGGCGTGAAGTTTTTAACGTGAATTTGGAAAATATGGTTTGAGGTACACATCCATGAATAATTTTATGCATAAGGGTACCTTTATTATAACTTAGCCTTGCCTTCAGAGGAAGAATGCCTAAGTTCATGTAGTCTAACTCAGATAGGGTTGTTTTCTTTAATAAGACTACTTTAAGCGCTCGTTTATGTAATCTAATTAGTGGTTTGAATGAATTTTCACTTGCCGAGTCCCACAAGGTAGACGCGTAGTCAATAACAGACTGAATATGAGCATTAAAGAATAATTTCCTGGCTTCCAAATTCAGAAAGTGCTTGATTCTAGATAATAGATAGACCTTCTTGGACACTTGTTTAGACAGTTGTTCGATGTGGTGTGACCAAGACAGGTTGTTATCAATGGTCACTCCCAAAACTTTATGATGGTCGACTTTTTCAACAAGTTTATTATTAACCGTTAGATCGTGAAATATTGAGGTTATGTTCTGGCGTTTTTGCCTAGTTGTTATTATCATGCTTTTTGTTTTTTGGGGGTTAAGGGACATGTGATTTAGCTCAGTCCATTCACTCAACTGGTTTAAACTTTCTTGCAGTGTTTCTGATAAACGACTTAAATTTGTGTTACTAGAATGTATGGTTGTGTCATCTGCAAAAAGTTCACATAAATTCTCAATGTGAAGGGGAAGGTCATTTATGTATATAGAGAAGAGGAGAGGGCCTAAAACTGACCCTTGTGGTACGCCATATCGTACATCCTGCATACTTGATGCTGAGGCGTTTGCGTATACAGCCTGTTGCCTGTCAATAAGAAAAGAAGTTATAAGTTCAACAGAATCAATCCCGAGTCCATACAATGTGAGTTTCCTCAGTAACAACTTGTGATCAATTACATCAAAAGCTTTGGCAAAATCGACAAAAACAGCTCCACAAAATTCATTATCGTTGATCTTTTCCAACCACTGATCAACAAGAGAGACTAAGGCAGTGTGACAGGAGTGATGAGCTCTAAATCCAGACTGGTTAGGGTGAAATAATTGATTGAGGTCAAAGTGCGATAATAGGTGTTTGTTTATATGTCGTTCCAGTGGTTTTGATAATACTGACAGTATAGAAATCGGCCTGTAATTTGAGGGGTCTTTCTTTTCGCCAGATTTAAACAGAGGGAGAGAGAGGGAGAGAGAGAGAGAGAGAGAGAGAGAGAGAGAGAGAGAGAGAGAGAGAGACAGAGAGAGACAGAGAGAGACAGAGAGAGAGAGAGAGAGAGGGGGGGGGGGGGGGGGGGGGGGGGGTGCGCTTTCCCGTCATTGGAAGTGCGCGTATACTAGTAGGCCTATTAAACTATTTCACGTTCACGCAACCTGAAATGGGCGACACAAATCAATTACAAGTCCAATTTGTAAATATATTTTCCCATTTGCTTCGCTTTGAACCAGAGCAACTAATAAGTATAGATGTTTGAACATCTATCCCTTCAAATACTCACCCTCCCTGCATAGCCAAGACGTCGATCGACTTCTGACGTAGGCCGACTCATTATGACGTCATTCTCACTTCCGATTAACAAAACTGACACAGAAAAGTTACTTCAGTCAATTTCATATGTCGAGGTGATGCTATTGGGTAATATGAACAACCTTTTCCACCTGGACGAATTACCCGCCCCCCATGGACGAGTTCGTCCATGCTTCAGGATTTTTTTCTTTTATATTTTATTTAAAAACCGTGCCAGTTGGATCGTTCATATTCCACACAACGCTTACACGAAAGAGAACACACCAGGTTTTACAACAAAAACAATCTTTTTTTTAAAAAGACGAGAGGTATAAGCTGCATTTGTTAGAGGGGTCGACTTGCCCTCCCTTCCCCTAATGCTCTTTTATGACATAAGAGCTTTTAAGGTGTCTGAAGCATTCTTAAAAGCTCATTAACAAATTCCAACTGGTTTAAGAGATATTTGCAATTAAACACCCTTCGGGGTCCACACGGACCCACGACGACCGGCGAAGGTTAACCTGGTGTTTTTTTTTAAAGTTTGCCGGAGTGACACTGGACTTTCCCGAGCAGCTGCTCGTGACGTGGAACGTGGGCAATGGGCACAGATACACCATAAGGAATGTGACGCAGATCATCACACGCACAGGCACCTACCTCGACCCACAGCGACAGCTTATACCACTGTCCACCGTCGTCAGTACAGCGGAGATCTTTGTACCAATGAACCACAACATTTCCAGCAAGTTCAACACGAAGTGCTCAGGGCTCCACGGCCTCTACTCAGGATTCGTCGTCAAGCAAAGCTGGGACGTTCCTCCCTCCGCTCCTCCGGTACGCCCAACGACAACCACCACCGACACCGAAGAGTCCGCCGAGCAGGCTGCATATGGTGTTGTCGGCACACCTGCCAAGACTCCGGCGACAAAGGTTGTGTGTGTGTGTGTGTGTGTGTGTGTGTGTGTGTGTGTGTGTGTGTGTGTGTGTGTACGCACGTGAGAGAGATATTCATTTTTGACTCACATGCGAAGCAAAAGTGAGTCTATGTACTCACCCGAGTCGTCCGTCCGTCCGTCCGTCCGTCCGTCCGTCCGTCCGGACGTCCGTCCGGAAAACTTTAACGTTGGATATTTCTTGGACACTATTCAGTCTATCAGTACCAAATTTGGCAAGATGGTGTATGATGACAAGGCCCCAAAAAACATACATAGCATCTTGACCTTGCTTCAAGGTCAAGGTCGCAGGGGCCATAAATGTTGTCTAAAAAACAGCTATTTTTCACATTTTTCCCATTTTCTCTGAAGTTTTTGAGATTGAATACCTCACCTATATATGATATATAGGGCAAAGTAAGCCCCATCTTTTGATACCAGTTTGGTTTACCTTGCTTCAAGGTCAAGGTCACAGGAGCTCTTCAAAGTTGGATTGTATACATATTTTGAAGTGACCTTGACCCTGAACTATGGAAGATAACTGTTTCAAACTTAAAAATTATGTGGGGCACATGTTATGCTTTCATCATGAGACACATTTGGTCACATATGATCAAGGTCAAGGTCACTTTGACCCTTATGAAATGTGACCAAAATAAGGTAGTGAACCACTAAAAGTGACCATATCTCATGGTAGAAAGAGCCAATAAGCACCATTGTACTTCCTATGTCTTGAATTAACAGCTTTGTGTTGCATGACCTTGGATGACCTTGACCTTGGGTCAAGGTCACATGTATTTTGGTAGGAAAAATGTGTAAAG
>NC_090260.1:33191804-33231804 GCF_037325665.1 Littorina saxatilis | reverse complement strand
TAGTCTAGACGTGCTGACTGGAATTTGCTTTGACGCTCATGTTATGTGCAACTACTGTCATACGTTTGCCAGACAACTGGAAACAAACTTCTCCAGGAGAAACCCCTGGAGTATGCTGCCTGGCTGGTAAAACAACTGGACATCTGTGACAAGAATTTTGCAGGTGAGTGCGTAGATCTAAACAGTATGTGTGTATGGTGCGTTTGTGAAGACGTTTGTTGAAATGGCCGGATGATAGGGCCTAAAAAAAAAATAGGTGTGGTTACGGTAACCCGACCTACCCTATTTTTTGGGGCCGACCCTATAACTTTTTATTACATTTGTCAAAAAAATACCCAAAAAACAAGTAAACGAGTGCAGAAAACGCAATGAAAGCGAAAGCGCCCGAGTCGCACACTTATTTCCCTGTCAAGTAGGTTTAATTTGTACACATTAGAAAAAAAAGTTAAAAAAAAAAAAAGTGATTGCCTACCTTCCTACCCTATTTTTTGTGGCTATGTTACCGTAACCACACCTATTATTTTTTTTGGCCTAGTGTGTTGTGTTTGAATTTTACATAGATCTGTAAGTGTTTGTGAAAATGTGTGTCAGTGTTTTGTGTGCGCTGTCTATGTGAAGTGTACGTGTGTGTGCGTGTGTGCATGCATGTGTGTGTGTGTGTTTGGGTACTAATCCATGCATAGTAATACATGTACTGAACAAAAACAATGATAGCGTCTATGTTGGTAGATCTGTGGCTGATTGCCTTGTGTGTGTGTGTGTGTGTGTGTGTTTGTGTGTGTGTGTGTGTGTGTGTGTGTGTGTGTGTGTGTGCATGCATGTGTGCATGCATGTGTGTGTGTGTGTTTGGGTACTAATCCATGCATAGTAATACATGTACTGAACAAAAGCAATAATAGCGTCTATGTTGGTAGATATGTGGCTGATTGCCTTTTGTGTGTGTGTGTGTGTGTTTGTGTGTGTTTGTGTGTTTGCTATTCAGTGGCTGACTTTGACTGAAACGGTGGTTTTATTTTTAGGTTCCAGTGGCATCATGGAAGTCGAGGCGGCTCGGGTTCTGTGGGGCAGGTCAGTGTCGCAGCACAATCTGCGATACACAGTTATCCTGTCAGACGGTGACACAAAAACCTTCCAGGAACTTTCCAAAATAAAGCCTTATGGAGATCAAGTAACCATCGAAAAAGAAGAGTACATCAATCACGTTTCCAAGCGTCTTGTAACAGCGCTTCGCAACCTTGTGACAGACTGCCGCAAAAAAGGAATCACTTTGGGAGGGCGAGGGTATGATCAGCTGACTCTGAATACAATCAGGAAGTTGACGATATATCATAATCGGGCAATTAGGGGGGGGGGGGGGGGGGTAAGACAGTTGCAGACATGAAACGGGCAGTGATGGCATCTCTGCGTCACGGCTTCTCAACAGATGACAAGCCACAGCATGACTTGTGCCCCATGGTGCCGCGTCATGGTCCTTCTACCAGCCCCCAGGACCACACGCAAAACTCGTCCATGCACCTCTCAACTTCAAGAAGCTGAATCCTCCTCTAGAACCAGTTTACCAGACTGACGAAAGATCAACTGCTTCAGAGATGTGTGTCGGGAAAAACCCAAAACTCTAATGAGTGTCTCCACAGCAGCGTTTGGGTTCGCTGCCCCAAGGACAAATTTGCATGCAAAAATCGCGTACGGTTTGCAGTCGTCACAGGGGCTAGGGAATTCAATTTTGAACCAGCGGCTGCTCTCAACACTGCACAGTTCTACGGCTTTACAACAGGCTGTAACATGAAAAGACTAAACAAGGCTAGGAGTGTAAAAGGGTTCTTGGCAGCCTCAGGTTCAAGAAAGATCAGCTAAACAAGAGACGCGACACTGTGCGTGCAGCTAAACTCAAAAGACAGGATTAGCTCATCAGACTTCAAGGGGGTGCAGCATATGCTGCTGGGCAGTTTTAGGTAAGCCTGTAGTTACCAGGTGTCTGTGAAAAATACCTGAACTATGTTAACATTGATTTGGGGTGAATGAAAGAGCTTTGAAATGTTCTCGGCCTTGTTTCTCTGTTCAGCGTTTTTGCATGACCTGCTTTCTAGGAAACTGTTTTTCTTCAATCCAGCTGTTCGGAATGCAATGAAACGTAAGGGACATGCTTATCAGAGGACAACCTGTGGAATGACAACAGGAATTTTCTTTAAATTAATAAATAACTGTTCAGGCGGGTCATATTTACTAAAATTGTGCTGAAAAACATGATAATTCATCTAAAAAAAATATTTTATCAGAACTATTCATCCTAGAAAAAATCCCTGTTGTCATTCCACAACTATGGACTCCTACATCCTACATACAAACAAGAGGCGAAGCCATCAAGGCTCACGTAAGAAATCGACAAACAGTAACACAAACTCAATCACTCCGTCACACACACACACACACATACACACACACACACACACACACACACACACACGTACACACACACACACACACACACACACACACACACACACAAACACACACACACACACAGAGAAAGAGCATAGGTGAAACTGTGCAAGAAAGCGAGACACTAGATATGCACAAGTCATGTCGGTGCCACATAATGCTGACACACATGTTCCTGTGCATAGTTTATGGATAACGTGTAGTTGGGAAGTTAAGAGTAGAAATAATTAGTATTTAGTGTAGGAGGAGGGTTGGGGGTGGGTAGGGAGGGGGTGGGTATGGTTTACTTTGAGCAGGTCGGTTTCAGTTTTAATAAACAATTCTAGAGAATTGTGTATCTTATATTTGAGTCTTTCGTGTTTTAGACATTGATGCATTTAATAGTTTTAACGAGTTGCCTTTTGTTTTATCATTCTGGTGTTTATCTAGATGTGCTGTGTATCTTATAAGAAGTTCTTAAAAGTTCGAAGTTATTTTAGCATATAGGTTTTTTTATGGTCTTAACAGTTAAACATGTACGTATTACGTTTATCATTAAGATTCATGCTTTGTTAGCACTAAGCAGTTGTTTTAATCAGTCTGGTTTTCTCTTGTTTTCATCTTATGAACATTCTAAATGTTAGACTAACTTATTGTCTTGTACAGAATAACAACTGTGTGAATGGTGCTATACTGAATGAAAGAGTGTGACATGAAGTTCTTGTACATCATTATAAAGAGTGTGAATGACGTTTTAGATTAGATGTCAAGCGCTTAGAGCAAGCCTTTTTAACGAAAGTTTTTGATTTAGCGCTATATAAATGTTCTTCTTATTACTTATCTTAGATCTAGATCTGTCTGTCTGCATGTAGCCTACTTACAAGGACACGACTGCCAACTAGTCTCGGCGCGCTCAAAATAATAATGACCGAGACTGTCAGTACTTCCTTCGCGTGACGTCTAACCCTCTTACGTCATAATGTGACGTCAATGTAATGTGACGTCTTCAAATGTTAGAGTTTCTACCACAGACATACACACGCACAGACGCACGCACGCACGCACAGACAGACAAAGTTACGATCGCATAGGCTACACTTACGTGAGCCAAAAATCACATTCCTATGATTTAAGGGGAAGCTAAAAAACGTGTTCCTAGCAACCCATTTTGGCAGTTGGAGATTGCCGTTTCCATGGTAACGGACAGTGACGGTACTGAAAACGTTATCCGTTTTGAAATCGTATATGCCTTACCACTTCATAAGCATATAACATTAGCCTATGGTAGAAGTAAATACAAATTTAGATTTTAGTGGCTCCCTTTGCCTTAAAGGCCCGGCAGGCATATATAAGGCGCCTGTGCCTCCCGTTATGGAGACCATTTGAAATTGTTCCTGAGCCACGAGCAGAAGTAGCTCTGATGTTTTTTTGAATATTTCACATACTAGGTCGCTTTCTCTCAAATAATTTTGCATACGCAAAGCTATTCCGACTACAAAGGCTAAGAAGTTGATACAAACGGTTAAAAAGTTGTCTGAAATGTTATATTTGTTGATAAAGATTTGAACTGAGAAATACGTTCGAAAAGGGGGCGTGGAAAACTTGGTCTTGACGTGACAGATTCACAACAGTGTTCTAAAAATAACACAGCACATGGCAAGCTTTACACATGCTGAAACAAGAAGCTGTCGCTTACCTTTACCACCAGTGATGTCCTTGGTATGGAATTCCGTTTGGATTTGGATAAAGTCCCCTCACTAAATCAAGTATACATTCCGGCATGATCTCTCTTTGTATATTAACTGTGCAGGGATTGTCAATGCTAAGTGTGCGTGTCTTTTTTTGAATGTAGAGAGGATGTCTCCATGCATTGCGTGTTGACATCATTGTCCAGTATTTTTTATACAGTCTTTTTCTGATCGCCGAATTTCTAATGTTTGCTGGCTGCCCACTGCCTAGCCACTTCTGTTTGCACGTTGCAACACACGGCAAACAAAAACAAAACAGACACTCCCCTTCGGCTGGCACTGGCACTGACACCTGTGCCCCTCCGATTCCTCGGCTTTCACCGCCCTCGCTACCAACGCTGAGGCCTGGACAAACACCGCGACCCGACACAGAACACAGTGCTGGTGAATCTGAGTCCCTCTCGACACTGATGCTGGCAATATTATCTCCAGAAGAAACTGATACTTCACTCCTTCTCGTATTCAAAAACCATCCACGATCACGAAAAAGTGTCTCAACAGACGTTTGTTGTTCTTCTGTTACGCCTAAAAGAGTCAAATCAAATGAGTTATTTTCCATTGATTATCATTTACACACTAACACGTCAAATTGCAAATGACTGAACAGTACAGGGCGCTAACCATGGTTCTGTAGAAAACTGAAACAAACTGACTGGTGGGAAACTAGGGCAGTCTGTCATCACGTAGATAGGGTTCGCGCCCTACTGGTGGGGACCTCCCAGGGATGAATAAAAACGACGGTGTCTCATTCTACTTCATTGTATTTAGGTACCTAGTTAGTTCCACAAATTGTGTTGGCATGTTACCCTCT
Organism: Littorina saxatilis; assembly: GCF_037325665.1. Lineage (NCBI taxonomy): Eukaryota > Metazoa > Mollusca > Gastropoda > Littorinimorpha > Littorinidae > Littorina > Littorina saxatilis. Next base: position 33,226,827 of record NC_090260.1, on the reverse strand, counting down.
AGTGGGCCTCACACCGCGCGGGCTGCTGAAGCAGAACCACACCTTTACAGAAGACCAGGCTCATTTGTGAATCAGGTTGGTCAAGTTGAAATTGTATCGTTGACTTTGCAACATATCCTATATATTTGTGAGCTGGTACTAATGAAAACCCCCTGGCAACAGACTGGCTCATTTTCAAGTCTATGCAAACGGGGGGAAGAGCAGAAAGCAAGACACATGAGTTGAGTTTCCGAATCCTGTGATGGGGAGGGGGTGGGGGTCGAGGGTTTACTCTCAGAAATATGAATACGTCTAATTATCTCGGTTGTGTGTGCCCTACAAGTACTCACTATACAGAGACTAGACCTTTCTGTAAGTCAGTGGTCCGTCCCCCTCCCCACCCCCTCCATGTCCCCCACCCCTCAGTGTCCCCGTACCCCCACCCCTTGTAGCCCCCCCCCCCCCCTCCTTGTGGCCCCAGTTTCCTTTCTACTTTTGTAGTTTGAAAAAGTGCGGTCATCTCGACCAGATTTTGCGCCCAAAAACAAGGCGCTAAAAATTCCCACCAATTATTCTGTTGTGTCTGTTTCTATCAGTGTGCTAGCTGGACATACTTACATTCTAAAAGATAGTGTTGGCACTGATTCTTCAAAAGTTGAATTAATCACAGAAATCAGTCATTTATCTAAATGTTCTATCAGTCCTGTACGGAGAAGGGCTTTGAAGTATTTACTTGTGGAATTTGGTTTGCTTTTTTCCAAAACGGTTGAGAGTTGCATTGTACCTAGACTGTGATTTTGTATTCCAAGAATGGAAGACATAACAAACGTACAAAAAAGAAAATATTACAAAGACTCAGAAGAAGCTGTAAAGCGAAGAAATGTTGGTCGTGTACAGAGAAAAGCAGAAGGCAAAATTCAGTTCAGTGGAGAGAAAGATGAAATTGATTTGATTCATTCACAAGTACGAAAGATTAAGACATTTTTAGGAGAAGGGAATCCAAACACTGTTACTAACAAACAACTTGTTGACACTATACTGCGTTTTTTCATCGATAAAAACATTGAACTTGATCCTCCTGCACCAACTGATGCTCCAGTTCTTGGACATTTTGCAGACACTTCTTTCTCCCTTGTCAGTGGTGTTGATTCTAGTGACGAACAGCTGTTTGTTTGTGCCCAGAGTTCCCTGGATAAGTTTTGTGAACGTGTGTATCATCATTCTGTTCAGTGTGGATGTAGTCTTGTGCGTACAAATATGAAAATGCTTGGACATGTCGGTCTTTTCACCTTTGCATGTGATAATGATCACAAAATCGACTGGCCTAGCTCGCCATACCTGGGTGTTAAATACCTTGTCAACTGCAAAATGATTCATGGGTATTTTGTTTCTGGGATAAAGCTGAACCAGTACCAGAGAATTGTTGAGGCAGCAGGCATTGGCAAACTGGGTGATGACTACGTAAGTAATGTTTTTAGCGTGTACAAGGATTGTGTCGCCAGACAGGTGTCTGACTCGACGTACGACGCCCTACTCGAGGAACTTGTTCTTTATGAGGATGGTGGCATCAGTATCCTTACGGATGCCAGACACGGAACGAGAAAAAACTCAAGATATTCTGACATTGTGTGTCTGGGCGCACAGAGCCACAAAGTGTTACACGTGTCCGTTGTGAGCAGGACCGATGAGCCGTGCGCCCAGAAACACGAACTGATTGGCACTAAGCGTGTCTACGACTATCTGGACGGGCAGGAGGATGGATCGGTCCACATACGAGTCCACTGTCACGACAGGAACGCCACCGTGAACAAGTGGGTGAGGGACAACCGGCCAGACACGACCTCAACTAATGACACTTGGCACGCTGCCAAAAACGTCGCCAAAGAGGTCCGAACAGTATGCACTGGGCCACGATACCAAGAAGGAAAAACCTGGCATCCAGAACTGAGTGACAAGGCTGCCAGCATCAAGACACACATGTACTGGAGCATGAAGAACTGTGAAGACGACCCTACCAAACTTCAAGCCATGATCATCAATATTATTCAACACTACAAAGGTAATCACCACGACTGCCACACCACGTCAAGATGCAAAACAGACCCACAGTACGAACCTTCAAAACTTCCAATCACAGACCCAAAGGCAGAACTTCTTTTACGACAAGCTTTAGAACGAACAGTCATTTTCAAGAACCCTTTAGATTACATTCACTGCATGGACACCTACTTCGTTGAATCATTCAACAACACCATGCTCCAGTACCATGACAAACGAACAGACGGCAGCCTTTCACTCGAGAGTTACACGCTGAGAACGCACATGTCAATACTAGACTGGAATGAGAACATCAACTCCAGAATAGTGACCTCTCTTCGTGAAATTCAGGATGCCAGGAATCCACGCCGTGTCAGTGCCAGGCGGAACTTAAAAAGAAAGTGTTTTGATTTCTGGACGATGCTGTGGCACGATTACGCATCAGCAATTCTTCAGCAGTAAAGGTAGGCAGTACACGCTTTCCATTCGGCTTTGACTAACACAGCATGGGATTGTTTACAGCATGCGTAGCATGCGTTCTCGCTATATTTAGTTAGGCTCCGCCCCTTTTTTGCGGTGCATCATGGGAGAGGCCGGATCGGTTGGGACGCGTTTAAACCTGGCTGGCGAAACTCGTGAATTGTTTTTATGGCAATTAAGTTCGTTGTTGTTGTTGTTGTTGTTGTTGTTGTTGTTGTTGTTGTTGGTGTTGTTGTTGTTGTTGTTGTTGTTGTTGTTGTTGTTGTTTGATAGTTTTTTACCCACCTGCGTAATTGGTGAGTATTAGGATTCCTATACATGTCTCCGTCTGTATGGGCGGACGGCCGTCCGTGGACAAAAAACTTAACGTTGAGGTTATCTCAGAAGTGTTTCAAGCTAGACCTCTGAAACTTTGCACACTCTTAGGGTTTGATAATCTCACGAAGTTGACCCTCGTCTAATTTTGGGGTCACAGCGGGGTCAAGTTCGTTTCATAACATTGAGGTTATCTCGGATGTTTTTGAAGCTAGAGCTTTGAAACCTTGCACACTTTTAGGATTTAATAATCTCCCGACTTTTTTTTTTTTTTTTTTTCGTCTTTACACCTGTTCCTTGTCCCGTCATGCTCTCACACCGCCCACAACTGAATTTCGGGGAGATGTCGGGTCGCTGCGATAGACTACCCTCGGAAGATGACACTGAACTTCTGCTGAGTCACTTCGACGGTGTTCAGTAGTGGTTGATCTGTCTCGAGCCAACGGACGCAGTCCACTTACCTACTATGCCCCTTACTAACAACATTGACTGTTAAGTCGGGGAGCCAGAGTGAGTGAGCGTCCCCCCTCCAGAGACCAGACCGCCACCACGTCCCTCCCCCCCCCCCCCCCCCCCATAGAACGTCACACGTTGAAGACTGACAGCAGAACTACTATTCAGGGAAGGATCGAACAGGAACACTGACACCAAGGTCACCATGAGAGCTCCGGGCATGAAGACCCAAGTTTGGTTTACCCCCTTCGTAGTTTGGGGTCACAGCGGGGTCATGTTCGCAAAAACTTTACTTTGATATTTTCTCAGTTATTCTAGGACCAAAAGCCTCCAAATTTTACACAATTGTAGCTGTTAATGACTGCAAACATGACCAAAATTTGGCGTGTGGTCATCAAATTTTAGAGTCCCTATGTGAAAAAGCTTGCTGGAAAAGATTTTCACCACTGAAAATGTCCATTGAGCTACCAAGTTGACTTCATTAAGCTATGATGTCATTGTTTAGATTTGGTCACAATATCGGCTCGACGTCATAGTGTCAGAAATGAGGTCACACAAGTGTCTGAGTATTCCATATTTTGTCTGGGCTAGCCAAGACTCAATTTGGTCAAGAAAATTAGTAAAACCAAAAACAAGTCGCGTAAGGCGAAAATACAATATTTAGTCAAGTAGCTGTCGAACTCACAGAATGAAACTGAACGCAATGCAACGCAGCAAGACCGTATACTCGTAGTCCACCGCTCACGGCATAGGCAGTGAAATTGACAAGAAGAGCGGGGTAGTAGTTGCGCTAAGAAGGATAGCACGCTTTTCTGTACCTCTCTTTGTTTTAACTTTCTGAGCGTGTTTTTAATCCAAACATATCATATCTATATGTTTTTGGAATCAGGAACCGACAAGGAATAAGATGAAAGTGTTGTTAAATTGATTTGGACAATTTAATTTTGATAATATTTTTTATATATTTAATTTTCAGAGCTTGTTTTTAATCCGAATATAACATATTTATATGTTTTTGGAATCAGCAAATGATGGAGAATAAGATAAACGTAAATTTGGATCGTTTTATAAATTATTTTTTTTTTTTACAATTTTCCGATTTTTAATGACCAAAGTCATTAATTACTTTTTAAGCCACCAAGCTGAAATGCAATACCGAAGTCCGGGCTTCGTCGAACATTACTTGACCAAAATTTCAACCAATTTGGTTGAAAAATGAGGGCGTGACAGTGCCGCCTCAACTTTCACGAAAAGCCGGATATGACGTCATCAAAGACATTTATCAAAAAAATGAAAAAAACGTTCCGGGATTTCATACCCAGGAACTCTCATGTCAAATTTCATAAAAATCGGTCCAGTAGTTTAGTCTGAATCGCTCTACACACACACACACACACACACACACACACGCACATACACCATACCCTCGTTTCGATTCCCCCTCGATGTTAAAATATTTAGTCAAAACTTGACTAAATATAAAAAGGGATATCCTTTTTCAAAATGTGGTGGATGTTGATAAGTATGTCAGGCGATATGTGTTGGGGAGGAGGCTAGAGTTCAATCGAATGGAACAGGTCACATAAGGAGTTCTCTTTAACATTATTTTATGAAGCTGAAACAGCTCTCTTTTTTTTTTTTTTTTTTTTTTTTTTTTTGGGGGGGGGGGTCATAGGTAGTAAAATCCTCCGGGGTTAGGGGTCTTAAAAGGAAGGGCGTCTTCTAAGGGGTAAGGTGGTTCAGGGAGGGGCATGGGGTAACGAAGGCGAGTCGTGTGCAAGCATTTGCTTTTCTTGTCTTTGTAAGATCTTTAATTCAAAGCAACAACATGTAACATGATTCAGTGCATTTCTACACTTGATATCAAATAACATGCAGAAAACGCGAGACAGTCGTCTCGTCTCATAAGTTATTTCACGGGTGTAACCGAGTGCCGTAACACTACGATCACCTCGGGAGGCGAAGTGCAATCAAACAGGATTGAAAATGTTAGGGCCAATTTCTTAGCCCTATAAAAACTGGTATGCAGACCCCATCACAAACAGAATTCCACAATCCACCGGTGTTGACTTAAAGCCTGGGCCAACAACTCGGGTGCAGAGTCTGCTGTGAAAGGAGCGGTAGCCTCCCCTGTCACACAGGTATTACGTACATTTCTTCGACTTTCTAATTAACAATAAAGTAGATGTGTACTGCCGGGCAGTACATACCCCAAGCGAAGTCGTCCATCTGTGTGTACATGATTCTCTCTCTCTCTCTCTCTCTCTCTCTCTCTCTCTCTCTCTCTCTCTCTCTCTCTCTCTCTCTCTCTCTCTCTCTCTCTCTCTCTCTCTCTCTTAAAATGTGTCATCGACTTGCTAATGCGGCAGGCTAATCATGACGTCAAATTGAAACTTCTTGAAGTCTCTCAGAAAGGGACATGAAAACCATGTGGGGGTTACTGGTTTGGGCTGAAAAAAAATCCAACTCCACCTAAAATTCAAGCGCCTATGGGGCTGAATTATGCAGCATAAATTGTGAAACATCAGGATATCTCACACTTTCAATTCTGCCATCATGTCAAATCTGACAACAAACCTACCCACAAAATGTCATAAATATCGGTGTAGAATTGAGACTTAACGGTTTTTAACTGCCAAAAATAAGTTTTTTTGACTGGAATAGTTTGTCTTGAAATTCAGTTTGGGACAACGGACCCACCCACTAAATTTCATAAAGATAGGTGAAAATTTAAATGTAACGGTTTTTAACTGCCAAAATTATGTTTTTCTTCTGGAAAAGTATGGAGTGAAAATCAGTTGGGGACAACGAACCTACCCACAAAATTTCATAAATATCGATGAAGAATTGAGATTTAACGGTTTTTAACTGCCAAAAATAAGTTTTTTTGTCTGGAAAAGTATGTCTTAAAATTCAGTTTGGGACAACGGACCCACCCACTAAATTTCATAAAGATAGGTGAAGAATTGAAATTTAACGTTTTTTAACTGCCAAAATTATGTCTTTCTTCTGGAAAAGTATAGAGTGAAAATCAGTTGGGGACAACGAACCTACCCACAAAATTTCATAAATATCGGTGAGAGAATAGGGGATATACCGAAATAACTCTGCAAGACGCGATGAGAGTTACGTCCCTTGAAACACGAAACAAACTTGGGAAGCCATTAGTGATGCCAGTGAAACGTTGCTCGTGGGGAAAATGTAATTCAGACGCCAGATACCCTGAAAAACTACATGGTGTGGTATTTATACCATTTGTGAAACCAGGGAAACACAATTATCATTTAGATCGCTGTCTGAGATGGATTAAAGCGTGCGGACGTCCCCACACACAACTCTCTGTCGACAAGTTAAAACCATGGACATACGTCTGCAGCAAGGTAATAGATCTATACATTTTATACGAATGTGATCGTTTGTTACTACAGGGGAAGTTAAAGTCAACTTGAGGAAATGTTCATTGTGTGTATATTTTGGGCGTACAGAACTTTCATTTTAGCAAGTGCTCTGTCGAGTCAGTGTGCGAGGAAGTTAAAAAGATACTTGTACTGTTGCACTTTGTGTTGGTTTTGGCGGCATTCAATGATTCATCCAATCATTGTACTTTGTGGTGGGGTTGGGGGTCTTTGAGTCCTGTTGTACTTTTAGTTTTACTTATTTCCATTGGCATTATGATGATTATGGCACAACCACTATTTCATTCTTTTTTTTTTAATCAAATCTAGTCTTTCAACTTGTACACTTGGATTCACAGTTTCATACGGTGGATTTAAATAATTTTATGCATGTTTACATTTCTTTCCAAATTAGATATACAGGCATGTCGCACAATCAAAAATATTGGGGTGGGGGGGGGGGGGAATGTGTAAAATGAAAATGCTAGGGGGGGTCCCGAAAGAAGCAAAATGCTGCTCTATCTGTGCTTAGAAGTTGCCAAAAAATCATTGTTTTAGATTTGACAATTTATACTTGCTGCAGTACTCCCAGTCTGAGTAGTATCCCCCAGACTTGCGACGAAAAACAAATTACAAAGTAAGTGATGGTTGTCTCCTATGTTTCAGCACTTTGTTGATGGGAAACCAACGGAAGAAAATCCTGATCCCCTACCTGCTGCTGATGGAAGTCACCCCAAAACAAGGAAACTACTAGGCAGGCATGATTTACCAAACTCTCTAACAGCACCAAAGAGGAGAAACTGTTCCAAGGGTTACACTGATCAGGCTTCTGTTGTGAACCAGGTAAAAGGAGTGCATTGTAGATTTGCATACAAGGAAAACTTAAAACCTATCATGATAACTTCCAAGCGCAGGGGCGGATCAGTTGCTTTGTAAGGGGGGTGCACTTTGAATCGAAAGTGAATGTGATGGGCGCGAAGTGCCCGAATTTGCTCGGGGGGTGTCCGGGGGCATTGCCCCCCCCCTGGAAAAAAATGTTTGGCCCAAAGAAGCAAAATGGTGCCATCTGGTGCCATTTGATCTTAGAAATGGTCATAGAATCAGCATTCCAATTTTTTTATATATTTTTTTGCTGGAGGGGGGGTGCACCTGCACCTTGTGCACCCCCCCCCCCCCCTCGTTCGCCCCTGAAGCGCACAACAAATTGAGTTACTGTGAGTGTGTGTGTGTGACTGTGATGTAATATTTGGCTTCATTGACCGAAATCACAGAAAACGCAACATGATCTGCGAAATTGCTGAAAACTAACATACCTGGTGAAAGTTAAAAAGAGTACCTTTTGTCAAAGGTAAAATTGACTAATTTTCTTTGTGTGTGCTGCAGCTGGCTCAACTTGGAGACGGGGAGACTGGGAGACCACCTATTGCTCATCCTGGAGACGGGGAGACTGGGAGACCACCTATTGCTCAACCTGGAGACGGGGAGACTGGGAGACCACCTATTGCTCAACCTGGAGACGGGGAGACTGGGAGACCACCTATTGCTCAACCTGGAGACGGGGAGACTGGGAGACCACCTATTGCTCAACCTGGAGACGGGGAGACTGGGAGACCACCTATTGCTCAACCTGGAGACGGGGAGACTGGGAGACCACCTATTGCTCAACCTGGAGACGGGGAGACTGGGAGACCACCTATTGCTCAACCTGGAGACGGGGAGACTGGGAGACCACCTATTGCTCAACCTGGAGACGGGGAGACTGGGAGACCACCTATTGCTCAACCTGGAGACGGGGAGACTGGGAGACCACCTATTGCTCAACCTGGAGACGGGGAAACTGGGAGACCACCTATTGCTCATCCTGGAGACGGGGAGACTGGGAGACCACCTATCAAGTGTGGAAATTGTGGCCATGTTGTACAATTAAGCCCAGAAGAGGAGCAGATGGTGGTATCTCGGGCTTTTGTGAGTCAAATGTTGCGTTCAGACAAGTCGTGTTTCCATTACACTGGTGTCCCTTCTGTTGAGCTTCTGAAATTTATTTTCAATTGGGTGAAAGAGGCGGGCGACACAGTGAAAAACTGGGGTGGAAAACACAAATTGTTTGCAGGCAGAGTTAATGGAAAGGGGCGTCATGGATATAAAATGACCAAATTTGAATGCATGATCTTAACACTTGTGCGAATCAGGAAAGGTTTCGACATGGAACATCTCTCGTTCCTTTATGGAATTTCACAAGCCCAGGTCAGCCGCATATTCACAACATGGGTGAATGTCCTCAACCAGTGCTTTGCGCCCCTCTTGTTGTGGCCAAGGAAGGAACTTTGCAAAAAGAACTTGCCAGAAGCCTTTGAAAATTATCCAACAACAAGGTGTGTCATCGATTGTACAGAGTTGAGAATTGAAAAGCCTTTTCGCCCCAGGGCGCAGCGACTGACCTGGAGCAACTACAAACACGGCAACACAAGTAAATTGCTTGTTGCAGTGTTGCCATCTGGAGCAATCATCTTCAAATCAAAGTTGTATGTTGGATCAATTTCGGACAAAGAAATAGTGAAGAGGTGTGGATTTCTGGAAAAACTTGAGCAAGGGGATGATGTGATGGCCGACCGAGGCTTTAATATCAGAGAGTTGCTCTTGCAAAAGAAAGCAACATTGAACATACCATCCTTCAGCAAGGGTCGTCCGCTGTCGAGCAAGGCTGTCCAGCGCTCTCGCAAAATAGCTTCTGTGAGGATACATGTTGAACGAGCAATAGGCAGAATGAAAACATTCAAGCAAATCTCTGGTATTATCCCCATGAAAATAAGATTTCTTCTCAATCAAATTGTCACCATCGTGTCAGTTTTGTGCAATTTGCAGGCGAGATTATGCTGATCTGTTCAGACTGTTGACATTTTGATTCTGGGATAGTTGTCAATGTACGAGATAATTATGAAGATTGTGGATGCAAAGTGTGCACATATATATGTAATCTCAAATCAAATCGCTGCTTCACACTCAACATTGTATCTCGAGATTGATATTCCATGTTAATTACAGCTGTGTGTGGAGGGAGGGAGAGAGAGAGAGAGAGAGAGAGAGAGAGAGAGAGAAAGAGAGAGGGAGAGAGAGAGAGAGGAAGGGAGAGAGAGGCAGAGAGAGAAAGAGAGAGAGAGAGACAGACAGAGATAGACAGACAGAGAGAGAGAGAGACAGAGAGAGAGAGAGAGTCTGGAGTCTGGAGTCTGGAGTCTGGAGTCTGGATGGTTTATTGATTGGGCCTTGGGCCCATTTCAATTCGGGGTGTACACATTTTCATCATTCATGCTTCATGAAAAATAATCATTTTAATATTAATCATAATAAAATAAATCATCATCATCGTAATGACAGTCGACATGACGACTGTGGAAACAGGCATTTACAACAGCAAAACGTTTGGAAAAGGACAGTAAGCATCAGCACAAAATCCAGTCTCTGTCGCACTTCACTCATGTCTCTCTGTCCTCTTTCCGTCCATCCATCCATCCATCCATCCATCCATCCATCCAGCCATCCATCCATCCATCCTTCTATCCATCTCGTGTCCCTCTGTCCTCCATCCATCTAATCAACCGTCTGACTGTCCAACCATTCATCCGTCATCCATCTATTCATCACTCCATCTATCCCTTCACATGCCCTTTCACACGCAAATCTGCAAGCAGTTATATGCATAATCGTTGCATCTCTGATACATAGCATCACATTAACGTTTTCAAAAAAGACAAAACTGTATTACTGTTTTTTAAGCAATGGACAGAAAGCAGCAAAAATAGCATACACATAAAACAAGCTCGTGCAATATCTCATATTCACTGTCCCCACTCACTGCGTATTTTAAACGCGTTCATGATGAAGGTTGCAAGGTTGCAAAATATTACAACCGCCCATCAAGCTTTAAACTGGCGCTACTTCTAGCGACACCAAACAGAGAGAGAGAGAGAGAGAGAGAGAGAGAGAGAGAGAGAGAGAGAGAGAGAGAGAGAGAGAGAGAGAGAGAGAGAGAGAGAGAGAGAGAGTGAGAGAGAGAGAGAGAGAGTGAGAGAGAGTTTCATATGTATATATATATTGAAAAACAAAATGAAGTTCTGTTTATTTTTTATTCACTGCTTAGTTGTGCTTACAATGAATAGTAATTTTAGTATATTTTTACAAATTTAGTGACATGGACCTAGAGGCATTGCATGCCTAGTCACGACTAAGGAAAGGCACAGCAATGCTGATCAGATTTATCATTTTGTGACCAATCGGCTCTGCTATGTGTTCCTTTGTCTGGACTGGTACCGTAGCGACACCCAAGCCAATGCAACTCTGTCCATTTTGTTTTTTTTGTTTCAAGATTTGTTCAGTTGACGTAATATGCTGATGAACATGCAGACCACAACAATAAAGTTTCACATTATACATATTTTCGTTTTGTTTTACTTTTAGTCTAATGTACAACTACCATTCACATAATGCTGACCTGTGTTCATCAATTGTCAACAATAACATTTTCTTTCGGGTTGCCATACCCGGCGCTTGAATGGGCTTTCTTTAATACTTTTTTTTTCGTAGCTGCTCGCCATTAGTAAACCCAGAATGTACAACTTGGTTAAGGCGGACAATTACGAAAGAAGATGAAGAAAGAACGCGCTTTCAAAGGCTAAACACGGCACAACAAAAAGCTGGCTACATTTACCAAAGTCTCTAAAACGCAACATATAATATATAAAGTATAATGTGCATGGGGAAAATAAATCTTAATCCTTTGTCTTAGCCCTGCGCCACAATTCTCAGCATAAAGGGATGTCCACACTGAATCGAGTGAACATGTTGAAAATTGACAATTTTGTAGAGGTCAAGGTCAGAGTTCAAGGGGTGAGGTGACCACCCAAAACAGTTTCCCTGTAAACTCAAAATTGAAGTTTTGATAAATATCGCAGGTAGCATGTCGCATAAAAACACGAGGAAAGTTGTAGTGTAAGAAAAAGCGGACAGGTAACAGTTAAAAGCTGGAATTGGAAATATCTGGAATATGTACAAGATGAATTTCAACACTTCAACAAAATTAAAAATAATAACAATAAATCATGCAAGGAATAATGGCGGTAAACTGCTATCAGCCCCAATTAGCATTCCGTGTGCAGGCCATTGCACAGTATAGTACTACTACTAGTAGTATTGGGACAATGAGACCAAAATTCTAGTTTTGATAAAAAAAATATCAATTCAAATTTAATATTAGTTTTCAAATTCATCAAAATGTACAGCTCTCTATAGTCGGCTAGAATTTAAGCAATGAGTAACAAACATCAAACTGCGTCTCTCTCTCGACAAACGGACAAAAATCATTGTTTTTAACCAAAGAACAAACTTGATGATGGCATTGAAGGTCATTGTCTTGGCACTGTGAAAAAATTACAGCAATACATGCACCCAGCTGTGGTAGAAACTGTGACCTAAAGTATTATTGTGCTTAGTGTGAAGCTGGTCTTGTTTCAACTTTTTAAGCAAAAACAAATTGACATTTTTTTACTTTTCAGTTTCTTTGACCTTGTGTGTCTACTGTGTCACTCCAAATAGATGTGGTTCAACCGAGACGTAATGCTCTAAATCAGCAATGTATCCAACATAGAGCATGGTACCAGCAGATGCAGGAGCATGAATCACAATACTTCTTGGCTGAGTAACCACTGTTATTGACAGTCCCAGTACTCGACTTGTGCCCTCCACAGCAAGTGCATCAGCGCTTGTTCCATTTTTACGGAGATCTGTTACATATTGATCAAAAGATTTACCCACAATAAACAATCCAACAACAACTTGCTCGGCATGGCTCATGTTATCTAAATAGTCACAAACCAGCTTTCTAATGGAGCCTGCAGAGGAATTTCCCTGTCCAGTCCTAGTGAGCTGATTGCTTATTGCATGAAAAAAGCAATTTCCATCACTTGGTGTCTCCCCACGTAGTCTGAAATTCTGTGACTGAAGAAATGTAGCAAACTGTTGCATAGACGATTGAACATGGTCAATATGTTTTTGATGCGAAGCAATACTGGCAGAAATTGTCATGTCTATCACATTCACAGGGTTACAAAATGCCGAGTTGTCCATCACATTCACTCGGTCAGAGATTGTTGTGGAAGAAGATACTATTCTGTCAGACATTACATCCATTGGGACAGCGTCTACTGTGTCAGAAGAGACCATCTTTGTCCCAGTGGATGTGGTGTCTGACCTAGTTGTCTCTTCCGACTCAACAGTTTCAGTCTCAGTGGATGTGGTGTCTGTCTCTTCTGACTCAACAGTCTCTGTTCCAGTGGATGTCGTGTCTAATATAACGTGAGAAGACACAATTGTGTTGGACACTACATCCATTGCGACAGAGACTGGTGTGCGAGACAAAACATGTGCTTTCCATGTGTGGAAAAAAGTTGGGTAGAACTGCTTGAGTTTCATCCTTGATGCTTCCCACCATTCCTCATCAAAGTCGATGGGCACAACCTCAACACCTTTCCTTGTGTACACCACCAGCACACCTGACTTCAGTCCAGTTACAGCCATTTGACATTGAAGTTGACAGAAGTATGCATGGTCCCTTTTCACTCTATACTTGTCATTATCGAGAACACAAAAGTCAGACAATTTCATTGCCAGACGTGGGTGCATGTTCTGTTTTGAATACAGGCATTTAATTTCAACAACAAACTTCCCACAATGACTGCAATCAACGACTGCATCAGGGCTACCGGCTAAGAATGAATCCGTTTCGGACACAACTAACCCAGGAACACGAACAGAGCATTTTCTGTGTTTGTACCGATGAAGCTTAGTAAAGAGGGTCAGAGCTCTGTGCTCTTGCGTTCGCCCAAATTTCACTGCTGCTGGCAAATTGCCGTTGTCCAGACTAGATGGACTAACAAGTCGTTCTGCTGTATTTGCGTAGTTAGTTGAACTGAGAACTTTCTTTATAACAGATGCTGTAATGAGCCCACTTCTCATTGTAAACCAGTTCTCATTTTGGTGTTGGCCTGTTGTGTCTTCCTCTATTTGTTGTCTTTCGCAAGAGGAGTACAACAGACTGTCAAGAAATTTGGTACTGCAGTCACAGTCAGCACACTCACAGTGATGGTCTCTCAAGAATGTAGCCAGGCGAACCGATGGTGAGTCAGTTCTGAGAGGGGGTGGTGCTGGGGCAGATGGCGTCTGACGCGGCTCCCAAACATCCAAAAAGCATGAGGAGGGATGGAGCTCTTTCAGGCCTTCGAAAAAAGTAGACACCTGTGGTAGCTGTACTGTGCTAGGAATAGGCTTGTAGTTTTCCTCTGATGGCCGAAGCTCCTTTGGCCTGAAATAAACAAGACAGAAAACCAACCTTGTTGTGAATCTATGAAGACCACGTCGCTGAACCTCCATGTTTCAGAGTTATTTTGATCACACAAAGTGAACACACAGACACAAACATGCACAGTTTCCTCAAAATCTGTGAACAATTGGAATATAAAGTTTGGTTTTCTTCTTGAAAAGTATGTAATTAAATTCAATAGAGGCCTATCCCTGTTATGCAATTTCGTATGCATTAAAATTAGTCAATGTTTAGTAACTTCAGATTGAGGAATGAAAACCACATTCAATGCAATACTGTAATGGGTCTTTCTGTTCAATCATGCGTTCATCATTTCATGGTCAATTTCACTGTCACGTCACTGGAAGGACAAACACAGGGGAAGATAAGTCATGCATAAAATGTGTTTGTGTATAAATTATTCAGCACTTAGCATGTAAGAGTGAACTCAACATTTTTATGTCACGATTATCAATGTTGACATGAATATTTACCGATTCCATGAAAGGAAAAATTCTGCCCAAGTAAGCCTTTAAAGGGAGGGCAACTCTTTGCCGACTGCGAATTCCATTCGCAAACTATGGTCGCACTCGCAGCTCAGTTTGATACTAGCTTAACGGTGTATGCAAAATCAAAAAGAAAAGTTTGAGAATGAAAATGTTTAATATTTTGGTTGTTACTTTACTCCATGAGGCATAATTGTGTAGATTTTACAGATATATTTTAAGAGGTCAAAATCAGGTTACACGCCTTTACTTTCTTTAGAGGACCAAGCCCACATGCTTTAGTCATTGCTAATAAACGTAGTCAACTAAAAACTACAAAGCAAATAATCTTCAGACTTATCTATTTGTGGCTGAAAAATAGCTCAGTCAACATAGCAATTTTTGTACCCAAATTATATAAAATGAATTTAGGAAATAATATTCTGACTTACTGAGCATCCTGTCCTATTGTCGCTTGGTTCTGGCATGTCTCCACATCAGTGATGAGCATGGCATTGTCGTCTATGTTGGAGCGACGAACCCATTGACAAGCTCCCGATGTCACGCTGACTTGTTTATCCTCCACAAAGTTGATGACTTCATATAGTGATGCCAAAATGTGACGACAGCATCCATCCATGCTGTCAACAAAACACACAGAAAAGCAACTTAAACAAAAATTACTCACAAAGAAAGATCAGGACCACACACTTTTTTTGTGCACATTTCATATCAGTGAGACATAAGCTTTCAAATGATACCAAAAAAGAAAACAAATTTGCCTAATGGTGAATTCACATTCCCAGGGGCTAATGATCATTTATATCCCTGATCTTCCACAATGGATGGCCAGTGGGTCAACATCCCCTGCTCATCACCCCCCCCCCCCCCCCCCCCCCCATCATCTGGATCTACCAATTAATGTTTTGTTATACCCTGGCCTTGCCATTCGAGCTTATTCATTATTACATTCAAGTATCAATAAATCATAGTCACACTTACCCTCCTTTACATGAACAAAAAGCCGAGAAAATTCTGCTTCTGTTGTCGGTCCCTACATCAGTGATGATAGCCCAGGTATAATAAAACGCCTTTCCACTCACTGGGTCTTTATCACGTGTTCTGGGCTTGACTGCTGCTTTGAGAGCGAAATATCCCTGAACGTTCGGTATCTGAACAGTTTCCACACGTGTCACGTAGCCGTCTTGCATGAGTGAAAATGCTTCTGAGCGGCGGTAGTCCCTAATAGAGGTCAGAGGTACGTTCTTTGACAGTAAGTATGAACAAATGTCAAACACAGAAAAAGCAGGCAGGATACTCAGGTTATCGCTTCCATCTATCAGTCCGGGGTTTGTCAGAGTTACGCTTCCATCAACAAGCTTTGATCCAATCACTTCTTCGCGGTCTTCGATGTAGCCATCTGGATCAGTTTGAAGTCCAACTTCCTTTGCTAGCCTACACAATTCTTCTAACTCATGTTTCTTGCTGGTTCCGAAACAAACACCCCTGTCTCTCAGGTACTTTTGAAGGTCGCTAACCAAAGGCTTGCCACACTTAGAAGACAAATCCGCCATTTTTCATGGAAGTTTGTTGCAGGTTTCAAGGGAAGTCACTCTGCCAGACCTTCTGCAAGGAAGAGTTGTCGGACTTGTCCTTTTTAGGAATGAAGCCTATTGAAATTTAACGGTTTTTAACTGCCAAAATTATGTTTTTCTTCTGGAAAAGTATGGAGTGAAAATAAGTTGGGGACAACAAACCTACCTTTAAAATTTCATAAGAATCAGTGAAGAAATAGGATTTAACGATTTTTTAACAGCCTTGACACTGTCACTGAACATTTGATAAATCATTGGTGATGTCATCATAACCCAGTCGTTGTAGTTGTCGTCGTAGTTGTTGGTGTTGTTGTTGTCATGTTCGTTATCGTGATTGTTGTTGTTCTCGTGTTGTTGTTTTTGTTGTTGTTGTCGTCGTCGTCGTCGATGTCATTTGTTGTTGTTGTTGTTATCGTCGTCGTCGTCGTCGTCATCGTCGTCGTTGTCAGAGGTTATTTCTAAAGATTTCATTGATAGTCTTTGTTCTCGTCACCAAGACTTGCTAAGAACAAGCTTGGAACAGCAAGAGTTCCAAGAACAAGATTAGAACAACTCATTACATCATTACCAGTACGTCATTTGTATTTAGAACACACTTTAGAAAAAAACTCTTCAGCTACAAACCAGTCACCCTCACATGTCGGAGGTGTTTGTCTAAACCACTTACTGAAATGTTTTGAGGTTTAATGACCATACACATGTTGAACCGGTGAGTGTCTTCCGCTGCTTAATTCGCAAATAACTATTTTATTAAAGTCCGCTTGAAACGCTCAAAGATGAAATTCCATGTTAAAAAGTGACAAAAGTTTCACATTTTCCCGTTGTAACAGCTTCCGATGATATTATATGAAAATTCTGATCCTCTGAGAGGATTCCCCGAAACAAAATCAGTTTGTACGCCTAATTTTAATAGAATTGTCCAAACAGTGTCGCTAATATTGTGCTAAAAGATGAATTCTAGAACAATGTTCACAGACAGACACCACTTGGCAAAAAAATTTTCAGTGCTGGGAGATGAAAAAAAAAACTACCTCGCTACGCGCGGGCTTCGCCCGCGCTCCGCTTGGATAATCAAGGCCTGCTGTTACGTCTATGCCAGGCTCCCGTGCCGCAAAGATCAAACATGAAACTGACAGGTGCACAAACTTATTTACATTTTGACTCTTTCTCTTTCGGGCGGGGAAATAGCTCAGTTTTGGCTAATGGCGTTGGTTCGATCCATACGTTCGGCGAGGGTTTTATTCCCCAATATTGCCAATATCCAAAACAACATATTAACAAGTTTATTATGTCACATTTTAACGAAAATGCTTTATTTCACCCAAATCAGTCGGAGTTCAGAACTCATCATTCATGCCACACAGCACTTGTTTCTCTAGTTGATCAGTGGTTGAGCAAGATTAACGAAGATAAATTATGTGCTGCTCTCTTCGTTGACTTTGCTAAAGCATTTGATGTGATTCATCATGACCTACTTCTTAGGAAACTCGCACTATACGGCCTTAGAAATAATACAATATCGTTAATCAAGTCTTTTCTTTCTGATCGAGTACAAGCTGTGTGCGCCAACGGCTCTATGCCTAGCATGCAGTCGGTAGGTTACGGCATTCCTCAGGGATCTGTACTCGGCCCTCTTCTCTTCACCATTTACATTAATGACCTTCCCCTACACATAAGCAGTAACTGTGAACTCTTCGCTGATGATACCACTATTCACACTTCCCACTCAAATATGAAGGCATTGTCAAAACAACTTCAAGAAAGTGTTAACGAGCTTTTAGCGTGGACCGAATTAAACCACATGGCTGTTAATCCAGACAAAAGAAAAAGCATGCTTATTACCACCAGACAAAAACGCCAAAAGTTAAAATCTAAACTTCCACCTTTAACGATTGATAATCACATTGTTGAAGAAGTTAATAAACACAAAGTTCTAAGTGTTATTCTTGATAACGATTTATCGTGGACTGATCACGTTACAGGAGTATGTAAAGTACTTTCCAAGAGGCTTTACTTGTTGTCCAGAATAAAACACTTCTTGAACAGGTATGACGGGCAACTTTTCTTTAACGCTCACATTCAATCAATGATTGATTATGCATCAACACTATGGGATTGTGCGAGTGCAAAAACTCTGAAACCTTTATTTAGTTTACATAAAAGAGCAATCAAAGTTATTCTATTACAAGTCTCGGTTTCCAACGAAGACTATAAACTTTTAAACATCCTTCCTCCTAAATCAAGACTCATGTACAATAAAGGCGTTTTGATGCATAAACTCATAATTGGAAGAGCGCCTGCACCTCTTTCTTCTCAATTCACTTCCCACAATTTAAGAGACCCAACAAAAATGTATGCTCCTCGGCCTCGTATAGATCTTTTTAAGTCTAGCCTACTCTTTTCGGGGACTAATCTTTGGAATTCGCTTCCAAGCGGTCTCAGACATTCCGTCAATGCCAAGACTTTTAAAGACATATATTTCTCATTCCTTATACATGGCACATTTCGTTCTCACTTAGCCTGAACATGTTTATATTGTTGATGCCTTATTTTTTACCTTTTACACGTTTCAGTAGATACATGTACCTAATTAATTTCATAACATGACTTATGTAACGATGCTACATTGTTATTATTTGCAACGTAGTTGTTCCATTGATTCCTCAGTTCACGGAATTGTTCTTCCCTCGAAGTTGCACACGCTTTTGCTTGATTGATACAGTTTTCATTATGCCTTTGACAATAATATGTCATGTTCGCTTGTATGTATATTTGTGTTTGTTTTTTTAGTCTGTTAATCGTTTGCTTGTTCATCGTTTGTTTTTATTACTTCTTTAATTGATATTCCAACATTTTTAAAACGTATTATCATTAGATTAAACCCTCCCATGGGCGAGGGTTGGATGTAAAAAAAGCACATGTTTGCTTATGGCACTACCCTCGTAAATACAGAATTTGTCATTGTCATTGTCATTCTCTCTCTCTCTCTCTCTCTCTCTCTCTCTCTCTCTCTCTCTCTCTCTCTCTCTCTCTCTCTCTCTCTCTCTCTCTCTCTCTCTCTCTCTCTCTTACCCAAACTCACACACACACAGACACACACACAGATACACACACACATACACACACAGACACTCACTCACACACACACACACACACACACACACACACACACACACACACACACACACACACACACACACACACACACACACACACACACACAGCGTGAGTGTCACATGTTTTAATCTCATCGATAATCACTTAAAGATACTCTCCTACGCGTGTAAACGATCGCATACACCATGACATATCTCTCCAGGACTGTACTTGGGATAGGACATCCTTCTTCTTGGTCAAATACCAAAAATCAAACGGTGTTCTGCTCGCTCTGCACAGCTGAGTTGTCTGTAGAATTCATTTTGCAGATCCTGGAAAAAAAACATCACTCTGTCCTGTAAGGTTATAAATATTGCGCACATTATATGTCAAGTTTCGAAATTCAGCAATACCTTACCAAATAAAAACGAACACGCTCCTTTTGTAGAGTCTTTTGTAAACTTGAAGAAAATATTGTTGAGTTTTGATATGTTTCAAAGTGGAAGGATGCTATTATACTCTGTATATAGGGAAGGGCCCCTAATATGGACCACTTTTTGTTTATTGCTGATAACTAGCTTGTTTTCTTGCGAAGAAGTTTCATTTTGTGGTTGGTAGTCCTTCTCTCTTAGTTTAACCGTTAGGCCTAATTAGAGTGAAATAGCTTTAATAGACCTCCAGCAAAAATTAAATACAGAAAAAATCACAAATGGTCCATATTAGGAGCCTGGGCGCCCAATATGGACCAGTGGAGCGGCCTTCACGAATCACTGTAAAAAGCCCCCTATATTTCAAAATCACATGATACAACTTAATGTGCAAGTCAGACTAATTCAAATATGCTTTAGATTTAGCTGTTTCGGGTTGATGAGAGCATTATTTGAAGCACACCAGGAAACTGAAGAAGCTTATCAAAAACAGAGTGAAAATAAGTGAAATTATCAACTTCCACAAAAAAAAGAATATTTGTTATATTTTTTTGAAATCTCGAGGGCTAGTTATAGGTTATTTTTAGCAAGCTTCTTAATGAATTAATCCAAATTGCCTTTAGTGTTTATTTTCTTCGATTTATTGAAGGTGGTCCATATTAGGGGACTCACACATACTTTGAGGTTTTGCTATTATCTTTTGTTTGCAGTAGAAACTCGGGGTACACACTATTAAAATGTAACAAATACTGTCTTAGCTGTCATATATAGCCATTTTTGTGGTATGAAAGCTTTGGCTGTGGACAGAAACGAGTCCGTTTTAGGCGGCAAATTTAGAGTGAACGCTGCCAAAAGTGCAAAAAAGCGAAAAGGCCGCCGGTTTTGAGGTTTGTGTTTCTGCAACTGTTTTGACATGTGCAACTTATCCAGAGAGGGTGAATAAAGCGAATGAAATTGTTTTGAGCGCTCTAGCGCCGTTAGTTTGTCAGAGCAGGAGGTGGTCCATATTAGGAGCCAGTCCATATTAGGAGCCTTTCCCCTATATCGGCACGGTTGGCCTAGTTGTAAGGCGTCCGCCCCGTGATCGGGAGGTCGTGGGTTCGAACCCCGGCCGGGTCATACCTAAGACTTTAAAATTGGCAATGCTTGGCGTCTGGCATTATGGGGTTAGTGCAGGACTGGTTGGTCCGGTGTCAGAATAATGTGACTGGGTGAGACATGAAGCCTGTGCTGCGACTTCTGTCTTGTGTGTGGCGCACGTTATATGTCAAAGCAGCACCGCCCTGATATGGCCCTTCGTGGTCGGCTGGGCGTTAAGCAAACAAACAAAGAAACAATACTCTGTATAGGCCTCGGGGAGCTATGCTCATTTACAAATATTGACACAGACGAGATGGTAGTCATTTCTTACCCCGTGTAAAAGCCTAACGGATCCATGATGATTTACATGATAGACTGCAAAGTTAGGAGGTGATCCCTTAACCAATGTAAAAGCGTAACGATTCTATATGCATGATGATTTACATGACCTGATAGACTGCAAAGTTAGGAAGTGATCCCTTTTCCAATGTAAAAGCATTACGAATCTATTCATGGTAATATATAAGATAGACTAAATACTGGATGGAATCCCTCTCTTATGTCATGTTAAAGCCTAACACATCTATAACGATTTATCAGATGGACTAAATACGGGATAGAAGTTATCCCTTATCGCATGTGAAAGCCTAGCGGATCTCTATTGATTTACAGAATTGACTAAACTGGATGGAAGTAATTTCTTATCCCATGTAAAAACAGATCTGTAGTGTTTTACAAGATGTTTTAAACGAGGAGGACGGAACCTTTAAGGCCACATGACAAAAGGCCCAATCTGCTAACGAACCTAAGTCATACATTTTGTAATAAGATTAAATACCGCACCTTAGTGTTATAGCCACTGAACTAACAGATAACAGTGTGTCACAAGTTTACTTTATTTTTACACTCGCTACACGAATGTAGTTGTGCACCTATATGAGAGGCTGGGCGATAAGCCAACCCTAAGTTGTTTAATTAGTTAGTGAAGCTAGCAGGCAATTTTTCCTTTCGCTCAGGGAAAGCAGCAGTTCTGTGTTGGTGTTGACATCAACACTGAAGGGGAAAAAAAACTTTGAAAGAATCTTCACTTTTTTGTTTAAACAACGAGAATACGAAAGCAGAGCAACTTAATTACCGAGGAGAAGGACAATAGACGGTAACAGAAGAAGGAAAGGAGAAAAGAGGGAAGACAGAAAGAAAGAAAAAAGGCAATAGGGAAAGGAAGAAAAAAAAACAGAAAAGAAGAAAAATAGCAAGAAACAGAAAGCACAAGAACAAGAGAAGGTAGAAGAAGTAAAAGAACAAGAAAAACAGCAAGAAACAGAAAGCACAAGAACAAGAGAAGGTAGAAGAAGTAAAAGAACAACAAGAACAAAACTCCAAGGACTGAGAAAAGAAAACACAGAATAGAAAGAAAAAACCAATCAAGGAAAGAAAGAAACAAACAACCAACTATCGAGAAATTGAGAATCTGAAACAGAAGGTCAACAACCCAGAAGCAAACGAAAAGCAAAGACATTATGGCTGTATTTTCTCAAAGACCCCGTGGTTACAAAACGGGTGTGTTCCTGCTGTTTGTGTCGGTTGGCATGGCAATGTGGGGTGTCATCGCACCCGGCTGGGTAGTGTCGGATAGCTCCCTGGGTCTTACGTCATCGGTTTCCGGGGGACTATGGTTTTCCTGCCAGGATCATTTTTCCAACTGTGTCGGTAACGATTTCAGCCAATTCGATGGTGAGCTGATTTTAAAATTGTATTCCGACTGAACCCAGTTGTGCTTGTTTTATTTTTGTATTTAACCTTTTGCCAAGGGCAGACGGATTTTCCGACAGACAGGTGGGCACGTACACACGCGCGCTCGCGCACGCACGCAAACACACACAAACGGACCGACATACAGGCCAACAAACCGACCGACAGAAAAACACAGACACACGCACAGACACACAGACACAGACTCAAACTCAAAGACACACACACACACACACACACACACACAAACACACACACATACACACATACAAACACACTAAATGACGCACACACAAACACACACGCACACATACACACATACACACACATACAAACGCACACACAAACACACACACGCACACATACACACACAGACACATACACACACAGACACACACACACTCACACACACACACACACACACACACTCATACACGCGCGCATACGCATACACAACACACGCACCCACGCACACAAAAACATACGCACTCTGTTATATGCATGCATATGTACAAGCATACATATACACGCATACATATAAACATGCACATGTTCGATTTTGTGTGTCTGTGTGTGTGTGTGTGTGTGTTGTCATGTTGATTGTTCGGTTCAGAGAACGGAAGCATAGATAGATAGAGATGGAAGGAAGGAAAAGGTTTGATTAAGAATAATACAATAATTATAAAGTCTTTTTTTACCAATGGATTAATAAACTGATTAATTGTTGTATTCTTAAATGAGTAATTGATTAATTGTGTTTGATTGCTTGCTTGATTGATTCATTCATTAGTTGATTGATTATTTGATTGATTACTTGATTGATATATTATTTTGATTAATATATTGAATTATTGATTGATTGACTGATTAATTGATTGATTTATTGATTGATGAATGAATCGATTGATTATCACAACATTGATTAATTCGTTTTATTTCTTGTTTTATTAGTTCACGTGATCCTTCATTGACTGCATGATTGTTTTTAGTGTATTTTCTTTCCTTTTTACATTTAGTCAAGTTTTGACTAAATGTTTTAACATAGAGGGGGGAATCGAGACGAGGGTCGTGGTGTACATGTGTGTGTGTGTCTGTGTGTGTGTGTGTGTAGAGCGATTCAGAGTAAACTACAGGACCGATCTTTATGAAATTTTTCATGAGAGTTCCTGTGTATAATATCCCCAGACGTTTTTTTAAATTTTTCGATAAATGTCTTTGATGGTGTCATATCCGGCATTTTGTAAAAGTTGAGGCGGCACTGTCACACCCTCATTTTTCAATAAAATTGATTGAAATTTTGGCCAAGCAATCTTCGACGAAGGCCGGACTTTGGTAGTGCATTTCAACTTGGAGACTTCAAAATAAATTAAAAATCTGAAAATTGTAATTAAATTTTTTTTTATAAAACGATCCAAAATTACGTTTATCGTATTCTTCATCATTTTCTAATTCCAAAAACATATAAATATGTTATATTCGGATTAAAAACAAGCTCTGAAAATTAAAAATATAAAAATTATGATTAAAATTAAATTTCTGAAATCGATTTAAAAACAATTTCATCTTATTCCTTGTCGGTTCCTGATTCCAAAAACATATAGATATGATATGGTTGGATTAAAAACACGTTCAGAGAGTTAAAAAGAATAGAGATATAGAAAAGCGTGCTATCCTCCTAAGCGCAACCGCTACCGCGCTTTTCTGGATTGTTAATTTAGTGGACAGACGATGCAACGAGTGTACGGTCTAGCGAAAAAAATGCAATGCGTTCAGTTTCATTCTGTGATTTCGACTGAGCTTGACTAAATGTTGTATTTTCGCCTTACGCGACTTGTTTTCTTTTTCACCACAGCATCCTCTTACGCTACACTTATACTCAGCCCTGTTGGATTGGCGCTGCTGCTCTGTTCCTGTTGCCTTGTCGTGCGTACTAACTGGTGTGTGAGTGTCTTGTCCCACCGCCATACCGCCGACTACACAGCCATTACTGCTGGTAAGTATTCTTGACCATAGCAACAAGAAAGAAGTCGCGTGAAGCGATATTAAAACATTTAGTCAAGCTGTCAGCATCAAAGTAACAGATCAACACCAAAAAAACAGTCATCGCCGAGACTACATTCAGATAGTCTCAGTTAAACTTCCTCGAAGACCGAGACGGGGCACGCGTCTCCGCGAAGCATGCGAACATTATACTCGACCTATTGTCTTTATTTCTGAGCGCGTTTTTCAAGTAAACATAACATATCTATATTATTTTTGAATTCAGGAAATAACGAGGAATACAATGCAATGATGTTTTAATCTGTAAGTGAAAAATCGTTTTTAATTACAACTTTAATGAGCAAACTAATTAACTAATTTTTAAGCTTCTGAGTTGAAATGCAATACCAAAGTCAAGACTGAGTCAAACATTGCTTGACCAAAATTTCAATCAATTTGGTTTCAAATTAGGGCGTGACAGTGCCGCCTCAACAATCACAAAAAGCCGGATATGACATCTTCAAAGACATTTATCGAACAAATCCTGGGGATATCATACCCAGGAACTCTCATGTCAAGTTTTGTGAAGATCAGTCCAGTAGTTTTGTCTGAATCGCTCTACCCATACACACACACACACACACACACACACACAAACACACACACACACACACACACACACACACACACACACACACAACACACACACACACACACCACGACCCTCGTCTCGATTCCTCGTCTATGTTAAAACATTTAGTCAAAACTTATAAATAAAACAAAAACACATACGCACTCACACACACGGATACACACACGCACAGACACACACGTATAGGCACACACAGACACGGACATAGACACAGACACAAATACAGACACTAACACAGACACAGTGACACAGACACAGTCACACACAGACACAGACATACACAAACACACACACACACACACACACACACACACACGAGTATCTCTCTCTCTTTCTCAATCTCTCTAAAGCCCTATTTCTCTTTAACTTTAGCCGGGTAGTCATGGGGCGAAATGACTTTGGTCACTTTGGGCGAAATTGCAAGGCTGGGGCGAAGGGGTAAAAACTTAGGGGCGAAAGGGTAACAACTTTGGGGCGATGGGGTACCATTTCAGTGGGGCGAAATGTTGGGGCGAAGGGAAAATGGGGCGAAGTTTGTTTGTTTGTTTGTTTGTTCGTTCATGGGCTGAAACTCCCACGGCTTTTACGTGTATGACCGTTTTTACCCCGCCATTTAGGCAGCCATACGCCGCTTTCGGAGGAAGCATGCTGGGTATTTTCGTGTTTCTATAACCCACCGAACTCTGACATGGATTACAGGATCTTTTTCGTGCGCACTTGGTCTTGTGCTTGCGTGTACACACGGGGGGTGTTCGGACACCGAGGAGAGTCTGCACACAAACTTGACTCTGAGAAATAAATCTCTCGCCGAAACGTGGGGACGAACTCACGCTGACAGCGGCCAACTGGATACAAATCCAGCGCGCTACCGACTGAGCTACATCCCCGCCCCTGGGGCGAAGTGAATGTGAATGTGAACCTCCTAGCCTAGCCTAAACAAAAAAGTCACGTCTTATCTCATCGCATTTTATCTAATCTTAATGTGGCATTGCTACCTACGATTTTGAAAAAAATCTCTTTTTTACATTCCTTAATGTTTTTGATTCGTTTTGATGCAGAAGTGCCTCAATTTTGTCATACAGTTTGATGTTTTTGTCCAAGTGCCATACTTTTTGAGATATTTAGTATTTGAGCTCAGAATCTACGATTGTGTCCAAAATGTCACAAGAAATGCGACTGAACTATGCTTAGTGCACACATGAAATAATATTTACCTCTCTCGTGCAGGGCTTTGTCTGTTCATCGCCTGTATGGTGTACCTGGGAGACACAGTACGGTTCGTCGTGGATTTTCCCGGCATCCATTTCGGCCCTTCGTTCTTTCTCACTCTTGCTGCAGCGGTTGCTTCTGGTACGGCCGGCATCGTCCTGTCTATCTACAACAAACCCGCTAACTATTCTTACATCACTCCGACTTTCGCGGTGGGTCCTACACACACTATGCCGACAGCACCTCAAACGACGTATACGGTGCAGGGTCAAACTGGGTACCAGGTGCAACCCGGCCACCAGAATGTTTATTATTACGGTACGGCCGGTGAAGTAGGTTACGCCTCCTACCAGAATCAGGCATCGTATCCTCATACTGCGGTGAAAGGTTATTGAGAGGTGGTCACTTAGGCAGATTTGACAGATGTATGCTTTAATTCAAGGTCGAACCATATTCTGATCTGAGTATCTTTCATTATGCTGCAATTTAGATTGTTTTTAATTAACCTTCACCGTACTTCGTGGGTCGTGGACGACCCAGAGCCTCACACAATCGTTTTTTGTTCTCTTTTTTCTCTGGAGTTTTTGATTAAGACTTCATTTAATCTCCAATCACCATACGACCGTCCCATTGCCCAAGTTTTAAAAGATTATCTTTGTAAACAAACGAATAAACGATGACGTAATTTGAACTACACAGTCCGGATGATGAGGGTCGAGAACAATCCATATGGAATTAGGTAAGGGATTCGAAAGAGGTGATGAAGGGTTGGAAAATATGTAAAGATTTTGTTTATAAGAAAATACATGTTGCCATCATTTTGAATGCAGAAAATGTATTTTTGGGTTATTTTAGGGAAAGTTTGAAAAATGATTATATTTATTTTGTAAATTATTGTATTTTAATTACCAAAATGACCATTGGAAAATTTAAATATGGGAACAAGTTAGATTTGGGTGTATTAATGGAAACTGAGCTGAACATTAGGAATGAATTTATGTTGTGTTTATTTTTATTTATTTATTTATAGAAAAAAGAAAAGATAAGGGATTCGAGGCTGTTTATCCTTTTTCGGATGGCGTGGGTAGTGTACGACCCATACTCTGCAAAGAGGCGGCAACACGTTTATTCCTATTCGGATGGCGTGGGTCTTGTACGACCCATACTTTTTACGTTGAATCCTTCTTGTGTAGTCCAAAGCGTGATCCGGTGAAGATTAGATACGTACATAGTATACTGCGAAGCACACAGAGCACGGAACAAATACATGATTTGCGCTGTGTTTTACTTCAAAGTGTGGGGGGATCTTCCCACACTTTGAAGTAACTTACTTCAAAGCGTGGGACTTTTG
Organism: Littorina saxatilis; assembly: GCF_037325665.1. Taxonomy (NCBI): domain Eukaryota; kingdom Metazoa; phylum Mollusca; class Gastropoda; order Littorinimorpha; family Littorinidae; genus Littorina; species Littorina saxatilis. The sequence continues at coordinate 33,199,189 of NC_090260.1, read as the reverse complement.
CATCGCCTGTTTGAGCCTGATGATTTTGTCAAAAAAAATGGCAAAGTCTTTTGGATGAGTGAACAGAAAAAGTGAGCGAGCCAAGAAACATAGTGATGTTTGTTATCAGGCTTTAAGCAATGTCCCATTGTTGAGTGTGACGAAAACTCGTGGTGACGATTTTAAAACATGTTGGGTCATGCGGAGACTATCTGGGAACAATTGGGCTAATTCGGCACGATTTTACAAGCATGGGCTCACTGTAAAAAGCGCCCCCTACGACATTTCTCCACAAAATGTCCCCACTGTCACAAGTTCCCGCCAAATGTCCGCAACTGCGATAATTTCCCGCCAAATATTCCAACTGCGACAACTCCCCGCCAGATGTCCCAGCTACGATAATTCCCACCAAAATGTCCCCACTACGACATTTCCCCGCAAAATGGCCTCCACTGCGACAATTCCCCGCCAAACAGCCCATCTACGACGATTCGTCACCAAATGTCCCCACTACGACAATTCCCCGCCCAGTGTTCCCCACTGCGACAATTCCTCGCCAAATGTCCCCACTACGACAATTCCCCGCATAGTGTCCCCCACTGCGACAATTCCCCGCCAAATGTCCCCATTACGCCAAACTCCCTGGAAAATGTCCCCACTGCGACAATTCCCCGCCAAACGGCCCCACTACGACAATTCCCCGCCAAATGTCCCCATTACGCCAATTCTCCCTGGAAAAGGTCCCTACTACGACAATTCCCCGCCAAACTGACCCACTACGACAATTCCCCGCCTAATGTCCCCCAATGCGACAATTCCCCGCCAAATGTCCCCACTACGACAATTCCCCGCCTAGTGTCCCCCACTGCGACAATTCCCCACCAAATGTTCCCACTACGCCAATTCTCCCTGGAAAATGTCCCCACTGCGACAATTCCCCGCCAAACGGCCCCACTACGACAATTCCCCGCCAAATGTCCCCATTACGCCATTTCTCCCTGGAAAATGTCCCCACTGCGACAATTCCCCGCCAAACTGACCCACTGTGACAATTCCCCGCCTAGTGTCCCCCAATGTGACAATTCCCCCCCAAATGTCCCCACTACGACAATTCCCTGCATAGTGTCCCCCACTGCGACAAATCCCCGCCAAAGTTCCCCACTACGCCAATTCTCCCTGGAAAATGTCCACACTGCGACAATTTCCCGCCTAGTGTCCTCCACTGCGACAATTCCTCGTCTAGTGACCCCTACTGCGACAATTCCCCGCCAAATGTCCCCACTACAACAGTTCCCCGCCTAGTGTCCCCCACTGCGGCAATTACCCGCCAAATTTCCCCACTACGCCAATTCTCCCTGGAAAATGTCCCCACTGCGACAATTCCCCGCCAAACGGCCCCACTACGACAATTCCCTGCCAAATGTCCCCACTACAACAGTTCCCCGCCTAGTGTCCCCCACTGCGGCAATTCCCCGCCAAATTTACCCACTACGCCAATTCTCCCTGGAAAATGTCCCCACTGCGACAATTCCCCGCCAAACGGCCCCACTACGACAATTCCCCGCCAAATGTCCCCACTACAACAACACCCCATCAAATGTTCCCCATTGCGGCAATTCCCCGCCAAATTTCCCCACTACGCCAATTCTCCCTGGAAAATGTCCCCACTACGACAATTCCCCGCCAAGTGTCCCCCACTGCGACAATTCCCCGTCAAATGTCCACACTAAGACAATTCTCCCTCCATTTTCCAGGGCGAGTGGCAACATTTCGCGGGGAATTGTCGCAGTTGGGATATTCGGCGGGGAATTATCGCAGTTGGTATATTTGGAGAAGAATAATTGCAGATGCAGACATTTGGCGGGAAATTGCGACAGTGGGGACATTTGGTGGGGGAGTTGTCGTAGTGGGGACATGTTCCAGGGAGCCCATGCTTGTAAAATCGTGCCGAATGAGCCCGAGTGTTCTCAGATAGTCTCCGCGTGACCCCACATGTTCTAAAATCGTCACCACGTGTTTTCGTCACACTCAACAATAGGTCATTGCTTTGGGTTGATAATAAACATCACTGTGTTTCTTGGCTCGCTCACTTTTTCTGTTCACTCATCCAAAAGACTTTGCCATTTTTTTGACAAAATCATCAGGCTCAAACAGGCGATGCAAAAGTCCCACGCTTTGAAGTAAGTTACTTCAAAGTGTGGGAAGATCCCCCCACACTTTGAAGTAAAAACTGAGTTTACTTCAAAGTGTGGGAAGATCCCCCCAAGTGTGGGATTACTTCAAAGTGTGGTGCAACAGTGCTATCCTTCTCAGCGCAACTACTACCCCGCTCTTCTTGTCAATTTCACTGCCTTTGGCTTTGCCACAAGCGGTGGACTGACGATGCTACGAGTATACGGTCTTGCTGAAAAATTGCAGTGCGTTCAGTTTCATTCTGTGAGTTAAGGCCCGTCCAGACACTCCCGGCCGACCCTGTCCACATTTGACTTATGCTCAAAACGGCCCCGTGGGGCGCACCGCGTCGTGCTATGATCGCGAAGCGTTATTTGCAGAAGAATAGCGCGTGTTCTAATTTCTATGACACAGACATAGAACGACGGAAATTTGACCATTCAGAGCAAACCAGAGCGATGACGTCAGCCGCTCGCGGCGCGGCTGTCGAATGCAACTGAACCTTCTTGTCAGGTGACCCGCTTGACTGATACCGCGTTGTGAAAAGAATCGTCGATGTGTGGCCACTCGGCAAATCCCGCGCGACGCACAAAACGGCCTGCGGCGCATAGAGCGTAAAACGGCGGCCAAGTCTGGACAGGGCTTTAGACAGCTTGACTAAATGTTGTATTTTCGCCTTACGCGACTTGTTTTGGACGTTGTTTTGTATTTCTTGTTGACAGTAATTGGACTCTTGTTTGTGAACGTTACTTAAGACGATAAACTGCGCATGCTTCGGAACTTTTATGTTTGTAAGGTTGTTTGTTTTCGTATAACTCAAAGCCCGAAAATACCAATGAAAAATTGGCATCAGAAGAGAGAGAAACAATAAAATCCAAACAAAACCCCGTCGTTGTTGTTGTTGTTGTTGTTGTTGTTGTTGTTGTTGTTGTTGTTGTTGTTGCTATAGTTGTGTTAGTTCTTCTTGCGTTTGTGTGTGTGTGTGTGTGTGTGTGTGTGTGTGTGTGTGTGTGTGTGTGCAGGTCTGCACATAAGTTGACCTGGGAGATCGGAAAAATCACCACACTTAACCCACCAGGCGGCCGCGGCCGGAATTCGAACCTATGTATTGATCGATTATAGTTACAATTCCTTTAAATCTTCTACAATTGAACGCACACACACATGCACTCTTTTTCAACCTTTTTCATATAACTCTAAGCCCGAAGATTCCAATGATAAATTGACATCACAAAAGAGAGATACAAACAAAACCCCGTTGTTGTTGTTGTTGTTGTTGTTGTTGTTGTTGTTGTTGTTGTTGTTGTTGTTGTTGTTGGGTTGTTTGTTGTTGTTGTTGTTGTTGTTGCTGTAGTTGTGTTAGTTCTTCTTGCGTGTTTGTGTGTGTGTGTGTTTGTGTGTGCGTGTTTGTGTGTGTATGTGTGTGTTTGTGTGTGTGTTTGTGCGTGTGTGTGTGTGTATTTGTGTTTGCGTATGTGTGTGCATGCGTGCGTGCGTGTCTATTAGTGCTTGTGTGCGAGCATGTGTGTATTTGTGAGTTATTTCTTCATAACTCAAAGATTATTTGAACCTCCCTTGAACAAACAGTGTAGCTTTACGTGTATGCCCGTTTTTACCCCGCCATTCAGGCAGCATACACCGATTTTAAGGGGAGGCATGCTGGGTATTTTCGTGTTTCTATAACCCACCGAACTCTGACATGGGTTAAAGGTCTTTTCTGTGCGCACTTGGTCATGTGCTTGCATCACACGAAGGGGGTTAAGTCACTAGCAGGTCTGCACATAAGTTGACCTGGGAGATCGGAAAAATCTCCACTCTTAACCCACCAGGCGGCAGCGACCGGGATTCGAACTCACGACCTCTCGATTAGGAGGCCGACGTCTTAGGCCAAAAAACAAAAATAGTCTGTTTACGGTATCCCGACCGACCCTATTTTTTCGCGCGACCCTAGACTTTATTTTTTGGCATTGGGAAAAAAAAAATAATTATAAAAAAATAATAATAAAAAAATAATAATAAAAAAAGGCTTTGTTTTTTGGCAAAATAACTTAAAAATATGTGTTTAAAAAAAAAATAATAAAATCCCGACCTACCGACCCTATTGTTTTGCCTATGTTACCGTAAACAGACTATTATTTTTTTGCCTTACCACCACGCCACTGAGTCCAATGTCCAATCGATACATCGCATATCCAACAACAAATAATACCCCACATTGCACTGGAAGCAACCGGCACGGTGGCCTAGTGGTAAGGCGTCCGCCCCGAGATCGGGAGGTCGTGGGTTCGAGAGAGAGAGAGAGAGATCAAATCAAATCAAATCAAATCAAATCAAATTTTATTTTACGAGGGTTGTGGCATAAGCAATATAAACGAGCTTCTTTTCAACCAGCCCTCGCCCAGAGAGGGACTATTCTAATCTTAAATACATATATATATATATACAAACGTAAAACAATTACAAAAGATAAGCATGACAGTAAAAAAGAAAAAAAGAAAAAGGCAGAAAAACTATTCACAGGACTATATACACGTTGTAGGCTATACATACATTCTTGCGTTATGAAACACTGATGCTTTATGGACAGATATGATCAATATGAAAATAATCAGAACGAAGTCTTCCATCACTGTGACTTTTCGTAATTTGACATTAAATGTAATGAGAGGTGTTTTTTGAAAGTATTGAGACTTAAACGAGTACTTACCTGTAAGTCGAAGTTTGTGTAGAATTCCATGATGTAGTTTACAGGAACGGAGGGATATGTGCCCACCCTCTGTTTCTACCCACCCTTGGTAAACATTGTTATTATGGGGGCCAGGAGGCCCCCATTCATACGGATAGTTTCGAGGTTGACCATGGGCAGCGCCATTTTGTTGTGAAATACGTCATCAGTTTGTGTACACAGGAAGTTGTGACATCCGTCACCCCATGGGAGGGGTGAAGGCAACATTAATATTGTTCATCAGTAGAAAGTTGTGAAATCCGTCACCCTATGGGAGGGGTGAAGGCAAAATTGGTCATCACTGAGTCTGTGTAACACAGGAAGTTGTGAAATACGTCACCCTATGGGAGGGGTGACGGCAAAATTGTTCAACAAAAACATCTTTGGTCGACCTGTGCAGAGTCAACCGCAACAAACTCAAACCATTCATACTTTGCTGTATTTGAGTGACATATATACCGACATGTTTATTTCTTATTGTTAGCACAGGTGTAGCAAAAAACATGAACCAAAATGTTATTTATTTTCTAATTTAAATTTTTTTTTACAAATGTGACCATGGTCTTTTAATTATACAGTGACATTAAACATTGTTATGTTAAAAAAAAGAAAAAAGAAAAAAAGCTTTTGTGCACAAATCAGAAAATACATTGTACATTTTACCTACAGGCCAAACCGTGAGTGTCTGTGGCAAAGCCCGACCCAGGAAATTGCACTGATTTTATATTTAGATCAGTGGGAAATTGTCAAGAACAGGCGCTTGCATTTGGATGTGTCCAATGATAGTAGGTTTGGTTGTGATCAATCAGAATAATGTAGGAATAAAAATGTATGACAGTTTGGTATGATGACATGTAATTCACATATGCTGAAATATAATATTATACATCATGTAATATTATTATGGCTGTTGCCATGACCATGAAGCCCAACAAAGGTTTAATGTAATGTAATTCAAAATACCAAAACCAAGCACCTATTAATCTCGTCTATGCGCGTGAAGATTGAGGCCGTCTGCCAGTAGCGGTTAGGTCATACAGTGGAACCCCTCTCTAGCGACCTTGAAAATGTTGACAAAAATCGGTCCTTATGGAGGGGGGTCCTTACAGAGGGAGGGGGGCGGAATCAGGGGGCCACAAAGAAAGTAAGATTTTCTTAAAAAAAGAAAACAGAGAAGTTTGAGTTGCTGACGACCGTTCCCTCAAGCAAACTGCTTCGATTTCATGTTTGTCCATGGTGTCCACCAGTTCTGGTGCATGTACTACCCTGGCCAAGTTTCCTCTCAAGACATCAAAGAGACCGCCCCATAGGTTAAACTCCCTATAGGTTAAACTCGGTCACTGACCCGGGTGCAGGAAGTGTTTCCTCTCTCAGATATGAAAGGGAAACCACCTCTCATAGCTAAAACTGGGTCAATGACCCCTGGGAAGAAGGTCAGTGTCTATAAAATTTTAATCCTAGGCCTGCGGCCGGGGGGGGGGGGGGGGGAGTATACGGGTACCATTTGAGAATCAGACCAAATGAGAATTGAACCATTTGAGAACATTCTTTTTTTTCAATCACGACATCGAAGGCCTGCGGCCCGGGGTTTACATGGGTTGGTTTGTTTGTTTGTTTCAAACCCACACCCATATACACACATTTCACATTTAAACCATTTGTCGGCCCCCTGTCGATATTTATCGACTAAGTTCCTTGTGGTGTTTTGCTATTGATATGTAATCCCGTATATTAATAGACTGAGGATTACATCAAAATAGATCATCTATGTATAGATGATTTAGTCTGTAAAATATGGTTGTTCCGGTCATGCGCATCTCACATATCCCTCCGTTCCTGTAAACTACATCATGGAATTCTACACAAACTTCGACTTACAGGTAAGTACTCGTTTCTGTATCTAATTATTCTTGATGTTTTGTCGCGCGTGACTACTGCAGTCGACGAGTCAAGAGAGAGGGAGAGAGAGAGAGAGAGAGAGAGAGAGACAGAGACAGAGACAGAGAGACAGAGAGACAGAGAGACAGAGAGAGAGACAGAGACAGAGAGACAGAGAGAGATATAAAGCGAGAGAGAGAGAGTGAAAGAGAAAGAGATAGGGAGGGAGAGAGGGAGAGAGAGAGAGAGAGGGGGGGGGGGGGGGGGGTCAGAGAGACATATTTATAGATATGTAGAGAACCAGAGTGAGGGAGATAGACAGACAGACAGAAATTGAGGGACAGAGGAAGATGACGAAAGATACAGAAGAAGCTAGAAAGACAGAGACAAACAGAGTGAGTATCTCAAGTTAAACACGCTCATGGAGATCCTCCCACGTTTGACCCACGATTGGCCACGCTCTGGATTTTGACAAAGATATATGCCCCGATTTGATAAAAAAAAAAAAGAAAAAAAAAAAAGATCGGAATGATCGACATGAGCGTGGTTTGGTAGGGGTGGGATCTGCTACGTCGACTGCAACTCCCACGTTTGGCCAACGATTGGCCACGCTCTCTGACAATTTTACAAC